>NC_041219.1:47369957-47456720 GCF_002837175.3 Physeter macrocephalus | reverse complement strand
AACCAAGCAGCCTTAAAGGTCACGAGACAGGAGAATGGATAAGCCTGTGGGTATATGCATACAATGGAATTCTAGCATGCAACCGAAAAAAAAAGAGCAGTGGCGCGATGGCTCAGCAAAAGAAGACAAGTGCGGGACTTCCCTGGTGGCGCAGTGGTTGAGAATCTGCCTGCCAACGCAGGGGACACGGGTTCGAGCTCTGGTCTGGGAAGATCCCACATGCCGCGGAGCAACTAAGCCCATGCGCCACAACTACTGAGCCTGTGTGCCACAACTACTGAGCCTGCGTGCCACAACTACTGAAGCCTGCGTGCCACAACTACTGAAGCCTGCACGCCTAGAGCCCGTGCTCCGCAACAAGAGAAGCCACCGCAACGAGGATACCGCGCACCACAACAAAGAGTAGCCCCCGCTCGCCGCAACTAGAGAAAGCCCGTGTGCAGCAATGAAGACCCAACGCGGCCAAAAATAAATTAATAACAGCAACAAAAAAAGAAGCCCAAGCGCAAGGGTGCATGCTGGGGGAATCCACTTATTTGAAGTTCAACAGCAGGTGGCCTCTTTTCTACGTTGAGAGTGGTCACCTTCAGGGGGAGAGGGTCTTGCCTGGATATGGGCACCAGGAAACACTGGGTGATGCACGTGGGCCGCAGGCTGTGGGGGGTCACACGGTTTATACCTGAGTGAAAAGCCATCACCTGGTACACTGGAGAGTTGTGCCTTTCGCCGTGTATCAGTTATACCTCCATAAAGGCTTGGGGCAAAGAAAATAAATAAATGACACCCTTAAGCAGGATCATTTGAGTTCTCTACCTTTCCTGCCTCTGGGTTTCATTCCTTATCGATGTGTCTCCTGTGATAATACAGCAGCTCAGGAAGCATTTAAAGGGAGTTTTATATAAAAGCTGCATGCCTTCTCTCATTTTGCTTCCGTGTAACTAAAAAGAAGAGATAGCTTTTCAAAAAATGAACAACAGCCTTGAGCTCTTTGGGAGAGAAAAGGGAGCTCATACAAGGAAGGACTGAGACTGTGAAATGTTTCCTTGTGTTGTTCATTTTCAAACCTCCTAGCAATTTCAGGAGAGTTAGAAGTGTGTACGGAAGTGATGGAAATACTTAATTGATTCAGTGCTGGAGAAAATGCCTTATTTCCCCCAGGTTACAATTCTGATGCAATCTTCCTGCCCTTCGGGGGGCAGCGTTTTCAAGCGTGCTGTAATCATCGTATCCAAAGCAGTCTTTTGAATGGCGTGATTTAATCACTTTGCTAATTTAGTGACCTGGCAAGAGAGGAACCTGTGATTTTCACTTTAAATGCTAGGAGCATAAAAGATGACCATACTTGCCTGGAATCTTAAAACTGTGGTGGTAACACTTTTTCCTGAACCACATGTGAGTGAAACACAAATCCCTGACTGCCTTTCACTCAAGTGATTTTGGAAACATCAGCAAACTTTGAGACAGGGAAGTTGGATTTTCATTATTGGCAAATTCTCTAGAGTTTTCTTTTTGCATAGTAGGCAAATTAAACTATGCATACACTTTGTTCTCGTAAATATTTTAGAGATGAGGAGTGAATGAAAGATTGGCACCAACTTATTCATTCCTAGTCTTCCACGAAGGAGAAATTGGTAAAGCCCCCTAAAAGATTATGCCCCCTTCAAAAGAAGACTGACCCCTAGCTTTCAGAGAGCAAGTTCCTTGAAAAATGCCAGGACCTCTTATGTGGGTGGGAGAACAAAGGCAGGCCTATTAGACATTCACACCATAGTCTAAATTTCTTTCACCATTCATTTGCCATATATATATATCACCTGCCTGCAAAGTAAAAGGCTTTGCTTTCCTCCTCCCACCTAACTGGGCGCAGTAAGGGAATGAGAGCTGTGCTTTGGGTGGAGGGGAAAACGATGACGGGTGGGGGCACCTTGGGGCGGTGAGCTTGCTGCTGGATGGAGCAGCAGACTTGGCTACCACAGCACGTTGTGAGAACATCACTAGGGCTGGGGAAGACAGTGGTCCAGGGCAGGCGTCTGTAAGGGGTCAGACAGGAAATATTTTCCACTTCTCGGGCCATAGAGCCTGTTGAAACTACTCAACTTTGCTGTCATAATCTGAAAGCAGCCATAGACAATATATAAGCAAATGAGTGGCTACGTTCCAATGTAAGTGCACTCTGTACTCAGAACTTTGGATTTCATATCATTTTCACGTGTCACAGAATATTCTTCTTTTGACTTTTTTTTTTTTTCAAAACAGTTGAAACGTAAACCCCTTCTTAGCTCACGGGCCGTACAAAAACAGGCCGGATTTGGAAGCAGATGGTACCCAAACTGCACTTCACCTACTCTATATTTTTGCCTGAAAGTCCTAATAATGGTAACGACGATGGTGCCACTAAAAATCAATGTTTAAAAGGTGCCAGTGATTCAGAGCCCGTTGTTTTGAACTCCAAGGGAGTATACAAAATCTTCCCTTGCATTAGAAATGCGTTATTGGGCTTCCCCGGTGGCACAGCGGTTAAGAATCCGCCTGCCAATGCAGGGGACACGGGTTCGAGCCCTGGTCCGGGAAGATCCCACGTGCCGCGGAGCAACGAAGCCCGTGCGCCACAACTACTGAGCCTGCGCTCTAGAGCCCGTGAGCCACAACTACCGAGTCCGCGTGCCGCAACTACTGAAGCCCGTGCGCCTAGAGCCCGTGCTCCGCAGCAAGAGAAGCCACCGCAATGAGAAGCCTGCTCACCGCAATGAAGAGTAGCCCCCGCTCGCTGCAACTAGAGAAAGCCCGCATGCAGCAACGAAAACACCCGACACAGCCAAAATTTTTAAAAATTTTAATAAAAAGAAATGCGTTATTAATACAACCCTTCCAAAGTGGATCAGTAACAGTTCCACTTCCGTCATGTATTCTATAAGACTTTCCGCACTGTTATACAAAAGGTAGGAGTATATTGCAATATGGCTTGTCTTTTTGGAAAATGGGAACCACCTAAACGTGCATCTCTGATTTTATAAGTCAAAGCAGAGTCCAGCAGCACCAGGAAATATTACGTGGAGCAGGGCGGGGCTGTGTGACTGGTGTGCGACGCCACCCATGATGTGGGGCTACACGGAAAAGCAAGCTGTGCTTCTACTTCATACGTGTACATACTCACTCATTCCCCACACGTTGGGTGTCAAGGTAGGTTCTGGGCGTGATTCCTGGCCTTAGGACACACCATGCACAAACCCAAGAAGCGCTGTCCAGTGGAGCTTACATTCTCATGGCAGGAAAATTAAATTAGCAATTTTGAAAACCCATGTACGAGAGAAAGACAAATATCATATGATACCGCTTATATGTGGAATCTAAAAAAAAAATGATACAAATGAACTTTTTTACAAAAGAGAAATAGACTCACAGACATAGAAAACAAACTTATGGTTACCAGAGGGGGAAGGAAGGGGGATAAATTAGGAGTTGGGGTGAACATATACACACTACCATATAGAAAATAGATAACCAACAGGGACCTACTGTACAGCACAGGGAACTCTACTCAGTATCTTACAATAACCTATAATGGAAAAGAATCTAAAAATATATATATGTGTGTAACTGAATCACTTCACTGTACATCTGAAACCAACACAACATTGTAAATCAACTATATTTCAATAAAATAGTTTTTAAAAGGAAGTTTTCAAAAAAAAAAATAACCCATGTATATACCTGTGTACATTTTACATATATGTGTTATACATACATACATACATTTTACACATATATAAACCTTTATGGAAGTCCAACTTTTAATGCTCACTTTGTCAAGGGGAAACGGCTGATTTGAACTCTGCCTTTCTATCTGGCAGTACAAACAATAACAAATGGCTGCTGACGCAGAGTGAATAGAACTGATTTCAGGACTAATCAGAATACATTTTGATTGAGACAGTGGATACTCAGACAGGAAGCACGTGATCGTCAGTGAAAAGCACAGTCTCGTGCATAAGTGAGACAAATTTTCATTTGTTCAGGTTCACGACCCGTACATTAAAATGTGTTCCGTGATTATCCACCTAGCACACCTACTGGAGTTCATCGCTAACAGAGACCCGAAGGCTGAACAGCTTAAGCAAATTATGCTCTGGAATCAGGAGAGTATTAAACCGTAAAACTCGACTCTGTATGATAATTTATCTTAAGACTGTCAAAATTTCAAATTTGCAAGGAAATCAGAAAATGCAAGGCTTGACAAGGCTGTTTGATCATCAGTGCTATTTATTTGTTATGAAGAACTACTAAAATATGGAGCTGAGGTTTTTTTTCAGAAGCACCGTGGCAGCAGTAGCCTAGGCCCTTGCCTTCCGGATGCCCGACCGTGCAGCTCTACCTGTATACAATCTTCAGAGGGTTATAAAAGACTGTAATTAAAAACACTTTTCTAGGGCTTCCCTGGTGGCGCAGTGGTTGCGCGTCCGCCTGCCGATGCAGAGGACACGGGTTCGCGCCCCGGTCTGGGAGGATCCCACGTGCCGTGGAGCGGCTGGGCCCGTGAGCCATGGCCGCTGGGCCTGCGCGTCCGGAGCCTGTGCTCCGCAACGGGAGAGGCCACAGCAGAGGGAGGCCCGCATACCAAAAAAAAAAAAAACACTTTTCTACAACTAAATGCCGTAGTTTTCTTGTAATCTGAAAGAAAAATGCAAAATGAGTCTTTTTTCCCTAGATGCCTTCCACGTGGTAAATATTCAGTAAATATTTCCTGAATCAGAAAAGCCTGTCTCTAAAGGTAGAAACAACCTAATGTCCATCACGGATGAAGGGATAAACAATATGTGGTCTAACCATACATATACGCATGGGATTCCGACCCACGCAACAGCATGGATGCACCTCGAGGACATTATGCTCAGTGAAATAAGCCAGACACAAAAGGACAAATACCGCATGATTCCACACACACGAGACACCAAAAGGAGTCAAGTTCATAGAGACAGAAGGTAGATGGTGGTCGTCAGGGGCTAGGGGGAGGGGAGACTGGGGAGTTAGTTTCATGGGGACAGAGTTTCAGCTTTGCAAGATGAAAGGAGTTCTGCAGATGGAGGGTGGTGGTGGCTGTACAACAATGTGAATGAACTTAATTCCACTGAGCTGTACATTTTAAATGGTTGAAATAGTGACTTTTATCTGAGGTATATTTTACCACCATTTTTTAAGCCTGTGTCTAAGACCCCAGATAAATCAGGCCCTGAAAGTAAAGGTAATGGACTAAACTGAAAAGTGCTGCCTTGGGGTGTGAGAAAAGGCAAGGACTTTCCAAGGGAGGAGAAGTAACAGGAAAGAGAGATGGATGAATAAGCCAACCAGCCAGAGATGGAAGAACAGAGAATAAATCGTCCCCTAGAGGCAGAAGAGGGTCAACCAGAGGCCCAGCCCTGGGGAAAGAGAGAGTGAAAGATTGCTGCACCAGCAACCTGGACGGGAGGATGGGGATGGGGAGAAATGCACATAAATCCTGGCCTCCAGTGTGGGGTGCACGGCCTCGCAAGAAGGCCCCCGGCTGAACTGCAGAGTGAGCCGGGGAGGGAATAACCAGCTTCCCAGAAGAAGGGGCTGCAGATGGTCCTGGCCCTCCCTCCCACTCCCCTCCCTCCTCCCCTCCCTCCTCCCCTCCCTCCGTGTCATTCTAGCCTCCAGCTTTCCAGAGCTCCTCGCTGACCCCATCATGGCCCTTCCCCCCAAGACAGGCAGCGTCGCCTCTGCCTCTGGACCCCACACAGAGCCTCGCACACACTCAGAGCTCAATCAGTGTTTGATGGACGGATGGATGGATGGATGGATGAATAGAAGGATGGACGGACGGATGGATGGATGGCAAACGATTGATGACAGGAGGCTGGTGGTAGTTGTTGCAGGAGATTACTCCTGCTACTTGGGACTATTGTGACGTTTGCATCCGCGCAGAAAAGGTTTTATCCATGGATGCAAATTATTTATGGCTCCTTCAAACACTCAGCCCCGGTGACAGATTTGGTGGTGAGGAAAGGAGAGAGTAAGGTGTGACATGGAAATACAAGGAAATATTAGGAAGCAAAGCTTCACTGTCACTTGCTTTCCGGCTGCCTGTTCAGGAAGGAAACGGGGTGGGGGGGCATGACAAAGCCTGTGCTGGTGGGAGATTTGGGGTCTAGTGTTTGAGGAGGGGCCGGAAGGGATCAAACTGCATTGACTCCAAACCTCCCAGGAGCTTCTCAATCGTTAATGCACACCGGTCGCCTGGGGACCGTGAGAAACTGCCGGTCCTGGAGGAGAAGGGCTGGACCGGGCCTGAAACTCTGCATTTCTAATGCACCCCATGCCTCTGGCTTTTTAGTTTCTGTGTCACACTCTGAGTGGCAAGGCTATACCATACTCTTTTTTTTTTTTTTTTTTTTTTTTGTGGTACGCGGGCCTCTCACTGCTGTGGCCTCTCCCGTTGCGGAGCACGGGCTCCGGACGCGCAGGCTCAGCGGCCACGGCTCACGGGCCCAGCCGCTCCGCGGCATGTGGGATCCTCCCGGACCGGGGCACGAACCCGTGTCCCCCGCATCGGCAGGCAGACTCTCAACCACTGCGCCACCAGGGAAGCCCTACCATACTCTTATTAAAGGGTCACCGTGGGCTTCTGGGATAAGACAGCTGCCCGCCAGATACACCTCTTGTTTTCTCAGAAATTTCGAAGTGTATGACGCTAAGAAGACTCGCCTTTAAAGCATCAGCTGTATTAAAAAGACGCACAGCACCAGTCCTACCATGAAAAGAGCACAGTGGGAAACCAGGTGACCAGGCCTGGGCCCGGGAGCTTTCTGGCATTCCCAACGTATTTTTATTTTTTTAAATTTTTCAATTTTTTGGCTGTGCCTCGTGGCATGGGGGATCTTAGTTCCCCGACCAGGGATCGAACCTGCGCCCCCTGCAGTGGAAGCACAGAGTCTTAACCACCGGACCTCCAGGGAAGTCCCCGAAACGTACTTTTAAATTATCCAACTACTTGTTTCAAATAATTACTGTTTAAAAATGTATGCTGGCGGCTCCCCTTTTTGTGAAAGGGAGACCTGGTGGGAGCCGGGCCGTGGGATGGGGAGGTGCAGACCCCTGCGAGTGAGGAGACGCCCGGGCCATCTGCGCGAGGAAAGGGCACAGAAGGCCGTCGTGAGTCTGGTTGGTCATCCCCCCACCAAAGTGAAAACTTCCCTTTGAAACCCAGCTCCTCGTTTTAGTAAAGGAACCACTGTCACCGGAACCAGGCTCCAAAGGCCAGGCCGAGGGTCTCTCCCGTCCTGGCCCCCTTCCCCTTCTGTCTCTCTTCTCCCTTCCTGGCGCTCCTGCTGAAAGAACGTTCTGTCCTCCACCACCCGCTTCACTCCTCCATCCCTGGCTCGGTCCTTCCCAAGGCATGTTACGCAGTGCCCCGGTCATGGATTGAATTGTTTCCCCAAAACCCACTGAAGCCTGAACCCCCGTGCCCGGGACTCTGACCTCCTCTGGCAGTAAGGTCTTTGCAGATGTGATGGAGTCTAAGATGAGTCATTAGACGGGCCTTCGCCCACAGAGCGGCAGAGCCCAGGTGAAGATGGAGACGGAGATGCGAGGGCTGCATCCACAGCCGAGACACACCAAGGGTTCCCTGCGGCACCAGAAGCTAGAGAAAGGCATGGAAAAGTTCTCCCACAGCCTTCAGGGAGAGTGTGTCCCTGTGGATCTGGACCTTGATTTCGGACTTTCTGTCCACAGCCAGCCCCAAGGGAGCAGACAGGTGCACCCCAGGGGATCACACATATTTAGAGGACAGCCTGCCATACTTGGTGAAGTCAGCCAGTCCCCTGCTGGGAGACGGGGTCACAGGGGCTCCTCCCTCTCCCCAACCTGTCGGTCTGTTGTCTTCACACCCCCTACCCAGTCCTCCTCTGTAAGAGCCCAAGCTCACAGCCCCGCATCTCTCCCCTGGACCAAGGCAAGGATCTGCTAACCAGTGAAACCCAAATCGAATCAAGACACCCCCTGATTTAATTTTTCAAAGGCTTCCCAAGGCTCACCAGTCTCTCTGGCCTGGCAGACGAGGCCCTCCGTGGTCCCATCACCTCCCAACTCTCGAACTTTGCATCCAACTCACAGCTGTCCTAAACAAGCCATCCTCGACCCCAAGGCTTTGCACACACGGTTTGCTCTCTTCCCACCTTGCTTCTCTGACCTGACTCCCTCCCCGGCCCAGCTGGTCATGTCCTCCTTGGCATCTCTCCATTCCCTGGACGCTTTTCTGGTGGAGTCTTCATGCTGGGTGGCAACGGGTATTTGCGGCATTTACTTAATCATTCATTTGCTTGTTCATTCATTCAACAAACGTATCGAGTGCCTGCTCGTATAGAGCTTCCATTCTAGGGGACAGAAGCTCACACACACACACGCACGCGTGCGTACGCACACACACACACACAATTAGAATAGTAGCTTGTCATAAGTGAAGGGCAGATATGCAGGTTTATGGGAACTCCCTGGCGGTCCCGTGGCTTGGACTCCTCGCTTTCACTGCCTCACTGCCAAGGGTGTGGGTTTGATCCCTGGTCAGGAATTAAGATCCCACAAGCCACGTGGCCAAAATATATACATACATATATATATATGAGGGTTTAAACACCATGTTGATGGTAACGATTCCCACATTTCCCTCTCTGGTCCAAGAGCCGCTGGGCTCCGGATCCACGAACCTCAGAGGTCAGCGAGCTACCAGCAGAACCATCCGGCCTGTGCCTGTTTTGTAAGGCCCGAGAGCTAGGGATGGTTTTTACGTTTTTAAATGGCGAAAAAGTATCAACAAAAGAATGTCTCCTGGCAACTTCTTGCTCTTTTAACAATCAGATTCTTTGCCACTATTGCAGATTTTAATATAAGAAGAGTCATTCTCCTTGGAGAAATGAACACATCTTTTAAATGCTTGATTTTTCTTTAATTCTGCTACCAATTATTTGGAAATATTAACCCAGAATATTTGAGAGAACTATGTTTTAAATAGAAGCTTAAACTCCATAGCAGGGGCCCTTAGAGATCACTGGTGCTGGTCGAGGTTTACATTCGTTGCTGGATTTTAAACTTGGGCACCTGTACAGAACTTGGAACATTCTTTATCCTGAAGCTTTTTGCCTGTGTGTCTAGTGATGCCTTATTAATTTCAGAGATACATTATTCATTTCCCCATGAAGCAGTCAGGAACTTGCAAGAGAATTGCTAACTTCAGCCCCCATCACTGTGGTCTTCCTGCATCATGCAGGCTCCAACAGGGACCAGCAGCCCTGTTTGGGAACCATCAAATCTAGAGGCAAACTTGTTAAAAGAGCTGCTCTTAGGCCTGGCCTTTACCAGTCCTCTTAGCTCTGTCTGCAGTTCAAATTGATTCCACTTGTTTTCCAGGCTGTCCCGTCTCATTCACGAAGAAGGCAAGTGATAGATTTTCATGTATACGTCTTAGGATAAACATCAAGATTGGATCAGACTCAAATCGCTAAAGAATACACACCTTTCCTATCTCATCCCTGTTTTTCGTTTAAAACAATGTTTTTTATAGAACCTGCCTGACAAACACACACCTCAGCCAGGGGATCAAGGCCAACGTCACAGCAATCGGTCACGGTGACAGCATGTGCCCTGATGCGATGGAATGAAAATGACAGCTTACCCCTATGGTCGTCTCCCTCAAGCCCATAACTCCGTCTAATCTTGAGAAAAACACCAGACAAACGCCAGTTGGTTCTGCACAACCGGCCCGGTGCTCCTCAAAGCTGTCAAGGTCATCAAAAACAAGGGAAGTGGGCTTCCCTGGTGGCGCAGTGGTTGCGAGTCCGCCTGCCGATGCAGGGGACGCGGGTTCGTGCCCCGGTCCGGGAGGATCCCACGTGCCGCGGAGCGGCTGGGCCCGTGAGCCGTGGCCGCTGGGCCTGCGCGTCCGGAGCCTGTGCTCCGCAACCGGAGAGGCCACAGCAGTGAGAGGCCCGCATACCGCAAAAAAATAAAAATAAAAAAAAAAAAACAAGGGAAGTCTGAGAAATCGTCACAGCCAGAGGAGCTAAGATGACAGGACGACTAAAGGTCATGTGGGATCCTGGGCCAGAAAAGGACATCAGGGAAAAACTAAGGAAATCTGAGACTAGACTAGTCCATGAAAATGTGTTCCTATTCGTTCATTAATTGTAACAAACGTACCCAGACTAATGTAAGGTGTTCATACTCGGGAAAACTGGGTGAGAGGTGTATGGGAACTCCCTGCCCTAACCCGCGTCCCCTGCATCGGCAGGCGGACTCGCAACCACTGCGCCACCAGGGAAGCCCTCCCTGCCCTATTTTCAAAATGTTTCTGTAAATCTAAAACTGTAAAACGGAAAGTTTAGTTTTAAAAATATCATCATCGATTTTTAAAGAGCAGTGGTACTTTTTTCACCTTTATTGCAAAATAAAGATTTTCAGGGTTTTCAAAGCTCACAAGGAGGCCAGCTGGGGAATCTGTTATGAGTAAGCAGCAGCGTCCTCCCAAGAAGCTTTTCAAAACGATCCGATATTTTTAAAATCCTCTTGGATCAATGGTTCTTAATTTCCCTTAAAATGGATTTCAGGTGTTAACCCTCCCGCGTGTTCTGGCTTAGTCAGCAGACAGGAGCAGTGCAAGCGAACCGAGGGGAGGTTGAGGGGACCCCAGGAGAGCTGCCACGAGCAGACAGGGTCACCTCCACAGACGTCACGCAGCAACGCTGAGAGCCTGCTCACTTGTCACGGGCGCCTGCGGCCGGCAGGGGGAATTCGAGTCACGAGATGCATCTGCCCTTTCTGTGCCTTTGCCTCTGCTACGCGGTGACGGATGTGGTCATCCACAGCAACTGCCTAGTTTGATTTTTTTTTTGATTAGTCAAGCCCAGAAAAGGTGGGACTTATTTCCTTATGTTCTCTGACAAGAGAATGACATGCAGAGAAATAAGCTCTTCTCTAGCTCTAGGGTCTTAGACCTCAAGGACTGGGAAGGACTGTGTATCAGTCGGGGTGTCCAGAGAAGCAGAACCAATAGGAGATGACACACATATTATATCAGGAGAGATAGACGGTAGACAGACAGACAGACAGATAGGTAGATAGACAGATAGGTAGGTAGGTAGATAGATAGGTAGATAGATAAGTAGATAGATAGATAGATAGATAGACAGATAGGTAGGTAGATAGGTAGATAGATAAGTAAGTAGATAGATAAGTAAGTAGATGGATAGATAGATAGATAGATAGATAGATAGATAGATAGGTAGATAGATAGATAGATAGGTAGATAGATAGATAGACAGATAGGTAGGTAGGTAGGTAGGTAGATAGATAGATAGGTAGGTAGATAGATAGATAGATAGAGAGATAGAGAGATAGACAGGTAGGTAGATAGGTAGGTAGATAGATAGATAGGTAGATAGATAGGTAGGTAAACAAATAGATAGGTAGGTAGTTAGATAGATAGATAGATAGATAGATGATAGATATAGTCTTCTCCTATATAAAGAGATAGAGAGAGACAGATCCCAGTGTGGGCCTCATCCTACTCATTAAGGACCTGAATAAAACAAAGGTCAGAGGAAGAAGCAATTTGCCCTTTTTTTCCTGCCTCACTGTGGAGCTGGGACATCTCATCTCCTCTTCTCCTGCCCCCCAACTGCGATTTAGGCCATCGGCTCCCCTGGTTCTCAGGCCCTTGGACTTGGACTGAATTATACCGCCAGCTTTCCTGAGTCTCTAGCTGGCAGAGAGAAGACTGGGACTTCTCAGCCTCTGTAATTAAATGAGCCAATTCCCTATATGAAATCTCCTTTTATATGCATATACCTCCCATGGATTCTGTTTCTCTGGAGAACGCTGACCCTCTTTCAGTTCCTGGAAAACCCCAGCTGCTTTCCGTCTGAGGCTTTGTAGTGGCTGTTCCCCTTCCTAGCTAGCTGTTCCCTTCACCTCCTCACCTGCTGGCTTACTTCTCATCCTTCACATCTCAGCTCAAGTCCCCCCGTCTTCAGAGAAGCCTCTTCTGACACCCCAGACCAGGATCAACACATTCCCCCAGCACCTCGATGGATCTCTGAGACCCACTGGAGAGCCAGCCTGGGCTTCCCCCAGGCAGGGACCACTGGGCTTTGGGGGAGCGGCTCTGAAGGAGGGGGAGGGGCAGGCCCTGCAGAAACAAGGACCAACAGCTGGCAGCTAAAGGTCATTTGAAATGACTGGGGGAAAAGGGGGTACCTGGGGTGAGACGGGGGATAAAGGGGTGAGCCGACGCAAGATGCCGAGAGGCATCTGGGGATAAATAAGGAGGCCAGACGTTACCCTGAAATTGCAGGGAGGGGGCACCTGCACCGTGCCCGGCACGTGTGTTGAGTGACTGAGCAAATGAGCAGAGGAAGTGAGGGTTCAAGGCCGGCTCTGGCTCCTGATCATGCGCTCTTCCTGTTCCCCACACCCGGAAGGGCCAGCCGGGAGGAGGCTGTTTTCAGACAGACAGGAAATGATGCCCGGCTGGGCCCAGGGCTGAGGCTGTGGGGATGGGAAGGGTCAGATTCGAGGGAGATCAGTCCTGGCGCAGCTGCTGCAACTAGTTCCTATCAGTGCTTAGGTGACGGCTCTGGACGGAAGCTTAGGGATGAACCCTATTTAACCTTCACTACGGAAACGGCTCAGGAAATTCCAATCCCATCGGACTTCAACACTTCCTCTCAGTAAGGAGAGCATGTCCGTTTCTACCCCTACAAGTTCAATGTCAATCCCTACCATGTCTCTTTATTATGTCCTAATATTTCTAGCCGTAGCTCTGCCCGCTTAGTTGTTCAGGGAAATTACGTTTAGATGAGCCGTAATTTCTGGGTATGATAATAAGATCGAAGCGATTGTGTTTGGGTCTCTGACTCAATCTAGGGAGGTCACCTGTTTCACATGATGGATGGATCCAGGCTGGCTATTATCTCAACAATGAGAAGTCGGAATATTTATATATAGTAGGAAATGCTTCCTTTGTTAGAAGCTGATTGACTGAAAAGGGGTGGGTGGGTGGGAACTGGGTAGAGAGGCTGTAATTTTCGTAGTTGATCCAAATTCATAGGATGAACATTCTTCTCAAAAATGATTACTATTTTCCTAGCAAGATAATGCTGAATGTCCTTTTGCACAAACGTTCTTTGTTCTTTAAAGTTATCTAATGATTTGGCAAAGGAGTCCAGTAATTTACTCGTCAGGAAAACGCCATGTACAAAGTCACAACCAGACTCGGGGACAACGGGATGACCGTTAGCCCCTCTGGCAAAGCATTGTTAGTGCTTAAAGGCGGAGGGTTTGACCCCAGTAAAGCGGTGTTGAGACAGTTTCCCACAGTTCACTTTGCAAACCGAAATGTGTGAGTATAAATGTAAAACATGCCTATGTTTTATTCCAAATTTCAACCAATCTTTTCTCTCTGCGGCACTCCCAGGTGATAACAATTCGGGAAGACTCAAATCTCTCCCCTGCTCACACCATCCTCTGCATCCAAGGCAGAGCCCACCCGCCCCAAGTCGGGGACTGTGGCTCTCAGCTCCTACTGTGTGCCGGGCCCTCCACATACAGTTCCTGTTACACACAGGACCCAGCAGCCCCATTCCACAGAAGAGAAATGTGAGGTCAGGGAGGGGAATATGGTTTGCATCTGATGATAAAAGGAGGGTTTTTAATTCCCAGCCTGTCCTTCAGCAAAGACAGAGTCCCTCCTCATTCAGGTCCATACAGAGACTCTCACAATTACTCCAGTAATTACTGTAGTCATCTTGCAATTGCTCTAGTGCAAATATCGGAACATCTTCTGGGGAGGACCTCTACAGGCTGAAATAACTTGCTTTGGGCTTTTAAATTTTATTTATTTTTATTTATTTATCTTTTTGGCTGCATTGGGTCTTCGTTGCTGCGCGCGGGCTTTCTCTAGTTGCGGCGAGCAGGGGCTACTCTTCGTTGCGGTGCGCGGGCTTCTCATCGCGGTGGCTTCTCTTGTGGAGCACGGGCTTAGTTGCTCCACAGCATGTGGGATCTTCCCGGACGAGGGCTCGAACCCGTGTCCCCTGCATTGGTAGGCAGAGTCTTAACTACTGCGCCACCAGGGAAGTCCCTTGCTTTGGGGTTTTTTTGGTTTGTTTTTTTGGGTTTTTTTGGCCATGCCACACGGCATGCAGGATCTTAGTTCCCCTACCAGGGATCGAACCTTTGCCCCTGCAGTGGAAGTGCGGAGTCCTAACCACTGGACCGCCAGGGAAGTCCCTGAAATAACTTGCTTTGGATGATGATAGATCAGGAGTTCTCAACGTGTGGTCCATGGGCCCCTGGGGGCCCCTGAGACTTTCAGGGGATTTGCGAGGTCAAAACAATTTTTATAATAACACTAAGATGTTACTTGGTGACTCAGTTCACTGGGGTGACATCTGCACTTATGCAAAGGTGACAGTGGGTAAAAGTGCCGGGGTGTGAGCACGGGGGAGGGCGGAGCCCCAGCCCACATTTGTGGTCACTGTATCCTGCACTCAGGGACTGAAACGAAAATGCTAGGCTCGGACTTCTGTGGTGGTCCAGTGGCCAAGTCTCCATGCTCCCAATGCAGGGGGCCCAGGTTTTTGTTGCTGCGCGCGGGCTTTCTCTAGTTGCGGCGAGCAGGGGCTACTCTTCGTTGCGGTGCGCGGGCTTCTCATCGCGGTGGCTTCTCTTGTGGAGCACGGGCTTAGTTGCTCCACAGCATGTGGGATCTTCCCGGACGAGGGCTCGAACCCGTGTCCCCTGCATTGGTAGGCAGAGTCTTAACTACTGCGCCACCAGGGAAGTCCCTTGCTTTGGGGTTTTTTTGGTTTGTTTTTTTGGGTTTTTTTGGCCATGCCACACGGCATGCAGGATCTTAGTTCCCCTACCAGGGATCGAACCTTTGCCCCTGCAGTGGAAGTGCGGAGTCCTAACCACTGGACCGCCAGGGAAGTCCCTGAAATAACTTGCTTTGGATGATGATAGATCAGGAGTTCTCAACGTGTGGTCCATGGGCCCCTGGGGGCCCCTGAGACTTTCAGGGGATTTGCGAGGTCAAAACAATTTTTATAATAACACTAAGATGTTACTTGGTGACTCAGTTCACTGGGGTGACATCTGCACTTATGCAAAGGTGACAGTGGGTAAAAGTGCCGGGGTGTGAGCACGGGGGAGGGCGGAGCCCCAGCCCACATTTGTGGTCACTGTATCCTGCACTCAGGGACTGAAACGAAAATGCTAGGCTCGGACTTCTGTGGTGGTCCAGTGGCCAAGTCTCCATGCTCCCAATGCAGGGGGCCCAGGTTTTTGTTTTTGGTGTTTTTTTGCGGGTGGGGGGGGGGGTTGGCGTTGCGGGTTTGATCCCTGGTCAGGGAACTAGATCCCACACGCCACAACTAAGAGTTCGCATGCCGCAACAAAGATCCGCATGCGGCAACTAAGACCCAGTGCAGCCCAATAAATAAATAAATAAATATTAAAAAGAAAAAGAAAATGCCAGGCTCACCGGAGAACATCCTCGAGGCAAAATGCTCAATTTCATTAAATCCCAGCCCTTTAACATTCTGCCTGCTGACACGGGGAGCACAGAGGGCACATCTGTCTCAGGGAAAAGCTGTGCGGCTGGGCTGCAGGGAACCAGCCGCTCTTCCCAGGGAACATCAATCATTGTTACCTGAAGGAATGACTGACACCCTAGGATTATTCTGACTTGGGTTATTTTGGCAGATGTTTCCTTGAAAATCAATGAAGCGAGCTTCAAGGAAAGCAACTAACAGTATTTGCTGCCAATGAGAACATAGGAGCTTTCATGTGAAAACTGGAATTTGGAGAAACTTGTATCCACCACGAGCTTGGCAGCTTTCAACACTTAAAAGATTTTTCTGATGAGATCAGTGGTGACATTAATGAACGTGATCTTTTAATTTTGCATAATCATGACCTGTGTCAGTATTTGGAAGATTTGCATAATTTGTGAAGCAGTATTTCCCAAATGATCAATGTATGATGCTACAAAATCATGCCCAGGTAACAGACGCAGTCACAGTGCCAGATGGACCACTGGATTTGACGGAACTGAGCGTGAAAAGTCACTGATGTGGTTCCGGATTCCAAATTGCAACTAACCTTTGAAAAACCATCACTTGTTGAATTTTGGTGAAGTATCAAAGAATACTCACTGTCATCTGAAAAGGCTATTAAAATACTCTCCTCTTTTACAAATACCTATCTATGTGAGGATGGATTTTCTTCTATACTTAAACTACTTCAATTGCAAGAAATTGAATGCAGAAGTAGATGTGAGAATCCATGTGTTTTTGAAGACAGACAGTAAAGAGATTTGCAAAATTGCAAGACAATGCCACTCTTTTCACTATATGTGTTTGGAAATACAGGTTTTTCATAAAGTGTTATTTAGGTTAGCAAGCAATGAGTTTGTTATTTTTAAATGAATTACTATTTTTAAAATTTTTGGTTTAATTTCCAATACAGTAAGTATTAGCATCAACCCACATAAACAAAAGCTCTTTGGGGGTCCTCCACAATTTTTGACAGTGCTAAGGGGTCCTGAGGCCAAAAAGTTTGAGAACTCCTGTTATACACAATCATCTGAAGAAATCAGTAAAAAGCTAAAAAAGGAAGCAAAGAAATTTATATTTAGTTATTGTTCCTGAGGTTAAATGTTGGATGCCGTAAACAAGCTTTTAAAAACCATCCAATAGGGCTTCCCTGGTGGCGCAGTGGTTGAGAGTCCGCCTGCCGATGCAGGGGACACGGGTTCGAGCCCCGGTCCGGGAGGATCCCACATGCCGCGGAGCGGCTGGGCCCGTGGGCCATGGCCGCTGGGCCTGCGCGTCCGGAGCCTGTGCTCCGCAACCGGAGAGGCCACAACAGTGAGAGGCCCGCGTACTGCAAAACAAACAAACAAACAAAAAAACCATCCAATAAGTGGTTATGTTGTGGAGATCATTGGCTATGTAAATATTTCATGAATGGGTACTGATGGCTTGGGAGAGAATTTCTGGGAAAGCATCATAATTGATTCAGAAAATGCTGTGTCTGGCTGGTGACAGCGCCGGGGTTCGAGTCCAGTCTGAATCACAAAGTATCCACTGCTCGCTCCTTGTAGCTAATGTTCGAAAACAGGCAAAGCGATCTACAGTGTTACACATCAGCTCGCATTTACACGGGGGCACAAAGCCTCAGAAAACCCACAGGCGGCATCCCTGTGACTGGAATCCAGAACTGGAAGGTACCAAACCCCAATCCTCTCCTTTGACAGAAGACCGGCTGCGGCCCAGAGGGAAGAAGGGAGTGGGTTTGGTAAAGAGCCCACAGGGGGACTTCCCTGGCGGTCCAGTGGTTAAGACTCCATGCTTCCACTGCAGGGGGCTCAGGTTCCATCCCTGGTCAGGGAAGTTCCGCATGCCTCGCGGTGTGGTGAAAAAGAGAAAAAGCCCACAGGACTAGGGCCAGGATCATGACTCGGGGCCACGACTCCACCTGCTGACGGTTGTCCAGGCCCCATCGCCCCCCAACCTGCCTCCTCCTCCCCGGACACGTTCAGATGCTTCCCCTCCTGATGGGCCACAGGCAGGGACAATTTACATAACTGAAGCAGCCAGAGAGGGCCCACGGGCACCCAGGAGTGCAGACTCGGGCTGAAGGAACATGACTCCAGTTCCAGCCCCGTTCCCTGTAAGAATGAAGGTCTCGAGTCATCAGACCCAGTTTTTTTTTTTTTTTGGCGGTGCGCGGGCCTCTCACTGCCGTGGCCTCTCCCGTTGCGGAGCACAGGCTCCAGACACGCAGGCCCAGCGGCCATGGCTCACGGGCCCAGCCGCTCCGCGGCACGTGGGATCCTCCCGGACCGGGGCACGAACCCGTGTCCCCTGCATCGGCAGGCGGATTCTCAACCACTGCGCCACCAGGGAAGCCCAGCCACCTTATTTTAAACATTTCATTTCAAACGCAGTTCTCCGGTTTTTATCCTAGACTAAGGAATCCGCTCTTCTTTGATGATCTTTTTTTAATTTATAAATTTATAAATTTTATTTATTTTTTATGGCTGCGTTGGGTCTTTGTCGCAGTGCGCGGGCTTCTCATCACGGTGGCTTCTCTTGTTGTGGAGGACAGGCTCTAGGCGCACAGGCTTCAGTAGTTGTGGCACACAGGCTCAGTAGCTGTGGCGCACGGGCTTAGTTGCTCCACAGCATGTGGGGTCTTCCTGGACCAGGGCTCGAACCCGTGTCCCCTGCATTGGCAGGCGGGCTCTGAATCACTGCGCCATCAGGGAAGCCCCTGCACAGCATGTGGGATGTTTGTTCCCTGACCAGGGATAGAACCCGCATCCCCTGCAGTGGAAGCTCAGAGTCTTAACCACTGGACCGCCAGGGAATCTCACTCTTTGGTGATCTTTAAACACATGGTGCATTTGAGCACATCTAGTTATCCTAAAGGTAAATTTATCTGGTCTTTAAAAAAGAAAAAGCAAATGCACAAATTAAAGAGAATTCTTAGCCGCAGGAGCTGCAGGGTATGAGAAAGATGTCAAAGTGCAGGGCCTTTGCAGGAATCAACCTAAGGGGAAGTGTGGCCTGATCTTCATCAGCGGGGCCTGCTTGACTGTCCTTTGTTCCAGTGACTGAAACACTTGGCAGTACAGCCTGTTTCCTCACTGGCTCATAAAAGCCTTGCAGACAACAGACGGGGACACGAGTGGCTCATGGCACTGCTCGGGGAGCACTTGGCTGATAAAACTCTTGTAAAAGGTCAGAGTGTGTGTACACAGACCACCACAAGTTCATGATAACAGGCGACGAGACCCACCACAGAGGGTTTTCTTCCGTGGGCATTGTGACTATTAGCTTCACTAAAGTCAGCCTCTGTTACAAGTGCAAGATGACTGACCCAGCAGGTTTCCAGCAAGGGAGACGGCAGCGTTCTTCAGAATGAAGCCACGGAAGGCTTCGGGGCCCATTCCTTGCACAGTGGAGTGAAAGGCTGATTGAACAAGTATGGAACTGTGTTCTAATCCCAAATGCTCAAGTGTTTAGAGAAAAATGGAGTAAAATTAAGATGCAAAGGGAATTCCGTGGTGGTCCAGTGGTTAGGACTCCGCGCTTTCACCGCTGGGTCCTGGGTTCAATCCCTGGTTAGGGAACTAAGATCCCCCAAGCCACACGGTGCGGCCAAAAAAAAAAAAAAAAGATGCAAAGCCTCACTGAGTCAGGGTGGTACTTTGGGGAGGAGTCTGTGATGCTCTTCATGCTTCTTTTCTATGACGCCGGATGCCCTAAAACAGCAGCTATGAAAAACACAAACAAAGAAAACAGCAGCTATGAAGTTACCTCCCACAGTGAAGTCGCCTGGGTTCTGGTCTTTCATGGAGAGAGCACTTTGTGAAGCGCTCCTGGCTTTCTGCTCCGGTCTGCCCACTTAATACCACTGAGAAGGAAGAGAATCCTGATTTTTACCCAGTGTCTCCGCTGCTTCCATTTCACCTTGCAAAGGAGCAGCCTGGGAAGCGTGTTTGCCGTTGAAACCCGGCTCCCGACACGGCAGACAGCGGACCTGACGCGCTTTCATAAGGAGCTGGTCCAGCGACCTGGGGTAACCTGGCCCTGCTTGATTAAACATGTACCTTTTCAAAAATGACTTCTTTTTGGATACTCCACCGAAGTAGGAGATGAATTCACAAAGGTCACGGTGTCTGAGAGTTTGTGTTATCTGGATTTTATTGTTCTTAACTTACAGTCTGAACATTACAGTGTTGTGACATGGGTTTCTTATTTTGCCAAACGCATAAATGTGAAACTGGAAACAATAAAACAACTCATGGGAAAAATGTGTATTTTCCCAGGTTCCCAACTATTAAGAAAGGTAAACTGTTTCCCCCTTACATGCTCTCTGCAAAATCCCTACAGCTCATGCGGGCACTGAGGGTGAGACGGTCCTCGGAGGCCTGAGAGCAGGTGGGTCCTTGGACTCAGGCTGCCCCTGAAACCCCAAGCGCCCCTGGCAGAGACATAAACCAGGTTACGGGAGGATGAAGGTGAAGCAGACTCAGTCCCAGCTGGGAGCGGGGGGGGGAAATATCCAACAGTAAGCTCTCTAGCTAAGGCCTATTGGGGCACCACGGGCACCCCTGGACATTTTTATATGGTACCATTTTTAGAAGAATTCAAAGGAGGATCAAATTTTTAAAACTCTTTTTCTCATGTGGCTAATAAAGTATATCCTGAAATATTACTTTGAGAGATACTAGGTATGTCAGACAGAGTAACGGTCCCCCAAAGATGTCCACGTTCTAATTCCTGGAACCTGTGAATATGTTACGTAATATGGCAAGGGGGGATTAAGGTTGCAGATAGAATTGAGGTTGCTAATCATCTGATCTTAAAATAAGATCAGCCTGGAGTGTCCAGGGGGGCCCAATATAGTCACAAGGGCCCATAAGACGGCACTGAGAGGCAAAGATCCGGAGGGAGACTGGAAGATGCTGAACTGCTGGCTTTGAGATTCAGGAAGGGGCCAGAGCCAAGGAACGGGGCGCCTCCGGAAGCTGGGAAAGTCTGGGAAACAGATCCTCCCCTAGAACCTCCAGAAGGAACGCAGCCCTGCTGCCACCCTGGTTTCAGCCCAGTGAGACCCACTTTGGACTCCTTCCTGGCCTCCAGACTGCAAGGTGACTGCTCTGTGTCGAGCTGAGGTCTGTGGTGCTTTGTTACAGCAGCGACAGGGAGCTGATTCACGCATCTTTATAAATGATGCCGGGGTTCCCTCCAGAGGACACTCTTCCCTCTCTGCCTCCCCGTCCACGACGTTACACGTGGTTCCTTCTTGCAGGGCGCTCACACACACGGAGATGACCCTGCGACTGCAGCCCCCGCTGATGCGGGCCCCTCGGCATCAGCCGGCATCGAGCCAGAGCACACACGCCCCCCAGCGGTGGGCCTGCATCTCCTCTGAGCTCTGCCCATCACTCTGACTCATGGGAACTGACACTGAGACCCGAGGAGTGCGGGATGATGAGGAATGGGGAGACATCTGACGTCCCTCCCCCCGGCGGGGCACACGTGAAAGAACGCACGGCGACTTGACCTGGTCCTCAGGGAGAGCCGGCGTGGGGCGCACTGGCTGTGGAGAGCAAATCACATCCGTAGTGCATCTGAGTGTTTGTCTTTAAAATTTATTGACGTGGTTTCCCACAAGGACTGCATTCAAAGAATCACATGAAACGTGTTTATTTGGAGAGAAAGTGTGTGGCACCGAGCGACTCACTGCTGCCCAAGTCCCAGAGCTGCTGCTGGAGGGGACAGAGGATGCTCTGCATCAGCTACAGGAACCTTATCCCAGCTCCAAACTGGACGCCATCACAGATCCTAAAAAAACAAGTTTTTTGTTGTTTTTTTGTCCTTTTTTTTAAGGCAGGAAAGCAACACTGTGGTCCGCTCTGCTCACCCTGCCATTTGCACAATTCCAGAAGCGTGCACGTCTCAGAAGCAATGCCTGGGCGGCCTGCCTCTCGGGGGGCCCAGGCTCTTCCTGCCCGCCTCTCACCTCTTTCCTCCCTCCCGGCTACCCGGCTTCGCCAGCTGTCCCCAGGCACTCCCTCCTTTGCTGGTTTGAGAACCAGCCTTTGGAGGATGGAAAAGGGAACAAAATGGAGACACGAACCCCCTTCCCTGCTCCCCGCTGCTTCCCCCCCAGTCCTGACCCACCGGCAACTAGACAAGGACCTGGGAGAGAAACATTCACGAAAACAAAACTCCCGGGGCGGGAAGAAAAGCTTCGTGTTTATTTCTGAGGCTACCAGAGAAGAGGCACCTTTTGCACAGCGCAGAGCAGAGAGGTGATCAGAGACGTGGCGTGGAAGGGCCCCTGGCAAAACACAGGACACAGGGAGGACCAGGAGGGGGCGGGGAGGATGGCAGAGCCCACAGCCCCAGAGGGTTTGTTTAACCTGACTGCCTCTTTAGAAGCTGCTCCTTTCCCAGGAAAGGAGGGATGCAAAGAGGGCACGTGGGTTGCAACATCTGCTACCCGCTGACGCTGTGCAGGTTACGTTCAGTGTGCTGCCCTTTCACCGGCTGACAGATCACTGAGCCCGTTTTCAGATGAGCAAACGGGCTGCGCAGTGAGGAGATGGCTGCGGTCACGGCAGGAGCCTCAGAGCAGAACTCTGGACCCAAACGCAAGCGCGCCCGCGGGCCCCGCTGCAGGCCTTGCTGTTTCCACGATGTCCTGGTTCAAGCCCCGGCCGCACGCAGGGTGAGAATCACCGGCCGCAGCCCAGGCAGCTGCACTCCTGGGACTCCGCAGCGATGCTGCTGTGCCGCCAGGCCGAGAGCCGCTCCCCCCGCAGCCCGCCCTGTGGAGGATGGACGCCCGGGCTGCCCGCCTGCTGGCTGCGCTCAGGGGCGGGACCAGCACTGTACTCGGGACACAGGGCCTAACCCCGGGACCTGAACACCAGGAAGCATAAGCTTCCGGGGAAAAAACGTTCCGAATCCCAACCAGCAGCTGACGGTGCGTTTGCGGAACACAGCAGTTTTGCAAGTTCTGGAGAGTTTCCAGAAAAACTGGACGAGGACAGCCCCCTCATTCAGAGAAAAGCTAATGTTTCTACTGTCACAACACTTGTGCCGTCACCCAATCTCAGAACTTACAGCACCTGAAAACTGGCAGAAAGTTTTTCTTTTTCAGCGTGGGAATGAAATATCTGATCAGTTAAGGGACTCGAGAGAGAGAATCTTAACTGTTGTCACTGACCTTCTGCGGGGTCAAGGGCGCTCACTAATCAACCATATCAGCAGAAGTCACCTGACCAGAAGGGACAGCTACAGTCCCCGTGTGAGCCTGAGTGAACCTCACCACCGTCCTTGAAAGGCAAAGATCCACAGTCAGAACCATGACTGTGTTTGTACAACTTCGTTCTGCTCAGATCTAAACGAGGTGTTTTTACCTTTTGTATCACTGGGTCCATAAAGGTAGTCCCTGCCTGCATTCGCTGTTCAGAAAAATGTCAGAAAATAGGCTTGATCAAGATCAAAATAAGTCAAGCCCTGGGTTTACACGATTCAGAAACAAGCAGGCATTCCAATAAAGGCTCGTCTACTCCAACTGTAAACAGATTAAACAACTTTACAAGCACAGGTGTATGTTCAGAGACCATATAAACGTATCACAGGAAAAATACCCATCACAAACATCCAAAACCGTGTCGCAGATGCCAGGTGCACGGAGACAGCCTCACCAAACGCCCATCCTCCTGTTCTGCGTCCCCTGTGCCTACGTGCTTATAATCCAGTAGGCGCCTCAGAAAAGGCTCCGAGTCTTGAGTCTCCCCCTCCCACCGGCAGTCCCAGGGCGGCCCAGCTGCGTCACTCCAGCACCACCCGGAGGCTCCCTGCCTGCACCCGGCCCTCCTCGGACTCGGCGCCAAGGGCTTGTGATGGAGGCCACACCAGGGTCCCCCAGCCAGCCCCCAGGATCGCCAGGCGCCGGTCTAGCACGGGGAATTCAGCAGCGAGCAGGCCGACGAGGGCCAGAACTCAGGGACCCTGGCGTGTGCCCTAAGGGAAAAGGCCAGAGCGGCTGGGGGACAAGAGTGACCGGAACTCAGGCCCCGCCTGCACCGAGGCCACCCCGCGCCTCACCTCTGCTCCCGCGGAAGGGTAGACGCTGGCGCCCGCAGGCATCCCATGTGCGCACACCTTGGCTCCCGCTGCTCTGTAGCCCGGAGCTACCACCTCCCCCGGGAAGCCCTCCACGACTCCCTGCCTGGTCTTTCTCTGTTACTAACTGTGCGCTGCCCTCCCCGCCAGCTGCCTCCGTCACCAGCGCATTTCCAGGGCCCACGCTCGGTAAGACACAGAGCATTCGCCGTCAGAGCACAGAGACAACGGTGTCACACGTCACCTCCGGTATAAAACTCGCCCAATGTTTCAAAGCGGTTTCCGTTTCTGTAAAGGTCTGAAATCCTAATTACAGAGCGACTGCACTCACTGGGCGGGGGACCTATGGATGACTGGCACACGTGTAACTCCCCATCCTGCTAGCTGCTTAATTTTAGAAATGAAGATTGAACCCTGGCAAGATCACTCAAACGTCACGGAATTCCAATTTTGATGACAAAACTTCAAACGGAGCCATACGCTGAGTGACGGCGAGCCCCCCTGCTCAGGGACACTGCACACGAGAAGCTGCAACCACCATGACCCCAAAACAGAGCAGCCTGGGGGGCAGAGGAGCGTCCTTATGTTCTGGTCTTTAAATATCACCTGCACAGCATGCTTCCTCCTTTCAGAACCCACATTTGAAATTAATGGCTGAAACGTATTTTTCAAATTTAACCTGAAGAGACAGAGCAGAGTGGAGTGGAGTGGTGAACGTACCCACTCCACCCCCTGCAGAGATTCGGGGAGGCAGGTAGTCGAAGCTGGGCTGCCGAGAGCAGCACCCGGATTCCGGGAGCACAGCGACACCCGGTGGCCTCCAATGATGCTGCAGCCACAGGACGGCAGCGCCTTCCAGTCTGAAGGACCGGAGGCCCAGAGCCAGCAGGGCTTGCCCAGGTCACAGCCAGGGACGGACAGGGCAGGGGCTGGCCGCGCAGCCCACCCGCAGTGCAGCCTACTCCGGACCCCAGCACATTACAGTTTGAGAAGCGCAGGCCTAGAGGCTCTATCTGACCTCATCCCAGCGTTGGTGCAGGCTCAGCACCTGCACCCCTGCCGCTCCCTGCAAGGACTCAGTTAGCACCTGGTTGTTAGGCCAGCGAGCCCCACGCCCGTGCCTGTGGTGGGAACAAGGTTTTGCAGAAAGCAACCCGCAACATTAGCTTCATTTCCTGAAGCTACGATGTTATCTAATGCACAAAGCTTGCTCTAGGGAAGGTGCACGTTTCCCCACATTTCACTATCCCTGAAATCAGGCGACATCATCCCATCTACGGCATGTCTCAAACACAGCCAGCCAGGTGGCGCGCACAGTGCCACTGCGGATGGCGGGGGACACGCACACACACGGTTTGCTTCCTTTGTGAACAGCTGGCCAGGGCGAGCGCACCAGTAGCAGCAACACCACGAGAAATAACCAGCTTCGCTGACAACACGCTGGGTACTGCTCTACGAGCTGCGCGTGTGTTAATTCATTCAGTCCTCAAACCTGCAAAGTAATCACTATCGTTAGCACCCGTTCTACGCTTGTGAAAACGGAGACCCAGAGAGGTTAAGTAACTCACCCCGGGCCACACAGCCACGGGGTGGCCAGGCTGCGCTCCGAGCCTGTGCAGCTGGGCTCCAGTGCACACTCAGCCTGAGCAACTAGACCTTTCTCAGCTTTTGCTCTGTGCCGAGAACAGGCAAGGCGTGGAGGGGAGTTAACAGTCGTCAGAGCAGCAGACCCGTGAGGGCACGGGGAGGAAGGGCTCCAACATCACAGGGCGGCACGGCAGCCCCGGGCCGAGCCAGCCTTCCGGGGAGAGCGGAGGAGGGCAGACTCTCCTGAAGCGATGGCCAAAGAGGACCTGGATGACAGACACTGACGTGCACCTGAGAACAAAGCTTTGTTAAAAGCTTCCTCATGCGGCTTCCTTTCAAAACGCCATCACCCACCATGCTGAAGCAGAAGACGGGGAGAGTAAGGCTGGTACGGTACTTCCTTAAACGAGGACGAACTACAACTTCACGCTGTAAGCCTGGCTATGACTCAGCATCACAGCTGAATGTAGACAGAACACCGAGAGGAAAAAAATACAGCCTAGAGTCCTGAAATGTATAGAAACGCTAGGTTACCGGCACAATGTCCGTGTCCCCCAATCCTCACAGGCTGAAGCACTAAACGCCCACCCCCCAGCCCTGCCATGTGACAGTATTTGGAGGTGGGGCCTTGAGGAGGTTAACTAAGTCACCTTAGATGAGGCAACTTAATTAAGATGGGGTCCTTGGTGGAACTGGTGTCCTTGTAAGAAAAGACACCAGAGAGCCTGCTCTCTGCCCCCTCCAGGTGAGAGCACAGAGAGACGGCGCCGTCTGCAAGCCGG
This sequence comes from Physeter macrocephalus, assembly GCF_002837175.3. Lineage (NCBI taxonomy): Eukaryota > Metazoa > Chordata > Mammalia > Artiodactyla > Physeteridae > Physeter > Physeter macrocephalus. Next base: position 47,430,622 of record NC_041219.1, on the reverse strand, counting down.
GAAGAGGGTCCTTGACCCGGAACCGAACCTGCCGGCACCCTGATCCTGGACTTGGCAGCCTCGAGACGGTGAGAGATACAAGTCTGCTGTTTAAGCCCCAGTCCATGGTATTATTTACATACTATCATGACATTACTTCTGGACTTCTTGAAATTTCTACAATGCATACCAAGTACTTTAAAAAACGGAATTAATTTCTGTAGCTGTAATCGGCCTTATACCATATTCACCCATGAATGTTCAGCAGATCTTGTTCCGTAAAATGAGTGGTGGAGAAGGGCCAGAAGGCAGGTCCTCCGCGGCCCGAGCAGAGCTGCGCCCAGCCAGCCTCCCGCCTGCAAAGTCCCCCCCTCCCCCCGGCAACACCTCAGTCTGCTCAGCGCAGGGCCCCAAACGGCGGCCACCACCTGCAGCCAGGCCGCCAGAGGAGCTCCCTCTAGCTGATGACAAGTGCAAACGGCATAAGGTGGGGGGACGGGAACACGGCCTTTCCTCCAAACTGTGTGGAGAACCCCAGGGACAAAAATCCCGGTGTTTTCATTCTTTTGCTAACTATTCAATCTCTCCTGAAGTCTTGAATCTTAAAGGTCGCTGGTGAAGTGATTAACTATGTCCAAAACAAAGTGACAAGACAGTGCCGTGTACCTGTGGAGAGAAGCTCCCAGCACCTACCTGTCCCCGCCCTGCACGCCCATGGGTACGCAGTAGTTCAGCTCCAGCCGCGCGATGTTGCCCAGCCTGAGGACGATCCCGGCGCCGTAAGACCAGCGGATGCACTCAGCCAGCTTTCGAATGTGAGCTCTGGGGCCCTCCCCTGGAGGGAGAGAAGGGGAGGTGTGACCACCAGCACGTGGTCCCCCGCACACGCTGTCCTTGGACAGCCCCGGCCCTCCCCCTCTGTGTGGCCTCTGGTCATCTTTTAAGCCAGACCTAGATAACTCGAGGAGAATGCATGAAGTGAGATTAGGCCCAAACTCAAGACAGGGCTGGGGGCCATACTTCCTCACCGTCCCAGAAGAACACAGGTCCTCTCAATTCTCTGGGCCTGGCACGTTCTGTTCCCTTTGCCTAGAATGGCATTTGCCCACCGCTGACCGCCCAGGAAGCCCCACTCCAAGCCTCGGTTTCCAGACACCTCCCCAAGCCGGGGACATCTGTGCGCCTCGCCCGGCCCTGAGCTCCTTCCTAGGGGAGAGACCAGGTCTCACTCAGCTCTGTGGCCGTAACGACTGGCACAGAGCCACCGCTCGAGAAATGTCTGCTAAACAGATAGGTTTCTCTTCGCGAGGCAGTATTCGATGACGATTCGTTATGCGTGTTCCAACCATTCGACCAACAGCTTCACTCTGGGCACCGCATCAGGTGTTGCAGGTGTCTCACGCAGGCACAGTGCCTACTCTTAAGAGACGACGCAATCTAAATGCGACACAGACACCCACTTGTGCTTCTAAACATAAGGTCAGCTGTGCCGAATGGTTGCTAAATAGTCCAAGTTTTACCATAGTTGAGGTTGCAGAGGTTTCCTGCGTTGAGGAAGAAGTGAGTTCTGAAGAGCTCTCCAAAGCCGCCCTGGCCCGGTCGGAAAGGTAACGGGGTGTACAGGTGCAGGCCACCGGCCCAGTACGCTTCTCCGCCCAGGTAGTCTCCTAGTCAAGGAAGGAGTGTGGATCAAAACAAGGTCACAGGTTCAAAACCACACTGACGTCCCACCACGTACACAAGCGAGGTGTGTGCTGTGAACACAACACACTCAGTGCCCGAGCTCTGTGAGCAGCTGCCCTTATAACTCCTGACGTTGTCAGCCTTTCTTAAATAATCTTTCTTCTTCTCCTGGTTTGTTTTATAATTTGCTTTAACTGGGAAGAAAAAAAAAAAAAAAAAAGCTAATGTGTAATTTAGGAAAGAATGAAGCCAGTAAAATTTACCATATCTGTAAAATGCTTGGAATAAAACAAGTAAACTCATGGAAATCACTTTTTCCACAACTGCAGATGACCAGATCATTGTCACTTGGCAAATGAAATGCATTATTTTGCAAAAATTTCAAGACCACAATATAGAGAGACAAAATGAAGAAAATGTCTCTGCAGTTTCCGGAAGTGGCCAGACATGCTATTAATCCAAAGGTATGCAGTGTCTGCTCCCTGCTGCACAAGGACGCTGTCTCAGCTCAACACCTTCAGAAAAGAGGCTCGTTTTTAAAGGTTCGTGACCACTTGGGTTTTTTTTTTTTTGGACAAAGCTTACTTTTGCCAAAATTCAAGACTATCCACCGAGAGTATACATTTGCATTATTTCTAAAAATGTCCCTACCATTTCATTTTAACTATAAAGAGCCACAACATTAAACAAACAACAACAAAACCCTGAAATGTTTATACTTTGTTACAAAATACTAGTTGTCAAGTGCCTTAGTCCCCTTTAACACAAAATGACAGACCATGAAAAAGAAAAATATGGCTGTCTCCAAGATTAACCCAAGGAATGAACTGCTTATTCACTTAAAGGCTCCAGCATCTCCTCAACTGCTATTGATACTGAAGTTCTAGAGGAAACAAAGAACGGACTGAAAGCAGGAGGTCAACTGGGTTTGCTTCTCATTTCCCAGCAAGTGTTCCTCTCTTTTCTTAAATAACCTATTTTATTCTAATCATAAAAGTAATATACTCATTGTACAAAATGTGATAAATATATGGAAGTAGAAAAAAAGGAAATTCTCCTTTAATTTCTAACGTTTGGAGATAACCAGCTAACATCTGGTGTTCTTTCATCCAGTGAATTATAATGAATAATTAAGTAAGAAAACAAAATGTAAGTCATTTTATATTTATACATTGCAGTCCTGATATTTTTTTTTAGTTTACTATATTATAAGCACTTTCCTTTAATACTTTATATTCTTTGAAAATGTGATTTTGATGCCTGAATAATCACATATATGTACCTTAATATAATGATCTACCCCTTGACTACTGTCATGTTTGTGTTGAATTTCTTGATAGTGGACATTAACCCATGATGGGCTTACTTGCACACACAGGTATTTTAAACTATCCTGAAGTATAATATACACATAGAAAAGTATACGCATCCTAAGTGTACAGCACAGTGAATTTCCAGGCACAGAACACACCATATAATGAGCACGCAGACCAAGAAACAGACAAGTGCAGTCCCCCGGAAGGCCCTGTTCTCCTTTCTAATCACTACCCACCACCCACGCCAAGTATAGCACTACCTGTCTACCTGTTCACCCGACAATATAGATCACTTTACCCTGTCTCTAAACTCTGCACAGATGGAATCATACAGTATGCATCCTCTGGATCTGCCTTTTTTTTTTTGGCGTGTTTCTGAGGCCTGTTCATGCCACCCAGCCAGTGGCTCTAACTTGTTCATCCTCACTGCTGTATAATATTCCACAGTGTGAAGACATCACCGTTTAGTTGCCTATTCTATCGTTGATGGGCATTTGGGTTTCCAGTTTTCAGTTTGGTTCTATTATCAATAGTCCTTGTATATATATGTTTTAGGCTCTTGATAAATACTGTCAAATTGCTTTCATGAAAAGTTACAGCAATTTACATTCTTGCTCATATAATCTTACCAACAGCCTTTTAATAGGTAATTAAATGAAATACCACTGTGTTTTAATTTTCAGGAAAATCGAAGACTCCAAAACTTTCATCTAGTCACTAAATAATACTTGTTATAGTGAAAAAGAAATTATGTTACTTTTCAAAAAAAAAAAAAAGACACACTAATAAAGCACTCTAAAAACAAATGAAAAGAAATAATTTCTATTTTGTACAAAAATTTAGGCCCAGAGCAATCACTATTTATAACAATATAAAGTGGAAAAAACAAAGATGTTAAAAAAAGTTAAGAAAATCAGGATAGAATATTTTATAATGTCATAACATGAATCTACTTAAATGACGTTTTTGTAGTTTTTAGTAACACGTGGAGATCCTCTGATATAATGTCAAGTACTGGAAGAGAGTTCCAGAAACCGGAATTCTCACACAATGCTGGACAGAGTATGATTGAGACAAGCTTTCTTGAGACAATATAAAACCCTAAGGATATTCAAGGATACTCAAAATCCTTTGACCTAGCAATTCCACACCTAGGACTTTATGTTATAAAGTAAACTTACAGATGAGCACAAAGATTCAGTTAGCTTGTTCACTGATACACTGTTATATAAACGTAAGAAAAAAGAAAACAGTCTAAGTGTCTAAAACTTGGGAGTTGGTTTAAAAAGATTGCCGTAAGGCAAGAAGATGAAATATGCAGCCATTAAAAATGATAAGGCTTACAAAAAAAAAAAAAAAAAAGATAAGGCTTATCTTTCTGATTCACTGCTGGTGGGAATGCAAAATGTTAGCTATTTTGGAAGACAGTCTGGCAGTTTCTTACAAAGCTAAACATAGTTTTACCATACAATCCAGCAATTACACTCCTTGGTATTTACCCAAATGAGTTGAAACCTTATGTCCAGATAAAAAGCTGCACATAGATGTTTATATCAGCTTTACTCATAATTGCAAAAATTGGATGTCCTGCAAGTAAGATGTCCTTCAATAGGTGAATGGATAAACACCCTGTGGTACAGCCATACGATGGAATATTATTTGGTGATAAAAAGACATGAGGACTCAATCACTATATTGTACACCTGAAACTAATACAATATCGTAAATCAACTACACTTTAATTAAAATATATATATATACACATAAACAAAAATTTAAGAAGTACACTGACCAAAAGAGAAAAAAAGAAAAACATGGAGGAAACTTAAATGCATATTATTTAGTCAAAAAGGCCAGTCTGAAAAGGGTACATACTGTATGATTCGAAGTATATGACATTTTGGAAAAGGCAAAACTGTGGAGATAGTAAAGGTCAGTGGTTGCCAGTAGTTGAGGGGGAGGAAGGGAGGGAGGGAGGAATAGGTGGCGCATGGTGAATTATTACGGTATTTAAAATACCGTAATAGTAGATACATGTCATTATGCAACTGCCAAAACCCATGAAACTTTACAACACAAAGAGTGAACCCCAACGTGAACTATGGAATTTAGTTAGTAGTAACACATCAGTGTTGGCTCATCGACTGTGACAAGTGTCCCACACTAACGCGAGATGTTAATAATAAAGGATGCTACGGGCACATACAGTGAACTCTGTACTTTGTGTCCAATTTTTCTGCTAACCTAAAAGTGCTCTCAAAAATAAAGTCCGTTACACAGGGAATATAGTCAATATTTTATGAATGACTATGTTGTACACCTGAAACTTATATAATATTGTAAATTGACTATACCTCAATAAATAAACAAGCTTAATGTAAATAAACTTGTGGAAAATTTGGAAAGTGCAGAAATGCATTTTAAAAGGCTTATTAAAATTATTCATAATGCCCATCACCCAGATAAAACCATAATTAACGTTTAGCTGTATTTTCTCTAAATCTTTTTTAAAAAATGCATGTTTATTGTTTACTGTAATATTAAAGTTATTTTATATATATATTTAAAAAACTTTGTTTTAATAAAGTACATTAGTTTAAAAAAATTTGCCAATAAGATGAAATAAGCTGCCATTAAAAATGATAAAGTACTTATTCCTATAAAAATCTATTCATATACTGTTACTGGGGGGTGGTAGGAGAAACAGGTTAGAACAGTTATGTAAACAACACACGTGTGCATGGATGTGCATGTTTAAACAACAAAATGCTCACACACGTCGTCTCTGGCCAATGGGATCACAAGTGACTGTCGTGTATCTTCTGCTTAGCTATCTTTTCTCATTTTCTACAGTTTCCTCAACAAACACCTTTCTGTGCCTGCTGTGTGGTAGATGCTGTGTTAGGTGCCAGTTCCACTGGTGAAATATGAGTATCTATTATTGCGGTGATTTAAACAAATACATGCGCTCAAAAATGAGAAGTAACCGTGATTTCGATTTTTTCAAGTTGGCGTGCTGTGGGGAACGACAGACCTTCGCTCTGTGGCCCAACGCTGTGCATGTTGAACCCTCGCACACTTGTGGGTCCCCCGAGGTAAAACCTGGAAGAGGATGCAGATGTCAGAGCAAAGCCGCTGGACAAAGTCTCCATCACACAACAAAAGTGCAAAAGGCGCACACTCGCTGCTGGGTCGTCCACATCTCCACGTGGCGGAACATTTCAGGGTTAGGAACACGCACGGGAGGATGTGGTAAATCTCACAAAGACCCAGGCTTGTGATCTAACCTAAGACTATACATCTAAACAAACACGTCAAACTTCTGGGGACACAGGTGAGATACAAGGCACAAATAAAGACACTTGGGTGGACTGTCTGTTATAAAGGAACTATCTGAAGTCTATGAGAATTCATCACGCAGCACCTTTTCAAAACAGCCTCCTACATGCTCACAATAAGTAAGTTAAAAATTAAGTTAATTAAGTTTAAAAAAAAAAGGATACAAATTATATAATAGTATGATCTGAATTTTACAAATCAGAGGAAAATAATACTAGAAGGAAACAGACCAAAATAGAATTATTGTTATCTTAAATTTTTTTGTATTATTACAGTGATTTTTAATTAGAAAAAAAGTATATGTTAAAATTTTTTTTAATGAATTCCTTGTGCTCCTTAATGGACCAGGTTATCATACTCTTTTAAACTATATCTGAGTAAAACGAAAACAATGAATTAAAAAAATATTAGAGGGACTTCCCTGGTGGCGCAGTGGTTAAGAATCCGCCTGCCAATGCAGGGGACACGGGTTTGATCCCTGGTCCAGGAAGATCCCACATGCCACGGAGCAACTAAGCCCATGCGCCACAACTACTGAGCCCGCGCTCTAGAGCCCGCGTGCCATGGCTAATGAGCCCGCGAGCCACAACTACTGAGCCCACATGCCTAAAGCCCGTGCTCCGCAACAAGAGAAGCCACCGCAATGAGAAGCCCGTGCACCACAACGAAGAGTAGCCCCCGCTCGCCATAACCAGAGAAAAGTCCACGCACAGCAACGAAGACCCAATGCAGCCAAAAATGTATGTATATCAGAAATCCCATCTACTTGCTATAAAATCTAACAGCTTCTTAGAACCCGATTTTAGACCACGGTAATTACTAAATAATGAATTAAAATGACCAGAGAAGCTGTGTATGGTCTTTCCAACACGGCTGTCATGGAAGCCACACCAGCTGACGCCCCCAGCCTCTCACTGACCTGCGGTGCCACAAACGTCCCAGGTCTAAGCACAAAGGGAACAGAGCACTGTTCTTCTCATTGTCCCGTTGGATAAAAGCCTTTATGAATTTATTCATTTGAACTTGAGTTTAAAAGTCTACAAATGTGTCTTTACTATCTGGGATTTCTAAGCAAAGCCTTTCTGAATACCTCATTAACATTACTTACAGAAACAAAGAGCAAGGTCCCTTTATTATTTTTTCAAATGATAAATCACACACATTCTTTTGAAAGAATTAAAATGATCCAGGAAACACAAAAAGTGAAAAGGCTCTTCCCCTCCCTACTGTCCACCGTGTTCCAATCTCCAGAAGTGACTACTGTCACCGGTTTGGTGGTTGACTTCCAGACCCCTGGTGCTGCTACCTGCAAACACACACGTGCACACAGAAGCTTTGCCCCTGATCAGGGAGCAAGCAACTCAACGTACTTCCATGCAAATTTTAACTTAGGGACACCTACCTCATCCTTTTTAATGATTACACAGTCCTTTTAGAAGGGTTGTGTTTGAATTTAATCATTTCCCTACGGGTAGTTTTAGAATTTTTGCTATTCTCAATAATGCTCCCGATGGACACCCTTGTACATACATCTTTGTACTCTTATGACTGTATTTCTGTACATTAGGTTCACGGAGGTGAAACTGTTAAGTCTCAGAGTTTAGAAATTAAAATTTTTTCTACTCCCAAACTGCCATCCAAAAAGGCTGAACTAGGTTAAGCTAAAACAACAGTTTCACTAATGCAAAATTAAAGAAAGAGTTCCTTGACCCCAAGACAGTCGTGAGTATTTCTACTAATAGCAACTAATAACAGGCAACAAATACAACTTCACCCTCTGCTGACAGGAGCAGAGGCTACCCCTAAAAAAGCAGGTTTTCTGAAAAGCAGCCTCCAGCAATATTCTTTGTGAGCCTTAAAAACATTCATATTCTTTTGCGACAGTAATTCCACATTGGCGAATCTCCTCAGAAAATAAAACGAACAAAAATTATTTACGAAGTTATACTCTTCACAGTGCTACGTATGTGCAAATAACAAAATATTAAAACGCTGCTTACGAAAAATTTCCCATGACTTGGTGAATGATTTACTCTATAATTTTTAAAAAGCAGGGAGGACACAAAATTGTACGCAACATACAGTGGTATCTCAACACTTTCATACAGATGTGTACATAAATTTATATGTATACACGCTCACGCAAACACACACCCACAAACATACTGGCTAACAGGAAATACAGCTGACTCTTGAACAACGTGGGTTTGATCACGTGGGTCCACCTACGGGTGGACACCCTTCAACAGCAGACGCTACAGCACTACACCGCCAGGGGCTGGCTGGCTCTGGCTGTGGAGGGAGCGTGGGTACGCAGGGCCGGCTACAAGCGCCACTGGGATTAGCCCTCGGGTTGTTCAAGAGTCGACCGCAGTCCACATGTTAACTCCGCTTATCGGGGAGCAGGGTTCTTTCACTGCCTTAAATGTTTCTCTGTTTTTATATTTCTGTAACATGTATGAACTGTATTCTTTCATACTCAAAGAGAATACAAAATTTTTAGTATAATTAAGTATCTCTCTACCCCAAAAGGGAAAAATATTAAGTATGAGGTATACTAGGTATTTTGAAATTAGCTTAAACATAAAAACTAAATTAAAATTTGAAATATTTGCTTTCCTAAACAGTTAAACTTCTCTAAAATATCTTCTAATAAACCAAGCAGAAAGATCCAAAGGAAACCATGTGCAAACCACCCATTCATTTATTATTACTTACCTATCAGCAATACTTGACAGTTTATCACCAATGGGTACCAACATTCCACCCCAGAGAGATGCTGAAAAAACCTGTTGAAATATAAACAAACAACCGTTTTCTTCCAGCGTTTCTTTCCTTCCAATGAGCATGAGCAGACAGAAAACACCCTGAGATCTGGTCGTGCCCAGTGCCTGCAGCGTGCAGAGCTCTGGGTCGGGGCACAGGGCTGCGGAACGAGAACATCTGGCTCCTGCAGGGGAAGAACTACAGCGCGAAGTGTTTTGTGGATACTTTTACAACTGGCAACTTCAAATTTCGAATAGAGACATACTATACATAAGCCCTAACCCTAAGCAGGGCCTGGATTCCATTCCGACGCAGGGCAGCTCCCTCCTCTCCGAGAAGCCAAGCCCAGTGGGACAAGCCATGGCCTGAAGCGGGGAGACCAGGGCCCTGGACAAGGGATTCTGCATCCACCCAGGGCTCTTTGGCTCGGCCTCAAAACCTAAGAGGACTGAGGGCGCATGGCATCTCAGGAGAAGGAAGGTAGCGGGTGCAAGGCTGCTACATTTAAGAAATTCCAATCCAACCCTCGGGGACGGAGCCCTGCCTCTAACTGGTCCAGGGCAGTGACCTCACCCTAGGTCAGGGATCCAATCTTCACACCCACGTAATCCATGCACAGAACTGACCCAGGGATTCCTTCGAATCCACGAGCCACGAGGCTCTCTGGGCTCCGGACCCAAGGCCCCCGCCGTGGCCCCCACCCCCCACCTCTCCCAAGCACCCCCACGCCTCTGCCCACCTTGTCCCCTCGGACGTGCAAAGTCCCTCGTCCTTCAAAGCTGCTCAGATGTCTCTTTTTTAGAAGCTTCCGTAGGAAGGATTACAGACGAAAACTGGGACAGAGTGGGCAGAGCAGGCCAAACGAACACTCTATTCTGGGAAATTCAAGTCTTTGTTCAACAGCGTGACAGATGCTGCAGAACAAAGCGAGGCGCCAGAGCCCCGCGCGCTCTCGAGCAGCTCCCCTCGCGACTAGGGTCTCCCGATGCTCCCGGCACACTGAGCTCCTCCCCCGCCTACTGGTCCCAACCTAAGGAGGGGCAACAAGGAGAACTGATCCCCCACCTGAGGCAAGCCCACTGGGCCTCGTGTCCCGCTGACCTCGGTGACGAGAGCCCCAGGCCCCCGGTCACCCCCAGCACCTAGACCTCTCCTCTCCACCTGCTCCCTCTAGCACCAGCCCCCCAAGTCTTCAGTGCCAGCAGGACCTACGAACCGGCCCCCTCGTTCTCTCCTGCCCTTCCTCCCCTCCTCACCCAGCTGAAATTCCACGGTCGGTCACCAGAACTCACCGACTTGTCCTCAGCTCAGCTGGCAGCACCCGGGACCTGGTCAGCCCGCCCTGCTCCCTCAGCTGTGTCTGGGCGACCGGCTGTTGGGGAGACGCCACCGAGGGTGGAGGGCCCACCTTAAGTCGCTCTAAGTGCTACAGGCCTCATCAAAGACGCCTCCCCTGGCCCTCTAACATAAGGCAGCACCCCCCTGGCGGCACTCTGTCCCTTAACTCTGCTGGATCGTTCTTCGCGTCACCTGTGAACCCCTGCCAGACTGTATATAAATCTATTTGCTTGTAGGTCTTCCTTCACTAGCATGTTAAGAACGGGAACTGTGTTTATTTACTGAGGTATTCTTAGTGCCCAGACAGTGCCTGGGAGCCAGTATATGTGGGAAGGAGGGAGGGTGGGTGGGTGCATGGATGGGGGGAAAGGAGGCTGAGAAAGAGAAACCGAGGCGTGGAAGGAGAAGCAGTCACAATGGAGTCAACAATGGCTGACAGCGTGCCATGGAGGGAGCACAGAAGGGGACCAGACAGAGCTCGCTGAACGGAGCAAGAAGCCCCTGGCAGCCTCCGGAAGAGCAACGGCAGGGGAAAGGCAGGAACCAAGTTGGAAGCGCACCGAGTCCAGGACTGACCGGCAGCAGTGATAAATGATTCTAAAACGAGACGCATGTCCCACTTCGTTAAAACTCACTCCTGGCCCCCAGGGTCTAAGGAGGCAGTGGAGGTGTGGAGCGCTGTCCCTCAGTCCCCCGGGCGCTGGGAAGACTGGAGAATAAGCATGGTGTCTCCCAGCCTGGGGCTCCACTGCCTCAGTCAGAATCCAGTCACTTACTCCTAAGGTCCTGAGGGAATCAGGAGGAACTAAACCAAACTGGGTAACACAGAAATTCCTGGAGGCACCCAGAGCCCTGACCACCTAGCAAAACACGGTGAAGACGCAGAATTTCTCTGGTAGTAACATCAGGAGGCAAAGAAAGCGGCAGCCCTGTCCTCCAGACACATTTGCTTGACGGCCCTGAGCTGGTAAGTGGGGAAGGGGCTCTTTTACGTAAAATGACTGACAGATGAGTTTTAAAGGGGCTGCTCATCACTTCTCCCCAGGGTAGCTTCAAGTCTGGCTAAATTGAAAAGACCGAGCGCTTGACTTTCAAGCATCAGTGTTCTGACTTCCTCTTTAGTGTCTGAGATATTCGGGAACTGAGATCTTCTAATAAGACTCCAAAAACAAGAGATAAAAACAAAGGTGACAATATTCTGGCGAGATACTCACTGAATCAAGTATGAGCTGCTTATTCAACTGAAGCTCAAAGTCTTCTTTTATGAAGCTCACGTCCCCTCCGGTGTAGCCTGCCAGCTCCTGTGGGCGAGGGTCCTCAGGTCAAAGGGGGCCAACAGACTTGTTACAGAGGTTTCTAAACAGCGTCACTGCAGTTAAGTCTGCTGTTTTGTATGTTTAGAAAGGCAACACACCACTTCTGTCTCCTAGAAGCTACGTCCTAGTTGTTCTGGATGGTACCAGGGGCCTGACAGAGGTACACAATCACCAAACGCACTGAGTAACCGCAGAGAATGTTATTCCTTACGTGTGAGAGTAAAACGCTGGCAACATCAACATTTCATTACAGAGCTTGTTAAGGATGATACGGCTTGTTTGGCCTAATCAGCGTTTGGGGGAAAAAAAAAAATCAGCCCACCTTTTACAGTTTGGCACATTTCCTATGAACATCTGATTTCTAGCTGCTCCTCTGACGCTGAGATCAAGCCAACAGAGCATCGGAGCCCCACTTCTCTCCAAGGTCACCTGCCGGGCCCTGCCGGCATGTGAGTTACAACCCCCGCCTTGGGTGTTCTTCAAGGGTCACCAGGGAAATCACTCCCATCTAATCACAACTTTCCTCCTGGCCTAGTAAGTGACACCAGCAAAGAGACCGGAACCTTATCCCGACTCTGTGCTCTGTGAAGGCAAAGCCTGAGCTACGGGAGCAAATCTAGGGCTAGGCACCCCGAGGGGGACGGACACCCTTGCAAGCCACTCTCGAAGGACTTTCACAAGGAGAGGAAAATGTCAGTATTAAAAACGTGACTACCCTTGCATGACGCCCTATCCCTCCAGGGTCACGGAGCCTGCAGAGGCCACAGGGGAAGGAACACTACCTGGTTAACCTTCAGCAAAGCACCTCTTCTCGGTAAGATGGAAGGGTTCCGAGAGTCGATCACCATCGCGTGCTGAAAGAAACGTGGATCGGGGGCGTCTGCACGTCAAACAGGCCTCTGACACAACACCAGACACTCGCTGGGCACAACCGTATGCCAGGCACTGTGCTAGGCGTCCCATAACTCTTCCGCCACTTAATCTTTACGGAAACCCCACGTTACACGTGAGGGACCTGGGAGAGTCAGGGAAACAAGTCACGTCCACCGGGTGGGCCGTCCCGACCCCATCGCCAGCTTTGCTCTCTCGGAGCTCGACAGCCTGACCGGTCAACTCAGCCGGCTCCCAGCTAAAATGCCAGTCAGCCCTTACGCACGCCACTGCCCGTTACCGCTGATGCTACTGAGAAAACAGGACAGGAGGTTGTGTCCAGAAATTCCAAGTGAGCAGGAGGCACCGTTTTAGCCACCCGAACCGTGGCGCTTCCCAATCCCTCCCGATGGAGGCAAAGGCTATTCTCCCAACTTAAGGCACGGCTGCGTCAAAGCATCTACACATCTGCCTTACCGAGAGAGATGACTTCAGCGAGTGCCCGCTCTCTTTGCGGACGGCAAAAGACACTGTCCTGGCGAGGCAGCCCAGCTCTCGCCACACGCCCTCCCACTTGACAGTGTGGCTGGTCTTCCAAACGGGGAACTGCAGGCAAACACGGGAAACCGTCAGCCTTCCGTGCTGCGCGGACAGGGGGCCGTCCCAAATCGGGTCCTGGGATGAGGCATCGCTAAAGGGACGGACTAAAAGCTAAGACACAACGTTTTTAATGATGGATGGGAGACAGGAAGAGACGGAGGGAAGCTGGGGAAGGAGGGAACAGAGCGGGCAGGCAGGAGGGAGGAGGGGAGAAAGCCATGGCCGCAATCAAAGGGAAACACTGCACGAGGCGCAGGGCTGTGCTCCGGGTGAGGAGACGGGGTCGCTCGTCTGAAAGCTGCACGCAGCTTTGTAACTGACGGGTTTCCTTTTCCAGTCTAGGACCGTCGGACACACACCCCGCCGGCTGTCTGCAGCCGGGAGGGGTGACCCAGATGGCCCACATCAGCCCCTGGAGAAGAGCCAGGAGACAAGGTTACCCGTGAGTGAAGCGCTTCCTCCCTGCGGCCAGAGAGGCCCGAGCCAAGTGAACGCTGGGGTCCGGGCAAGTGGGACCTGCCTCTTGGCCTGACCCTCTTCCCTCGAAGCCAAGCCAGCCTTACATTTCCGTCTCAGAGAAATGCCCAGGTTGGTTTTGAACAGCGAATGACGTAGTTTGGTGGCCTCGGGAAGGACAACAGTGACGCAGCCCTTACAAGGGAGCCAGGTCACGTCACAATCCCCAGAGGGAGTCCGCGCTGGGCATGCTCGTGGCACTCAGGCCCAGACAGCCCACGTGGCTTCCAGGGTGACAACGTGGGGCCTCAGCACGATTCCTCGTGAAGCCGCCACGAGGCACCGGGCCAGGCCCTGGGGAGGCAGACGGTGGGAGGGCAGGCCTGCCCAGCCGCCTTTTCCGCACTGAGGGCCCCGAGATTCAGCTACTTTCCCAAAGCCTGTGGGAGGGGGAGAGCTGACCTAAAGCCTTCCTCCCTCCCTTATAAGGCGGCTCTTAATGGGAGAAACACTGCTGCTCAGAAGAGACACATCTGTGTCTCTGGATTCCCGGCAGGAGGACGAGGCAGGGCCCAGATGACACCGCTGGGCTTGCGTAGCGAGCACCTACTTGGCGCAGCCCCCGAGGACACACATGAGGAGGATGCGGTCCTCTCCTCCGCAGCCTCTGCTCTCAACGGCAGGGCTGCTGCTGCAGGAGCTCCAGCCCTTGCGTCCCTTTGCCTGCCCTCCCTCGCGGCCTATTCCAACACTCTGACGTCCTGCATCTCTATCCCGTGTGGACAAACAGGTGTTTCTACTCTCCTGAGGATCTGCTCTTTAAAAAAGGCTTAAAAGAAAGAGATAAAAGGGGACTCAGGAGAGAAAGGTGGGGAGAAACCTCCCACCCTGTTGGTAGCCTCCACGTCCTGCAGGACGGTAGGGCTGGAGAGAAGACTGTCTGCCAGGGTGTCGGCCGCCGCGTCCCCAGCACTGGGCAGGAGGGTCTGAGGGCAACTCCCTGCACACGGAGAAGGGCGGCCACACCGAGGTGAGAATGGACGTGCGTCTCCATACTGAGCTGCGCCCTCCTGGCGACCTCGGGGCACTCAGAGTTGTCATGACTTTGGGCTGCAAGCTAAGTAGCATGAGTCGCTGATGCGTCTCGAGTGCCCACAGGGGGCCGAGCGCACAGCAGGAGGCAAGCCTGGGCAGGGACTTGGGACTCTCGGACCACAGGCACGGGCGGGGGTGACGGGGGGGCGCGCCGAGACGGCTTCCTGGGCCCCGTCCCTGGTGATGCTCGCTCAGCAGGCCACTCGGGACCAGGAATTTGCAGGTGAGCCCGAGGCTGCTGGTCTGAAGACCTGGGGAACTACTTTCATACGGGATTGTGTCTCAAGGTCTTTCCTCGTTAACTAAAGCCTAGAACAGGACGGGAAGAATAAGGATGAGCTAGAGAGGAAGGAAAAAAAGAGCAGCATTGGTCGTAAAGCCAAAAATGGTCAAACGATAGTAATTCCGTGCGCTGCATCCTGCTAGGCGTCAACCAACTGTAAACCAATGATGAAAGCTTCCAGTAACCTGAAGTAACTTTCACTGGCTGTCAGGTTTCGATCTTAGCCGGTACAAGGAAGGACAAACAGATGGTGTCCCAGGAAGTCAGGAGCAGGGAAGAAATGTGACCAGGTCAAAGGAGCTGCCCCCATGGAGATTAGCCACTCTCTGGCCCCGGCACGTGCGCTTGGCTAGTGAAGAGGTGCCCGGCCGGCAGGGCAGAGAACAGAGGGCGACCCCAGCAGCAGTGCCTGAGGCTCCCAGCATCAGACCACACAGCGGCTGTGCGCGCCCGGCCCCGCCCCCGCTTGCCGTCTTTGGGAATCAATCCATCAACAGACTCTTTGGTCCCACTCAAGTGTCCGAAGGGAAGGACTGAAAAGCTACTTACACTGTACTCGGCTGATATTCCTCTGTCTGTCTCCCGGAGTGAGCTCCAAGGGAACTGTCCCGTGACTTTATATAAGTTTACAGAGAAACTAGGAGACAATGGGACAGAGCTTTAAAAGCTGAAACAGTGATTATACCTTGTACACATTTAAATCAACAGATTTAAAAATATACTTCAAGGGCTCATCTTCATGAGGAAATCTATGGGCTTGTTCTAACACTGTAGAAGGGTCAGCTGATTCTGCAAAGTTTCTTTTCACAAACAAGCCACCTATTTTAACTTTTAAACAAGGCCACTGAACTCAATGATCTGTTTGGCTTCCTACTTTCTTTCGAAGTTTCCAGGCTGTGGTTTGAAGAAGGACAGGCCATACGAAGTTTCTTTTGTTCCATAGGAAAACTGAAAAGTCACCTTTTCTGCACGGCCTAGAAGATTAGGGAGTTTGAGGCCAAGTACCTAGGAGGAAAAAAAACATAGCAGGGGTTTGAACGGAAGGAACGATAACTGTTTAGAAAGACTGTGTGAGCTAGGGGACTCACTCAAAAACAGAACAAAAATGTAGCTGCGGCTCTGCCTTCCCCTTGTGACTGCTCGTCTTCCTTCAAGCTTGCCTCTGCTGAGTGCACACAGCCGCCGAGTGCAAGAGGCTAAACCTGCTGACTGTGAGGCTCAGAGAAATCAACTCTGTGGCCTGGAGTTTAGGGGAATTTCAACAGGAAACTATTAATATGAACATCCCCACGTCATTCCCAAACAATCCACATTTGTAACAAAGCACGTTATCGTCAACTCTAAGATTAAGGAGAACCGCGGGACAGTTTACAAATAAAGGTTGAGGGGCGTGAAAGAGCTCCGAAACTACCATCAGTCGTGTCCTCAAAGCTCACGGTTGACGGTTCCCCCGTTAGGAAGGGAAAAGCCTGTATCTCACCATGCTGCCTTCATTGTTCCCAACCATGGTGTTGTAGCTGCCCGTTAACCTCCTTAATTCAGTGACTTCAAAGGTAACGTCTAACCCGTTGGGAAGCGCGTTGTCACCTGAGTGAAAGAGATGAAACAATTCAGACAGCTCGAGTATGCGGTTATGTTTGGTCCCACTGCTGTAAATGGCAAAACGCTTGGGTTTAAAGCCCGGGAACACGCCCGCGCAAAATCCCATCACACCTCCGCGCCAAAAACCTGGGCCTGGCTTCCGAGGCGGAAGAACCAAAAACGGACTTCGCTGCAAGGGATAAGAGCAGCAGCAGTACTTAAACACGCGTTATTTACATTATTCGCCAAACGTACTTGTTCCCCTACTAGTGAGGTCCTTGAGAATACCTGGGGCCTCAACTCAGCTGACATTAAAACGTGGAATTCTTGTGACAAGAGGGGCTCTAGGAACCCTGGCGGAGAAGCAACAAGTCGACACAGATAGAGGAGGTGGATCTCTCTGTCCTTCCTCAAGCCGGGGGCGCGGGGCCTGGGTTCAGCGCAGCTACCCCTTAGCCACCGCGGGCCCCGGGGCGCAGGGGAGCAGGGCTGAGCGCGGCAGGAGCCTGGGCGCCCCTCAGAAAGGTCGGGGCTGACCCCGCGACCCTGGCTGGACACCAGCCGCATCTGGGAGCTGTCAGACTCACAGACGCCCAGGCACTGGCTCCCGAACACTCAGATTCAGCTGGTCTAGGGTGGAGCCCTGGCACCACTTTTTTTTAAATTAGCAGACTTTACTGCTTAGAGCGGGTTTGGGTTTATAGAAAAACTGAGCATAACGTTCTCACCCCCTCACACACATTTCCCCTCTCATTCAGTCCGCACTAGTGTGGTGCGTTTGTTACAACTGATGAACTAACAGTGAGACGTTACTACGAACTAAAGCGTGATTTGCACCAAGCTTCGTTCTCGGCGTTGTACATTCTAGGTTTTGACAAACGGACTCATGGAGAGTGGTGTGCCCTCTCACCCTTCCTTCCTCCTTCCCGAGGCTGGAACGGTGCTCAGCCACCGCAGGGACCAGGGGACCCTGGAGACGGTGAAGTGACAAAAGCACCAGGAGAAAACCACACCAGCCCCAGGTGACCTCAGGGAGCAGAGCTATGACGACACCAGCCCCAGGTGGTGGTCTCCCATCTGTCATGGAAAGAGATCTCTTTTGCCTAAGCCACTGGTATTTGGTGTCTCTGTTAGTCACAGATGAATCTATATTCCAGATAACAGAAACCCCTTTCATTTATGTAGTATTTTATATTTTCGCGAGCACTCTCACAGACCGTTTCATTTTCGTCTTCTCAAAACTATCTCCCACGCAGTCCCGAAGAGCTCACTTGCTCCTTGATTCAGTCCAAATGTGTATTTTTCAACGGACGTCTACTCCACTCAGAACGAAGCCCGCAGCCACACAGTAAGTCCTTCACGATCCGGTCTCTTGATCATTTTCCTGCCTTATCTTTCATCACTCTCCTTCCCCACATCTGCATTCTGGCTCTACGGAGCCCTGTGGTCCATCCAATGACCCTTTCTCTCTCTGGCCACTGGGCCTATTAAACACTCTCTCTCTCCCTGGAACATTCCTCATCAGCCCTGCTCCCCAAACGAACTCACACACACCTTTTAGGTCTGAGCTTACGTATCACCCCTTCCGGGAAATCTTCTCTGATCCATCTTTCCCTCCGCCCCACCAGGAGAGGCAAAGTTTCCTCCTCCAGCACCCCCCGCTTACAGCACGACTTATCAGCTGAACCGTCCTCACTTTCTCTGTCTGTCCCCGACTCTCTCCCACTTGACCAGAAGCTCCTTCAGAAGGAGACTATGCCTTGTCTGCTACTGTCTCCCCTCATGGCAGGGACTCATTAACGAAAGAATAAACACCGACCAAGTGGACAGAACTGCACACTACCGCACAGCAAACGCGCAAATGAACAAAAACCCAAAGTGAAATCTGACTCCTATCGCCCTCCTCTTTTTAACACACATTTAGGTGGAGTCTGCTAAGAGCCCATCCGGACACCTGCTGGGGTGGGCTATCCCGAAAAGCCTGGCTCTCTCCTTCTCGGAAGGAGATCCTTCTCGGAGCCCTGGTACCATCCAGGGGCTCGGACACGGCATCTTCAAAGTCACCCGCCCTCCCTCGGCCTGACGTAAAGATCCAGTTACTTCCTTGAGGCCACAGGTGCTCTCTGCCTGGACATAAGGTGTCTGTGATCCTGGAGGACGGAGGGAATCAAAGAGAAACTGCACCATAATATGCACCTTGACATGTATCGATCAAGACATCCACCTGTCTAAATATTCCCAGACGAAGCAATTTCTCACGGGCTTCGTGAGATTTCCTCATTACCTATAAGAGAAAAAATAATAATAATAAAAAGAGAGACTGTATTCCTCTAAGATACAGGAATGTAAATGGTGGCTGCAGCATTTAGGCCGGCGGCTTAGCATGTGAAGTGCTGACCCCTGAGAAGAGAGCCCCACTAAGACTAGACAAGTGAGCCTTTACTTGAGTAAAAAGCTTACTTAGTAAAAAGTTACTTTAAGCTTTAAAAAAAAAAAAATACAGTTTTTTAAAGTTGGAATGGTCGAACACTGCTGAAAGGTAAGTAAAACGGGGACTGGAAGGGGCCAGCTGGACGTGGCCTCTGGAAGCTGCTGGCGACTCAGCCCAGGCAGGGAGATGCGGTGCCGAGGACAGAAGGAAGCCACGGAGGAGGAGACGACAGTGCAACCCAGGAGAGACCCCAGTGGATAAACAGAGTACGGGCCCGAGGAGACGGCGAGGGTGGGTAACTACCAGGAGCCCACGCCCCCGGCCGCTGGGGGCCCTCCAGGGGAAGCGCGCTGAGCGCTAACGGGGCGCGGGAAGGGTCAGCACCCACTGCCACCAGCTCCACGGCAGCGCTGGGACGGCTGTGAGGAACACGGAGAGGGGCCAGCCGTGGACGGGAGGACAGACACCTCTTCTCCGGGATAAGGGCGAAGGCAAACGCACGTCAGTTTGTGGGAGGCTTCTGGGAGCCGACGGGGCTCAGCCCCCTTCGGCGTAGGCGGCAAGGTCATCCGCGGAGGCTGGGGCGGGGTGCTCCGTGTGTGAGCACACAGAGCTTCATGGGATCTTCGGAAGGGAATGGACAAGAAGGCCAAGCAGAGGGGACACTTGCCTCGATAAGGTTTTTAGCCTTAAAAACATCTCCAATTGCACACACGATGATGTCATCTTTAGTCCTCCCAAGTCCATCAAAATGAACGTGTTGGACGACCACCTAGACGTGACAAGGGGACGCAGATTATTGAGTACCAGACAGGGCAAGAGATCAGGCATCGAGGCTGAAGACAAATGTCTGAAATTAGTTTCAAAGATTTTTTTTTTTAATTTAATGATCCACGCTTCTTAATTCCTCACCTTTTCAAAAAACTGGTCACTTGAACTGACTAGGTCTTTACTTCCTGTGAACGAGATCAACAAGGTCTCTGCAGCCAGGTGACCAAGGACCAGGTCCTAAACCCAAGCAGGGTGCAGAGGTCCCCTACACATCCTTCCCCAAACGTTCCCCAAGCACTGGCCTCTGGATGACGCGGATTGTGACCTGGTTTAGTAACGGCGTGTATTTTGCCAGAGACCTTGTGTGGATTTCAATATAGCCTGATAAATGCTGGCTCAGAGCCTCTCACCTGTCTATACATGCTCACTTCATTCATTCATTCAATAAAAATGCACAGATTACCTATGAACCAAGTATCATTCTGAACGCTGAGAAGATAGCAGTGAGCAAAACATAAGAATTCCTGCCTCTATGGAGATTATATTCTAAAGGGGAGAGAAAAAGGCAACATACACAGTACAGTAGATGGTAGTGAGCAACAGAGACGAATCAAGCAGGGATAATGGGGAGTGGTAGGGAAACGTATGACTTACACGTGATCAGAATACTATACTAAGATCTTAATTAAAGAATTAATGAAAAATGTGCTTACATTTCTCCCACTGTATTTAATTTCAAAGGCAACAAAGTTTAGAAAAACTTTTATTCAAGACCCAAGGTCTTTTTTCTGGGAGCAGGGAACAAAGAATAAGCTTAAGCATAATTTGAGTTTCTCTTTGAAATACTTTTGGTTTTTTTTTTTTTTGTAACATAAATTCAAAAATGTGTTTGTTTACACTTCCCATGTAAATGATCACCAAGGAAAAACTATTCCTCTAAAACCAGAAACTATTTCTCCAAGTGTCCAGTCTTTCTAAAATGTAGTTGGCTGCAAACTCTCCTTTGATAAAGGTGTCGACACGGGTTAATCCCTTTATGTTTCCCCAGCGGCTTGTGGCAGCGAGTGTTTCTAGTAACAACTCTACCCAGCCCTCAACAGGATACTCACATCCTTGTTCTCAAGAATTTCCTGTTTAGCTTCAGGTTCAACTTCAACAAATTCAGCTTCTTCTCCTAATGCTCCAAAATCAGGTCCACTGGCTGGAAGAGGCTCCAAACTCTGAAAGGAAGGGAGAAACCACAGATAAATGAACTTATATTAGAAAACAAAAGCTTGGGACTTCCCTGGTGGCACAGTGGTTAAGAATCCACCTGCCAATGCAGGGGACACGGATTCGAGCCCTGGTCCGGGAAGATCCCACGTGCCGCGGAGCAACTAAGCCCGTGCGCAACAACTACTGAGCCTGCGCTCTAGAGCCCACAAGCCACAACTACTGAAGCCCGCGTGCCACAACTACTGAAGCCTGCGCTCTAGAGCCCGTGCTCCGCAACAAGAGTAGCCACTGCAATGAGAAGCCCGCATGTCGCAACAAAGAGTAGCCCCCGCTCGCCTCAACTAGAGAAAGCCCGCGCACAGCAATGAAGACCCAACACGGCCAAATAAAAAAAAAATTAAAAAAAAAAAAAAGCTTTTAGTTTTGTCTTTAGACGGTGCCCCAGAAAACTCAGGACCGCGGTCCCCTCTGGGGCTGAAGGCAGCAGGGTGCGGGGCACACAGGCAGCATAAGCGGCTGTTGACGCACAGGTGTTAGGCTGGCGCTGACCCCTCGCTGTCCAGAGTATTGTTAATTCATAAAGCAAAGACGAAAATTCATCAGCGAAAGGGTCAGGCACAAACCTACAATGGCTGTGCCATGAACCGAGGACTATACCGCACCTGGTTCTGTACACCTGAGGCCCATCTGAAGACCAAAAAAAAAGGTTTTTTTTTGCTTTCCCGTTATGGAAAGTATCCTAATTTTTTTAATCAAAACTGGATACATTCTAGGATAATTACATTAACCAGCCAAATTAGTAAAAAAATATGTTTCTGGACTCTGATAATTCGTTTTGGTCCAGAAAGTCTCACACACTAAGGGGAACTGCATATGCTCATAAAACAGGCCGGCCAGAAAGCAGTCCCTTCCTTCAGTCTGAACTGAGATTGTCTCAAAAGCATTCTAGCATCTTCTGAGGAAGGATTCTATAATAATAATTATGGAGACATGATAATACAATAGTATGTATAATAAGGAACACATAACATTGTATATTTATTACACATGTACGGGGATTCCCAGACACTCGTGGAAATGGATTCAGAAGGTCCGGTGTGGCACCAGGTGGCGGCAGAAACAGGCACCTCTGGGGAAAACTCTGGGAACGAGCACCCGGCTGCTCCCCACTCCACCAGCTCTCTACACATAAGCACTTCCGAAGTGCACAGGAGCGCCCGACATCTGCAGAACGTGGAGCAGTGGGGACTCCGGGCCCCTCTCACCTTCTCCCTGGAACGTTCAGTCTCTTGTCAGCACATCCTCCATCATGCCACTGGTCCTCTGGAAAGGTAATGACCTGACAGCGCCATGTTCCCTCTCCCATCCTTGCCCTAAAAGACTCTTGATAGTCCTCAAAGGTGCCCTCGGGGGCCAATGCAACTAGACTCCTTAGCAGGGCACGTGAGGAAGGAACTCCACCACGCGGCCCCCACCTGCTACTCCAGATTCAATCCCCACCACCCCTGACCCTCCCCTTTGTGTCTGTGCACACCTGGTTCTCTCTGCCCAGGTTAACTACCTGCCTCCCCCAAAAGAGCTTCAGTGCCATCTCCTCTGTGAGCCGTCCCTGGCTTCTTCAGGGAGAATCAGTCCCTCCTTCACAAGACACCTCCTGGAGGAAATTTATGACCTTTACAGGTACTGCTTTTTCTTATTTTTATCTGCCCTGCTATATCAGAAATACTCAAATATTTATGGAATGGGTGAGTGAATGATTTTTTTCTTTTGTTCTCACATTTCATAAACATCTGAGTGCCTATTGTTCCCCTAAAGAGCAGGGAATGCAGCCGTGAATAAGCCAGAACCAGTCCTTCCCTCAGTGGCTGAAGTGGATTATTTACGTAAGTAAAAAGGGAAGATAACGCTGGGCAAAGAAACAGAATTTATTTCACA
The DNA here is from genome assembly GCF_002837175.3 of Physeter macrocephalus. NCBI lineage: Eukaryota > Metazoa > Chordata > Mammalia > Artiodactyla > Physeteridae > Physeter > Physeter macrocephalus. Next base: position 47,407,648 of record NC_041219.1, on the reverse strand, counting down.
TAATTATCCTTTCGTTTTTGTTGTGTAAATATTTTTAAAATGAGATCATTACTATATTTCTCAAAAATATGAACAAATTAAAATAGTAACTTTTTTATGCAACATGTCATGAATATGCTTTCTGTATTTAAGTTTATGTAGTGCAAAAAAGTATATTACAGATGCGCAGATTGTCTATGCAGAGCATATACTATGGTTAGGAATATACGCACATATTCATTCTTCTTAATCTGAATGCTTGACAAATAAGACTTTGGGCATAAAGTCTATGCTAAAAAATTTCCATTACGGTTCCTAAAACCTCAAAAGCATGAAACACACCTCACCAGAGACATGCTAGACTCATTTGCATTCTTAAATCTGAAATTTAGCCTTTAATTCAAAAGGTGATGTCTTTACAGTTTCACAACCGCACCAAAGCTTGATGTCCTAAATTAACTGTTTCACTACTAGAGATTCATTCATTCACCAAATATCCACCCACTATGTGACAAATGCTTACAAGGTCCTCACCCTCACAGAATTTACATTCTAGTGTCTGGGTAAGCATTTAGTGAAATGAATTAAAACAAATATTTGGATCTAGCCTCTAACCTTTAGGCAGATCGGTCTACTGGTGAGTCGACAAATTTTACTGAATGCCACATGCCAGGCACTAGGCAAGGCAGTGCTAACTGAAGAAATAGGACATGAAATAAATTTAATGAGTTATGAACAGCATCTTTAAAGTGATATTGACTAGAATCAGATAGAAAATACAAGAAAAAAATAGGTATCAAGGGTAAATACTGTTTCAGAAAACTTTTGTTTCACATATGCATGAAAGTACTAGATAGCAAATACGGGATGTTTTCTTACTGTGAGTCCTGCCCAAAATTCAAACAACACTGGCTAGTGAAATGTAAAGGCCAAATTAAAGAACTGAAATTATTTCTGGTCAATACATTAATCAAAGGAGCAGCAGTTTTAGTGTCAAAGGAGCTTAATAAAAGCAGAGACTTTTTTTTTCCTGTACTCCTAGCACCTACAACAGTGCCAGGCACAGAGGTGACCATTGGTAAATATTAGTTGAATAAACGAGTGAATGCTTACTCTGCCAAGATGCTACAAGGGATGCAAGGCAAGTAAGATACAGCTCCTACCGTCATCTAGAAACTTAGACTTTAAAAGGATAAGTCAAAAATGCAGAGCTAAAACAGGGCACCAGAGTAGAAATGTCAAGGAGATTGGCAACACATCCAAAATGAGGAGAGATAAGGAGGTTTATGTAGGAAGTGACTTGAACTGAGTTCTAAAAGATGGGACTATTTTGCCAGCTGAAGATGGGAGCGGGGGTGAGTGATGAGAGAGAGAGCTCCGCCCAACAGCACGGTCCAAAGAGTGTGTCGGAAGAGGAATGCTGTTTCATTTGCAGAAAGCATCTGGAAATGGAAGTTAAGTCCATTCCCGCACACCAGGCTGAGAAGTCTGTGCTAAACTCTTTTGGAAACTCCCGAAAACTTCTCAGCAGGGCAACTGAAACAATCCACGTTGTAGAAGAGAAGTTGTGTTGAGGGCTGGGACTCAGGAGGTCTGAGTTTTAGAACATTCTGAGGCTCTAACGGTGTGACCCTGGACAAATAGTCACTCTCTGGGTCTCAGTTAAGATTACGATAAAGAGCAGTTGCGCAGCTTGGGTGCCGCGCTAAGCACCCAAGCAAGTGCTTCACGTGTATTGTGTCTTTCAATTCTCCTACAGCCCGGGGAGTGGGTACTATCACTGCCTCCACTTTAAAAGGAGGAACTAAAGCTCAGCGAGGTTCCGTCTTTGCACGGTAACCAAGAGACACGAGGACTCCTAGCTGGGTCTGGGTTGGAAGACACTACTTCGTGCTCTAAGAGTCTAGCAAGACCCCAGGTGCGGCTGAGCGGGAGAGTTCGGAAAAGGTGACGGGTAAGGAACTAAGACGCCCGAAACCGCTGAGGATACAAAGAACTTATTCCTCCGCTGTAGGACATCACGGAAAGCCCTAGAGTCCTTTCCGAGCCACTGCCTCGCTAAGTGACCTTGGGCAAGTCACGCCCCTCCTCTGAGTATCCGTTTTCTGCTCGGAAGCCTGCGGTACCCGCTGGCGGCATCTCTGCGGCCTCCTCCACCCGGCCCGCGGAGGCCCAGCGCTGGAGCGCTACAGGCGGAGATCCCCGGCCCCGTTCCGCACCGGCCTCGGGGCCCTGCAGTCCCCTCACCAGGGCAACCCCGGGCGCAGCCGCGAGTGCGTCCCCCGCGGCGCCCGCCCAGAGGTCACGCAGCCCGCGGGTCGCTGGGCCTCTTACCCTGGCGTGCACTGTCCCCATGGCTCCCCTTCTGGCCGCCGCCTCCCAGAGCTGCCCTGGCCCGACGAAGGCTCGGCGGGTTTGGCAGAGGGTGAGTCCCCGGTGGCTGAGTTACCGGTTGGTGCAACACCCACAAGCCCCTGGACGCGACTGACTGGGGGCGGCCATCATGTGCCGCCTTCGCCCCGCCTCCAGGCTCACGGTTCCTCCGCTCATTGGTCCTTAGGAATCTATGACCCGGATGTTCACGCCTACGCCGGGAAGCTCTGCAACCTGGAGAACGCCCGAGCGCCGAGCGTTCAGTGGCGCCCGGGAAGCTGCTGGCGCGTGTTGGGGGGTTTGCGTGAGGGTCCCGCTGGGAGTGCCAGAGCTGCCCTGGGGTGGACCAGACCACCTGATGGGCGCGCCGGGACTTCACTCACGTGTCTCCCTTAACCCTCCTGGCACCTCGGCCCAATGGTGCAGTGCTTGTCCCCGCGCTTTGGCCGAGGCTCGCCACACCCGGCTGCAACAGTGGCCTCAGCCGGCGTCTGGAGCCGCACAAATCCGGATTGGCGCCCTCCTCCTCTCCCGCTGGCCGCACGGAGCTTTCAAGTCACTGAACCCCCACAGGGTTCAGCCTCCTCATTGGCAAAACGAAGTGTGACGGTCTTATCTGCTTCGCAGGGATGGATTACAAGGCTCGCCTGAGAGTTATTAACGCCTGGCACAGGGCAGGGCACTTATTGAGCAGCGAATAAATGACCATTATTCTTTCAACTGCAGTAAATGTCAGTGCGTGTCATCGGGGGTTCGCATGGGGGCCACTCACATCGGAGAACAGGACAGCCCAGGGGCTTCATTTGGGTGGTGGAAACAGCCTTCCCCCGCTCAGAAGACAGTATATAATAAGTAATAGTCACGTGGCGATAAATGCAATGAGAGAAACAAGAGACAAAATGAGAGAAGGATTTTCAGTATCATGTGCACTAATGTTTCCACCCCTTCCCAGAGACCCTGACACTCTTTTCTTTCTTTCTTTTTTTTTTTTTTTTGACAGGCAGGAACAGGTAATGTTATTGATCAGTGAAAAAAAAATAGATCACTGCACATTTGGCCTGACACTCTTTTCTGTTTGAGTAGCAGCCCCGGAGTCCTCCAGCATCCCTGGGGTAAACATTAAGTCCACATTCCCCTTCTTGCCTCCCAGGCGCTTCTCCTTCCCACACTGCATCCCTTGCCAGTTGACCTATCCACGTGTCTTCCCCGCTGGGCTGTCAGTCCCCAGAGGCGGGCACCAGTCTGTCTGGTTCCCTCCATGAGCCCAGAGGCTAGCACAGTGCTTGGCGTGATGCAGGGACCTGGTGAATATTTGCTGAATTACTGCTCCCCCGCCGTAGGCTAGGGCAAGCAGACAGACACTGCTGATTAAAATTGCACATTCCTGGGCCTCAGGCCTGATCTACTGAACCAACCTCTGGAAAGCAGAACCTGGAGATCTGAATTTTTTTAAAGTGTGCCAGGTAATTCTTTTGCCAACTAGGTTTAAGAACCCCTCATTTTAAAAAGGCCTTTATATCCATGTCTGACTTCATCACTAGTTTCTAACGTCTTTGAAGACGTGGGGCCGCTAACCTGCTTATAAGGAACTTGGCCAGAAATGGGTGGAAGAGGTGCTCAGCAGGAGGGGGAGGCAGAGGCGGCAGCAGGGCATCCGCAGGAGTTGGGGGACAAGGATGCAGGGCCGTGATACAGGCAGGCAAGACGGCCTCGCACGAAAAGGGGAAAGGTGCGCCGGGCCAGGCCTGCGGGGAGAGACGTCTGGGCCTGGGCGTATGTTCAAGAGGCTGCAAGCTGATGAAAGAACTGGGCTATAAGTTAGCTGTTGACCCCGGGCAAGTCACACCCATTTTAAGGGTCACTTTTCTCCACTATAAAATAATGAGATTGCTAAGGACCCTGCCAGTTCTACAAAAGATTTTTTTTTAATTGGCTTGTCTTTCAGACTAGGAAGTAATAGGTCCTGGGCTTTTGGAGGCTTTTAAGCCATTTTGGATCACCACTTGCCAGGGAATCACAACCAGATTAGCTCCCGTTTAGTGGTTACGACGCTGGCTTTATGGACAGACCCGCTGGCTGGGGTTCAGCCGTGATTCTACCACGGCTAAGCTGTGTGGCTGTAAGCAGAGCCCCTACCTCTCTGGGTCAGTTTCCTCTTTTGTAAAGTGAGGGTAGTAATGGCATCCACCTCACAGGATCGCTTTGAGGATTCAGTGAGTTAATAGATGTAAAGCTGTGCCTGACCCAGGGAGAGTGCCCCCCCCACAAGGATTAGCTGTCCCTATACCCATGTGCCAGGCCACGTGCCAAGTGCTTTTCATAAATCGTCTTATTTAACCATCACAGTAAGGTAGGCTTTTGTAGAAGACGAAACTTAGGGCCAGAGAGGCTAAGTGACTTACCCTAAATCCAGGTGGGACCCAAACAAAGGAGAGTGTGACATGGTCCCACCTCTGGCTCTTAGTCACCTCTGAATGATGCCCACGTGTCCCAGGGTCTCGGGGGGGTGGGGGGTGGGGGAGGTGGAGTAGATGGTGGCTCAGAAGCCTCCCGACCCTGGATTCGCCTCTCTGGCAATTTTTAAAGGGGGGGTGGTGGGTGGGGCATACATAACAGGCTGTAGCCACCAGGTGTCTGAGTGGGAGAAGCTCAAAACACTGCCCGGTTGTTACCCAGCAAGACTCCGAGTGCCCAGGGCTCAATGCCCACAGGCCCGGCCAACCTGCCTCTGACCACCAAAGTGGGGCTTCATGGGTCTCACTGACCCCCAGCTCAAACTCAAAAAGCTGTTTTAGGTATGAAAACTTGGACAGAGATCTCCAAAGATAATCTAGGAGACCGAACAAATTTTAAGCACAAGTCACAGAGGCTGGACACTTATTCAAAAATTCATTCTCCTGGTTCCCTGAAGCTCAGTTTTCTCATCTGTAAAATGGGGATAGTAGTTCTTAAAGCATAATGGTATAGTGAGGATTTAATGAAATAAAGCATGGGGCCTGGCACACTGTAAACACTGAATAAACTGGATTTTCTTCCTGCATCTCCTTGTTATTCTCTTAAATAAGCCTCCTCTCAAAGATAAGCCATGACTTTGACCTGCATATTACAACCAGAGTCCTGAGCCAACTATAACATTTGAGAGCCCTATCGTGTACAAGGGCCAGGGTGGCAGAGGACACGTTAGGAACACAAAGACACGGCTCCACCCTCTCTGACGGTCACAATGTACATTCACTTTTTTTTTTTGGCTTTGCTGCACAGCATGCGGGATCTTAGTTCCAACAGCCAGAGGCACACCCCGTGCTGTGCCCCCTGCAGTGGAAGCTCGGAGTCCCAACCACTGGACTGCCAGGGAATTCCTTGTACATTAACATTTTAAAGGCTCTCAGAAATCCTGCAGTACATACACTTGTTTCGCTTTCTTTAACACAGTATTTCCTGGGTTATTTATTCTGTCTTAAAGACTTTTTGGGTTTTGAGGTTTCCTGTGGCTTTCAGTGGCACTGTTCACCAGAATTTCTGCTGTTCCTCTTTTGGGCAAAAGGTAGAGTTGCACTTCCATGCCCCCATCCATGTGACTTGCTTTGGTCCACTAGCTGTAGGCAGAAGGGAGAGGTGTCACTCTGGATGGAGACCCTTAAGCACCGTGTTCCTCCCCCACCGTCCACCCCGACCCTCGAGGGCCTGGGACAGGCTCAGCCTGGGTCAGCCAAGTCCGATGGGCGTGTAGTCTGAGGAGTGAACCTTTTGGGAGTCTGGGAGTCTTTGTTAAACACAGCATAACCCCGTCTATCCTAACTGATAAAATCCCTAGCGCCATCTGCAAGGACACAACACTCCAGAAAATTTGGTTCATGAAGTGCTGATCTGGTCTCATCACTCAGAGAAATGAAGATTAGTGACTACACTGGTTCCCTGGATAAAAAGTCAAACCCCAAATCTCAGAGGCCACGAGGAAGGGACGCTGGGTCTTCACAGATCGCCGCAGAGGTCACCCCTACTCTTAGTTTGGGGCACCCTGTGGTATGGACTCCCTGGGGCTGCAGCCTTGGTCTCCTTATTCCTTTCCCAGAGGGCGGGCACCCTGAGTGAGGGGCTCGCCTCCATCCCCCGTGTCCCCAGCGCCTGCTGCCTGAGGAGTGACGGTGAGCCGGTGAGAGGAAAGAGCGCGGCACTGACATGAGGCAGAGGCCCGGGGTGAGCAGGCAGGTGCCGGAGGACCAGGCTCCGAGCTGCCCGGGGGGCACGGAGGGAGGGATGCCCAGGAGGAAGGCGGCTTCTCCCTGTGGGGAGGTGGGGGTGACTTGACCGGGTTTGAGCCTAAGGATGGCTAGAGGCGGGGTGCAGGCCACGGGAGCCCGCCGGGAAGTCGTTGCAGCAGCCCAGGGCAGGGACGGGCTGCCAACAAGGGAGCGGCTAACAGAGACGTTAAGCGGGGGCAGACGCGCAGGATTGGGACCCGCTGGAGGAGAGGGTGGGGGGACTCAGTGCGTCCCCAGTTCCTGGCTCAGGTGACTCGGCTGTTGATAGAACCAGGGCAGCTGATGAGGGAGCTGAGGGGCTCTGCACTGGAGGGAGGATGTGGGGGAGCCGATGGGGGTGTAGGTGGTGGGGGGGGTAGGTGGGCCGTCACCGAAGCCAGAGACCGGAGGGGGGACGGGGTTCCTCGGAGTGAGCGAGGCCTCCCCAGGAGTGGTTGTGTGCACGCCCCAGCCCTGGGGAAGAGCCCGGTAACCAGGATGGCGTCGGGGAGTCTGGAGTCTCAGAGGAAGGAGGGGGATCCGGGAAGGAGGGTCTGGCCCTCGGTGTCCAGGACAGAGCACGTGGAGGCCACCTGGCCTGGCAGGGCCGTCTGGGGCAGCAGGACCATAAACCTTGGGGCTGGGGAGGTCGCAGGGGAGTTTAAAGGAGCCTGGCCGTGACGCAAGGAAAGCAGTACTGTGGCTCCTCGCGAAAGATGCAGAGACGGGGGAAAGCACTTTCACGATCACATTTATTATAAATTATTTTCCGATGAAAGGAATACTTAGAAATTTAGTACACAATGCAATTACAGATAATGGCATATCGGTAACCACCGTCGGCGTCCTGGCGTACATCCTTTCAGTCTGTTCTACTCATACACGCCCACACACGTCTTAATTTTTAACAAGACTGGGCTCATGCTTTGCACCAAGTTCTGCTGTTTACCAAACAGACTGTTGCTCCCTGGCATTAAACAGACTGCACACTGATGAGTCCCCAGGGCATAAATGGACCATAAATAGAGGGAGGCTTTTATTCAGCAAGGAGAGAGGAACTTGAGGATGTATTTTCACAAGCAGCCGCTGCCTTCTAGGTGCTCACGACCACATCAAGGCTCGCGCAGGCTCTGCCCCCAAGAACCACACTCTCCTCTAAAGTGTATGTCCTCGCAGTGGAGTGCTGGCTTTGACCTTGCTGGTTCTTCAACTCCAGCACACATACACAGTGTGGGTGAGAGTTGCAATTTGGGGGGCCAACATTTAGGATTTTGAGCTTACCATTGTTTCTTTTTTTTTTTTTTTTTTTTTTTTGCGGTACGCGCGGGCCTCTCACTGTTGGGGCCTCTCCCGTTGCGGAGCACAGGCTCCGGACGCACAGGCTCAGCGGCCATGGCTCACGGGCCCAGCCGCTCCGCGGCACGTGGGATCCTCCCGGACCGGGCCGCGAACCCGCGTCCCCCGCATCGGCAGGCGGGCTCTCAACCACTGCGCCACCAGGGAAGCCCCACCATTGTTTCTTTGCTTTTTGTTATACTCAAATGCATAAATAAGAAAAACAGACACACACATTTCAGCTTGGGTCATATTGCACTGTGCTTGCCAACAAATTACCACCCTGGAGAGAAGGTGGGTGCCTGTCTCTTGCTCATCTCCGTTAGGGCTCTGCAAGTGGAGAGGAGCTGGGGGTGCCAGGGTGACCGTCTTCGTGCACTGGATTTTTTTTCTTTTTTTTTTCTGGCCACGCCACCCAGCATGCAGGATCTTAGTTCCCCAACCAGGGATCGAACCTGCGCCCCCTGCGGTGGAAGCGCGGAGTCTTAACCGCTGGACCGCCAGGGAAGTCCCCGAACTGGATTTTTTTTTTTAAGGCTTCTTCTATTAATATCTCACTGATTCCCATAATGTATAATTCAACAGGAAATACGAAGATTCCCTTATGATTAATATAAAACTATCCAATATTTAGAGTAGGTCAAGAAGATGTACCAGGGCTTCCCTGGTGGCGCAGTGGTTGCGCGTCCGCCTGCCGATGCAGGGGAACCGGGTTCGCGCCCCGGTCTGGGGGGATCCCGCGTGCCGCGGAGCGGCTGGGCCCGTGGGCCGTGGCCGCTGGGCCTGCGCGTCCGGAGCCTGTGCTCCGCGACGGGAGAGGCCGCAGCAGAGGGAGGCCCGCATACCACAAAAAAAAAAAAAAAAAAAAAGATGTACCAGCATGTAAATAAGTTATCATCTTTTAATGCCCCCCTAACCAGGGGTGTCCTTGGAGGATGGCACCCCCCCTCGCCCCACAGCAACTGCTTCCTGTACGGAGAGATGGGACCGCACTCCTTTCTTCTTTCCAACCCCCAAGACTGCACAAAGGGCAGCCCAGCCCCCAGCCACAGGGTTCTCCCTACCCACTCCACACCCCCTCCAAACACCAGCCATTCCAGGACCCTCCACCAGGACAGCTGAGTGGGCGGCAAGTCCTCTTGCGGGTGACCGGCCTCCTCCACGTGGCCACTACCGTCATTTCCCAGGGCAAACCAGATCCCTCCGCTGTCTACTTGAAACACTTCCGTGTCTGCTAATAGCAAAAACGACCGTGGGCTCCTCTCCCGAGTGCCCACCACGTGGCCGGGACTGTGCGAGGGGCTCCCCGAAGCCTCGCAGAAACCTAATGAGGAGAGGAGGGTCACCCCCATGGAACAGGTGAGGAAGCCGAGGCCCGGGATCTTCAGGATAAGATCCCACCCTGGTAACTGACACCAGGCCCTTCATCCTCCGAATTAGTTTTCAGAATTCAGAAAACAGCAGCAGCAGGATCCGGGCCACGTTAGTGACGCAGATTGCCGGGTTCCATCCGGAGAGACGGTGATTCAGCACGTCTGAGGTCACACGGGAATCTGCATTAACAGGCACCTCACCCCACCCTCCGCCCCCCAACACACACACACTCTGAGGGGCCCTGCCTGGCCCCGCCTCTCTCTCCGTACTCCACCCCCTCCCTGTGCTGCCAGCACCCAGAGCTACTTCCTTTAGGCAAACCAATGCTACCTGACCCTCCCTGACCTGCACCTGTCCGTCTGCCCTGCCCCAGCTCCATCGGCCAGCTCTCTCCTCCTCTGCCGTCAAAGTGAGGCCCAGTGGACGCGCTTCCCGGCCCCCTCCCTGGGCTTCACCGCATCCTGTGCAGCTAAGTCTTGGTTATTAGCTTTCAGCGGGTGCTCTGAGACCTCTGATTTGCTCAGCTGCCTCCCATAAGACAGGACCTCCTGCACCAGAGGGTAAGCTCCTTGCCACCTATCCGGGGCCCGACGACGTTTCTAGAATGGCACATGAGGCCTGAGTAGATGAGAGGGTGCCTGTCGGACTCACGGCCCCACAGCCAAATCATCTGCGTGGAAGCGGGGAGTGTCGCCGTCCGCCCGCGCGGGTTGGAAGAAGAATTTGCAGACACGAAGTATCTTAGAAAAGAGTGAGTTTACTGAGAATAAAGAGCAGAGTTAGTGAGGGGTGCTGCAAATACAGCGGGCCCACTTCCTGACAGACCAGGGAGAGCCGACCCCCTGTGTGGACTAGTGGCCAACTTTTATAGCCTGAAGACAAAGAAAATTCCTGCTGGCAGGATGGCATTAGGTGATTGGTCAGGGTGCTACAGGTTGCTACATGGTGAATATTTTACCTACTATGGAGTCCGGTTTAGATTAGGAGAGCCCTAGTCTAGTCTAGACTCTGGCTGTCCAGTTTAGATTTGGAGAGCCCATGGCAACAGTTGCTATGGTGGCTTGGTTAATTCCAGAGTTTTTGTCCTGTGTCCTTGATGTAGGGTGTCTTTGATGTAGGGCTCCACGTTCCCCCCTCTTTTTATATACGGGCCAAATCTTTGGCCCCTTAACACCCTGCTCATGACTAACTATCTGCCTATTCAATACCTATCTCGGGCCATAGGAACCCAGGTCACTGGGGAAAGGGGCGATGACGGTTCCTGGCTTCTTCCTGCCCAACAGGGGCGTCGTGGCGCCCTGGGTCCCAATGCCCCCTCTCTGTCGGGGTGTATTTACGGAGGGAGATGAGAGCCCGTGGAATGATAAGGCAGCTTGTTCCGACGTAGTCCGTATGTCAACTGGCTGGTACCCTTGTTGCACCATCTGGAATTGACTCTTTTGAACCTGTCTGGAAATGGACTTAGATAATGCGTTAATAATGCAGGGGCCAAACAACAAAACAAGGGCTATCAGGATTAATGGTCCCAGCAAGGGCAATAGCCATGTCCATATCTGGATCCCCAGAGAGGAGAGGAGGCTGGAAAGCCAGCTGGGGCCCTGTCCTGCTTTCTCTTTTAAATCTTCTATTAATTTGATGTTTTTCTTTAGAATCTGGAGGTCTTCTTCAGCCTGGCCGGAGGTATTAATATAGAAGCAGCCTGTCTCATTTAGTAGGGCGCAGACACCCCCGCCTCAGCTGTTATAACATTAAGGGCCCTCCTAGTTTGTAAAGCCACCTTGGCCGGAGAGCCTAGGGCTGACTCCTGTTCCTCAGTGGCTGCTACCGTAGCCTTCCAAGGTTCCTGGACCATGATGGTACAGGGGCCTCGTGGGGCCCTGGGTCCCAATGCGTGCTCTCTGTCAGGGTGTATTTACAGAGGGAGATAAGAGCCCGCAGAATGATAAGGCGGCTTGTTCCAACGTAGTTCGTGTGCCAACTGGCTGGTATCCTTGTTGTAGCACCATCTGGAATTGAATCTTTTGAACCTATCACGAGATGAACTTAGATAATGTGTTGATAATGCAGGGGCCAAACAACAAAACAAAGGCCATCAGGATTAATGGTCCCATCAAGGGCAATAGCCATGTCCATATCTGGATACCCATAGAGGAGAGGGGGCTGGAAAGCCAGCTGGGGCCCTGTCCTGCTCTCCCTTTTAAATCTTCTATTAATTTGATGTTTTTCTTTAGACTCTGAAGGTCTTCTTTCAACCTGGCCGGAGGTATGAACATAGAAGTAGCCTGTCTCATTTAGTAGGGCACAGACACCCCCCGCCTCAGCTGTTATAACATTAAGGGCCCTCCTAGTTTGTAAAGCCACCTTGGCCGGAGAGCCTAGGGCTGACTCCTGTTCCTCAGTGGCTGCTACCGTAGCCTTCCAAGGTTCCTGGACCATGATGGTGAGATGGAGAACGCTCCTCTCTAAGGGGTATGCCTGCAAACCAGAAGAGCCCTCTAAAGACACTATGCATTATTTCGGGAAAATCAAGAATTGGGTTATCATAAGCATGTCCCCACCCCCGCCCCCAATCAGCAGTTCGTTTTTTTTCTCTCCAGGACAGGTCTTAAGGCCTCCTGAAGGAAGGACCCAAGGTTGGGAATGTCTCCGAAGGAAGCTAAATCCTTTGCAGTCATAATGGTCGCCTCTGGGACCACGGCAGTAATTGTGCAGGAGCCCCTCCAAAGTGTGGGAAGATCCAGATTGACCCCGTTACCGCACAGAAATGAAAATCCGGTGCCCCTCAAGGATACCCCCAGTGTGGGTCCCCAGAGCCAGGCCCTGAGCTTTTGGGAATTTTCCTCTGGAAACAGACTGGGGTCCTATGGCCTAGGATTATATTGGGAAGGCCAAACTCCGAGGAAGTAATCATCTATACATAAAGGGGAGAATCTGGGCTCTGACTGATTATGAGTGTGACAGGGGCATTGGCATAACAAGTTTCTGAATATTAGCTGAATTATGTTATATTTTGGAGGAGAGTCTTGTCGGGAGGTTAAACTAAGTAAGTGTACGGTGGTCACACCGATCCCCACATATTTAGTTCCCAGGGCCGAGCTATTTATGGGGATATGGTCTTCATTAATATATTTCTTAGTCGCATTTTTCCTTGAATTTCCCCAACACAAAGTGAAATTACCTTCACGTACATCATATTCATCCTCCTCGGACTAGGGATCCCACTCCAGCCTAGTCTGATTAAAATTGAGGGTGTAGTTACAAAGAGAGTCATTTAGCCAGCCCCAAATGGGTCCCCATCCGTCCAGGTTGGAGACAGTCCTTTAAATTATGTCTTTTCCGGTATGCATAATCCCCTGATTGTAAGTCGTGGGGCATCTGATCTTCATCCGAAAATGGATTACTGAGATAAGCTTTAGAAACAAACTTAGAGTGTCCTCTAATAATTCAATTAAACTGTTTAGAAATATAACATGACAGCAAGGAACTAACTGGGAAGTGAGTCTTGGTAACACAGACCTTAAAGAACAAAACTAGAATTTAATATTCAGTGAAACGTAATTTTTTTTTTTTCATTGTGAGGGAATTAACCCTGCAGCCAGGGAAGGCTTTATCCCATCAAATAAAAAAATGAGCTTTGTCAGGGATCTGGAAAAAGCCAAGCAGCCATCGTGGATTTTCCATAGCTCTGACTGTTTGACTGACAGCTATTGTTTACCCATTTTAAATTCCCTGATTTAGGAGTAGACTGTTCTCATGTTTTAAGGACGTCAGGATGGCAAAAGTCTGGCAATGAGGGGTTAATTTTTGTAGAAGCAGAATGAACTTTATCTATGCGAGCCACGATCTTCATAGATCATTGTGAAATAATATTTATTTACTTTACTAAAGTAACAAAAGATTTTAAAAGTAAATACAAATCACTTAAAGGCAAAGGAATTTACATAGTTTGTTATTAAAAGCCGCATTCCAAGAAAACTTTGTTCTCTTAACAGAGAGAGAACCAAATTTCAGCCTGGTCTCAATAAACTTTTTTATTTTTAAGTTTATTATCATATAGGCTTTTTGCTTGTGGAAACTTTTATAAGGAGTCTCAGACTGAACTTTTAAAAGCCCTCTCAGGGCTAGGAAAGTCACACCAAGGGCTTGTCACAGATTTCGCTTACCAGATCTAGGTGAATTCCTCCCTTTTCAAGGTTCCCAAAATACCTTGAGATTTCTGTACCTGTTAGTGAGGTAGCCTTCCTAATTTACCTGATAAAGCTGCTGGGAACCTAAGAGTTTCCCATCTCTGGAGTGAGCGGACAGACGAAAAATGTAAATGTTTCAATTTTGCTTACAAAGGTATAATTTACCAAATTACTGTAAGTCAGAATTAGTTTGAGAGGAAGGTTTTCCTTACACCTGGAAAACACAGATTCAAACCAGTAATTTTTCAGATAGAACCCATAAAATTATAACCATATTTACCAGTTCATTCAGTCCTTTGTAATTAATCCTTTTTGTTCACAGCTTTATGAAGCCATCAGGTTTTTCCTTAGAATTCTTCAATTTCTTACCTAGTAATCATTACAGTCTGAAAGTCAGAAACTTGTATTTATCCAAAAGTCCTTTTTATAAATCTTCTTGAAGAGGAAGCATTTTTGCAAAGGCATTAGAGTGAAACTGTAAGTGTCTATAATGACAAAAGACTTAAGAAGGCATGTTAAGAAGGCACATTTAAAATCTGATTACAGTCAAATTAAAGTAATTTGGTTACTGTTATGGCAGATGACACTTAAGGAAGCAATAGTTATTTACTTAGCCAAGGTAACAATAAAAGATTTCAAAGGCAAATACAGAACAGATCACGTAAGAGGTAAAGAAATTTAAAATCTGTTATCAAAGGCAGTTCAACATTTTAAGAAAACTTGCCCTCTTAACAGAAAGAAAAGCCAAATTCAAGTTTTGCACCAGCTTACTTTTAAAATTCATTTACTTAACTTAATTTCAACATTTTAAGAAAACTTGCCCTCTTAACAGAAAGAAAAGCCAAATTCAAGTTTTGCACCAGCTTACTTTTAAAATTCATTTACTTAATTAAATTTATTCTAAACTTAGTCAATCCTGACCATGCATAAAACTTTTTCCCCAGGGTCCACTTTTCACAAAACTTTTTATCACTTTCTGTATCCATCACTTTATTTTCCCATTCAGAAGCAGTCAACTCTAAATTAGACCTACTTCCTTTTTTCTTAATAAAACGTAATTCCATTCCTCACACCTTCTTTACTGAAAACACACATCCTACTTTCCTTAAGCAACCATGAACTGTCCTTTATAGCAGTACTCTGTAGATTGGTAAACATAAATCCAAGTGATTCCTTGAAAAATATGCTTCTTACAGAAAGTATCTCAGTGAGCACTACACATTTATTAATAGCTCTAAACCTTTTGTTTCTCAGTAAAAGGAAGCCAGTGTTCACTAATTAATGTTTCAGTATCTTATTTTATTTGGAAATGGACTAGTTATTTAATAAAATTCCCTCCTTTAATTTAATTTAGCACAACTCTAAATGTTTTAAGTTGTCAAATATCTGGAGAGATTATTCTTAAGTAGACATTCCTAAAACATAATTATTCCTAAAAAGTTCACTCAAAGCTCTTATCTCATTTGTATTTTCTTTTTTTTTTTTTTTGGTACGCGGGCCTCTCACTGTTGTGGCCTCTCCCGTTGCGGAGCACAGGCTCGGGACGCGCAGGCTCAGCGGCCACGGCTCACGGGCCCAGCCGCTCCGTGGCATGTGGGATCTTCCCGGACCGGGGCACGAACCCGTGTCCCCTGCATCGGCAGGTGGATTCTCAACCACTGCACCACCAGGGAAGCCCTGTATTTTCTTTTTTTAAAAATTAATTAATTTTTATTTATTTATTTATTTGGCCGTGTTGGGTCTTCGTTGCTGCACGTGGGCTTTCTCCAGTTGCGGCGAGCGGGGGCTACTCTTCGTTGCGGTGCGCAGGCTTCTCATTGCGGTGGCTTCTCTTGTTGCGGAGCACAGGCTCTAGGTGTGCGGGCTTCAGTAGTTGTGGCACGTGGGCTCCGTAGTTGTGGCTTGCAGGCTCAGTAGTTGTGACACACGGGCGTAGCTGCTCTGTGGCATGTGGGATCTTCCCGGACCAGGGCTCGAACCCGTGTCCCCTGCACTGGCAGGCAGATTCTTAACCACTGCACCACCAGGGAAGTCCCCTGTATTTTCTTTTCTTAAAAGTTTCTTCACATTGAATTATTTTCATTGCTGACAAATTTGTGACAGTTATAATAAGATCTTATTTACTTTATAGTAAACCTAGGCACAATAAAAGTATTATACTTAATCTTGATCGCTCTAAAGACATGTCTATATTAACTAGATCAATGAACTTAAACATTAATACCAGGTATTAATTTAATATTGAATATTCCCCAGTTCACGTGAATCTGAAATTTATTTAGCTTAATTTTTCTTGTATTTAGAATTGTTTGATTTGTAAGCACTTACTTTTCTTTTCAGCCAATTAAATGGAGCTCATTTACAAATTAACCTCAGCAATATTATCCAAGGACACAGACACATACTGAGACATACACAGATATCCAGACAGTCAGGGATCTCATAGTTTCCACTTGAGGTTTAAAATGTCTCTTTGCCTCCTTTTTTTTTTCTTGGCTTGAAGTTCTACTAATTAACCCAAGGCTGAAGTCTCAGGCAAAGTGGGCTGTGTTTGTAGCTCAAGGACATGATAAGAGTTAACTTCAAGCTTTCTCCTAGGCATATTTTTGTTCTCTCAGGGTCAGAATTCTGAAAAAGATATTTCAACAAGCTAGCTTTCTCTAATTGCATATGCATAAAGAACTGGTTTTGCAATTTCAAAAAATTTTAATCTTAACCAATTTTCTCCAGACTCTAAAGACTATTGTGGCCATCGTGACTGAAGAAACCTAACTTGTTTTGAATTTGGGAGATGTCAGACACGGGAAAGGAAACATGGACTCTAATAGTGCCCAGGTCTCCATTTGCCACTTCCCTTAAGGGAAGCATATTAGAATCTGTTTCCTGGCGCTGGGCAGTCCTGCATCTTGTGCGGGGAGGGGAGGCGGGCTTGCGCCCTGATAAGGGGGTAGCTCCTGGGGAGCTGTGCTGAGGTGGGTGCAGGGGCTGAAGCAGTGAGGGTTCATGGGGTGGGGGACAGGAGAGGTCGAGTGGAGGGTCACCTAGGAGATCTGATGGAGAGGGAGGCAGAGGGGGTCGGGGGGATAAGGCGGCAACAGAAAGACACATGCGGTGTGAGTCCCTCAGATCCGGATTCTGACTACGGGCCGTAAAGGTCTGGACGTAAGGAACCTCTGAGTCCTTTCCTTGTTTCCGGCAAAAGAGCTCAAGTTGGAGGATCGTGTTATAATTTAGTGTGCCATCAGGAGGCCACTGTTCTCGGTCCCCCAGTTTACAGTGGGGCCAAGCCGTGTTGCGAAAGAAAATGAGCCTCCTCTTTTTGAGATTTTCAGGGTCAAATTTTTTCCAGTTCCTGAGGATACAGCCGAGGGGTGAGACTGAGGGAGGCTCCCGAGACGTACCAGAACCCATTCTTAGCCTGTATGCCACAGAATGGGGGTCCTGAGAGCCACCGGCTGACAGAGAGACGTCCCCTTTGTCCCAGTGACCTCTCCGTGCGACTAAGGCACAAAATGGGCCGACCGTCCCAACCATCGCGTCCGACCTTGAGAGGTGACCCCTGAGCGTGTGACTAAGGCACCTGGTGACTCGGGCAGAGAAAGAAAGGAAAGAGAGAGAGATTCCCAGGACCCACCAGGTGACTCCCCTCTTGGCAATGCTCTGAAACGTGAAAGGCACTCCGGGGACAGCTCAGAGGCAACGCCTAGGCCCCTGTAAATCAATCCAGACCGAGAAAAAGGTGAAAGTAACAGAGAAGAGAGGCCGAGGAATCGGCCTTGTAGTCCTGCCGGGAAGGCGGCAGCCAGGGGAGGGGGCTCAGCGTTCTGCTTGAACCAATACGTGTCTCACGGTGCGTGGAAGTCGTCTTGCTGGGGACAGATGCTCTAACAGCCTGGTCTGTCCGTGACCCCCTCATCCTTTCACGGGAGTCTTCAAGCGGCAGGCGCCCTAATGGCTTTTAAATGCCTGACCCGTGCCCACACGATACCCATCGGCCTAGTCCTCAGTCGGAAGGAAGACAGAGGGACCCTCACCCGTTCTGGGCGGCAGTTACCGGGGCGAAGTAGCCGTGGAGCCTTCGGAACACACCAGGATGTGGCCCTGGCCAGAGTTCCTCCGTTGCTTCCCGGGCAGCTTGCCTGTTCACAGAGGGGCCCAAGGAATGAGGCGAGGAGGTGGGGGAGGAGATCCCCCCAGGAGACATCCCCGTCCAGGCCACCAAACTGTCGTGGTCCGTATGTGGGTTGGAAGAAGAATTTCCAGACACGAAGTATCTTGGAAAAGAGTGAGTTTACTGAGAATAAAGAGCAGAGTTAGTGAGGGGTGCTGCAAATACAGCGGGCCCACTTCCTGACAGACCAGGGAGAGCCGACCCCCTTTGTGGGTTAGTGGCCAACTTCTATAGCCTCAAGACAAAGAAAGTTCCTGCTGGCAGGATGGCATCAGGCGATTGGTCAGGGTGCTACAAGGTTGCTACATGGTGAATATTTTACCTACTATGGAGTCGCGGGGCTGTCTGGTTTAGATTAGGAGAGCCCATGGCAACAGCTGCTATGGGGGCTTGGTTAATTCCAGAGGTTTTGTCCTGTGTCCTTGACGTAGGGCTCCACAGGGAAAAGACGCATCACCACTCGAGAGCAAAGCCGGGAGGTCGCCCACCACAGCCACTGGATGTCCTTGGGCATGTCTGGAAGCCACATCACCAGTCTGCAGGAATAAAACAGAGAGGCACCCACGTCGTATGAGCAAGAAGACAAACCAAAACAAAAAGGACAAAACCAAACCCTGACCAAAGGCAGACATCTTACGACGATACCATCGTCCAGGTAAACTGCCAGGGTCACTTCTAACCCCGCTGTGATAAATTCCCAAAGACAAGCCAACCTAAAAGCCCAAAGGAAAATTCGGCCATTTTTTGATTTGGGAACGCTCAAGGGACTTACGTGGAAACAAAAGGAAAAGACGTTGGTTTTCCCGGATCCTACTCCTCTGTGGCAACATGGCCACCGACGCAGAGCATCTCGCGGTCGAGAACCACCCCCTGCGCCCAGGTCTCCTGGGCTGGGCCACGTGTGAGTGCAGTAGAGGGAGCCGCCAAGGAGGCCTGACCACTGCCCTCCAGACTCCCAACACCCAGGACATGAAAAGGACTCCACATCTCGGGCTTTGGGAAATGCCAGAGCAGCCCTCAACGCAGGGCACGGCTGTGCGGGAACGGGTGGTTGATTTGGCAGGTTGGGGAAGGGCTCTGGGGAGGACGGCCAAAGCTGGAGAACTGAGCTGGATTTTGAAGGACGGTTGGGACTTTAAATAGATGGACTGAGGGGGCTTCCCTGGTGGCGCAGCGGTTGAGAATCCGCCTGCCGATGCAGGGGACGCGGGTTCGTGCCCCGGTCCGGGAAGATCCCACGTGCAGCGGAGCGGCTGGGCCCGTGAGCCATGGCCGCCGAGCCTGCGCGTCCGGAGCCTGTGCTCCGCAACGGGAGAGGCCGCAACGGTGAGAGGCCCGCGTACCGGAAAAAAAAAAAAAAAAAAAAGATGGACTGAGGGACATGTTGACTAACTCGCTAAAAAGAAAGTAAACGCCAGGGGCTTCCCTGGTGGCGCGGTGGTTGCGCATCCGCCTGCCGATGCAGGGGAACTGGGTTCGCGCCCCGGTCTGGGAGGATCCCACATGCCGCGGAGCGGCTGGGCCCGTGAGCCACGGCCGCTGAGCCTGCGCGTCCGGAGCCTGTGCTCGCAACGGGAGAGGCCACGACACAGGGAGGCCCGCATACCACAAAAAAAAAAAAAAGAAAGTAAACGCCAAAGTAAATCAGAAGAACACTGAGGGAAAACAAACGCCCAGGAATCCAGCAGGCATCCCGGCGTTGGCCTCAGATCCCCCCAACATAGCAGGAATAAAATCCCAAAATAGAAGTGCAGACCTTCAAGAAGGGACAAACCTGTAACAGCAACGAGAAAGAAGGAGGGGTAGGCAGGGGCTTGGCCAACGAGGCACCTTTCCAGGGTGTTCCACGCTGACCGTGAACTCCACCCCGATGTATCAGGAGCCAGGCCCCAGGCCGAGGGCCTTCCACGGCTTCTCTCACTTAATCCTCGCCCCACTTCCATGAGGGTGCCACAAAGCCACGTGAAGCACTCACCTCTGGACCGCAGCAATCGCAGACTCCACGGGCAGCGTGCAGGGCAGCACCGCGAACGACATGACCTTAATTGGTAAGAAGTTGCACATCTTGCTTATGTACCCATCTTGGTTTCTAATTGCTTCCCTCAGGGCTGAAAAATACAATTCGGAGATCTGTCTCTCACCAGTGTAAAAACCAAACCATCTTCCTCGGGTGGTGCTTGGAATTTCAGTGAAATATACAAATCCTGGCAGCCCAAGAATCAGAAGAGCCTGCAAATGAGATGGGGGGCGGGGAATGTGCCCAAGTAGCCCTTGGATCGACTACAGGGTACAGGGTCCCTTTTAAAGACTCCCTTTTAAACTATTTTTGGAGGCGTGCACAAACTTCTCAAAGTGCCCCTGGCCCCAGTTTTATGAGCTCTTCTTTGCACCTGCAGCTGGATTCCATCTCTTCTGCCTGGAACCCCCTAGCCTTCTATTTCCCCTTTGTAATGACCTCGCGATGCCTCAAATCACATTAATCTGAGCAGCTGCTGGTTAGTGCAACTCCTGGGGTGTTAGTGCCTCAGGGGCAAGACACGGCATCCCATTCGTCTTTGATTTATTCTATTCTATTCTGGCCACGTCCTGCGGTGTGTGGGATCTTAGTTCCCCGACCAGGGATTGAACCCTCACCCCCTGCATTGGAAGCTCCGAGTCTTAACCACTGGACCACCAGGGAATTCCCTGTCCCGTCCATCTTTGAATTTCCCCAAATGCCCAGCTGGAAGCTGGAGGGTGCATTCATCTATCCATTAAATAATCAATGACATGATAAAATAACCAGATTCAGTGAAGGTTCAAAACTGTGATTTTGCGGGGAGGGAGAAATTAGGAGGGGCTCCTCGAGAGAGAAAAGGCTTTGAGATGGGAGGACAGGCAGAGAACGGTGTTCTAAAAGAACAGGCCACCCCCGGGGGTTCCCCCCAATATCCAGCGTGCCTGGACTTTAGGAGCAGAGAGCACAGCCAGTTAACATAAAACTCAGCTGGAGGTTGTTTTCCTGTGGCCAGGACCCCATGGGAAGGGAGACTGGGCAAAAGGACCCAGGGGGATGGGAGGCCCGTGCTGGGCGGTAACAGGTCCCAAAGGGCCTGCCCTGGTTGCTCCGCTCCACCTCTTCCCACGCCACGGCAGGACCTTCCTCCACAGCACACAAGGGAAGCCACCCCTTCTGCCTCATAAAGGGTCACAGAGAGCCTCTGCTGTCCCGCCCCCAGAGCCGGCACCTATGGTGAGCTTGGGCGACAGGGTCTCCAGGATGCTCTCGTCCCAGGGCAGGATGCTGAGGTGCCGGTGATCGAGCAGCTTGTCTTCCTCAGGCCCCGCCTCCCCAGCGGCCATGCCCGGGGAAGACTGCAGGCTCCCGTGCTCCCAGGGGGCCTCGAGGACTTCCAACTCTGCTGAGGATGCACTCAGGCACAGAGGGGGCCTGTCACAGATGCCTGCGAGGGGCACAGAGACAAACCCGTCAGGCAATTTCGGGCAGCGGGGTCATTACTCACCCACACACACCTGCCCACCAAATTAGAGGGAAGCTGCAGGCCTGTTATTAGTACAAGGCGGAGATCAACGAGGGCAGGCAGTCCTAGCAGGGAGAAAGGAGTGTGGGGCTTTGACGCCGGATGGACGTGACGGGGGTGCCTGGCTCCATCACTCACCAGCTGTGTGGGCTCTGGAGCCACGTGTGGATTCTTGATGTTTAAAGCTAAGGATTATAACTAATTTATAGGAACGGAAGCACTGCTTAAGCCAGCGGTCCAGGCCCTGCAGCAGCCATTCAAGTGCTACCATTATCATCATCTCTGCTTTTCAGGTGAGGAATCAGAAGCACAGAGAGGTTAAGAGATTTGTCCAAAGCCGCTCAGCCAATACGTGGCACAGCGAGAATCAAACTGAGATGTGATGTCAAAGATGGCACCCCTCCATCACACGGCCTGGAAAGAAGCATTAGGTCAGGGGGTTTGTGCAGGCCCTGCCCTAGGTGTCGGGGCTCAGGAGCCGATACCAGTGGGTGGTTCCTGCTCGCACACTGGGTGGGGGCAGACGGACAGGTAGTTTCGGATGCCCACGCCTGCCTCGACTCACCTCTTGCTTCCAACCTCAGATGAAAAGACCAGGGGCTGGACCTCCCTGGTGGTGCAGTGCTTAAGAATCCGCCTGCCAAGGCAGGGGACACGGGTTCGAGCCCTGGTCTGGGAAGATCCCACATGCCGCGGAGCAACGAAGCCTGTGCGCCACAACTACTGAGCCTGAGCTCTGGAGCCCGTGAGCCACAACTACTGAGCAAGCGTGCCGCAACTACTGAAGCCCGCGCATCTAGAGCCCGTGCTCCACAATAAGAGAAGCCACCGCAATGAGAAGCCCGCGCACCGCAACGAAGAGTAGCCCCCGCTTGCCGCAAGTAGAGAAAGCCCACGCGCAGCAACAAAGACCCATTGCAGCCAAAAATAAATGAATAAATAAATAAATTTAAAAAAAAATAAAAGAGGATGCAAGAAGAAGAATTCACACAAAAAAGACCAGGGGCTGCGCCTGGATGCGCACACCTTGCTCCCAAGTTACACCTCCCAGTTATGCTCCCCTGGATCTTTCCGCCTCTTTTAGACACATAGCTCACACCCTGGGACTTACTTTCCCTCAGGCATGTTTCAGAGAATCTGTTCCCAGAGGACACCTGGCCCAGCCCCGCGCGTCCTCTGCAGGACCCCGAGGAGGCCAGCCTGGCCGAGGGAGGACCTCTCTTAGATCATTAAACCCAAACCCAGCACCGATGCTGCAAGCGCCCAGCCGCATGCCAGTCTTTAGAATTACTAAGAATCACCTGGCGTCATTTCATCCAAATGTCTTTTGCTGGAGATGTGGAAACGGAGGCCCAGAGCGGGGAGGTGGCTTGCCCCAAGTCACCTAGTAACTTCCACAGGGTCCATCACTGTTATTTATTCCCAGGTCGCTCCCAAATTCCATCCCCGGTCCAGACTGCTTTCCAGGACCTCGGACTCTTGACATCACTGTGCTTCTTGCACAACCACCCAAGTATACCCCCGGGGCACCGCACACGGGGCCTGAGCTTCCCTGCAGAAGCCTCGCCCTCCTGAGGGCCCGAACACTGAGCAGAGCCCCTCTCCCCCGTGCCGTGCCGGCTGCAGAAGCCTCGGCCTCCTGAGGGCCCGAACACTGAGCAGAGCCCCTCTCCCCCGTGCCGTGCCGGCTGCAGAAGCCAGAGGCCAGGACTTCATCCTTAAGTCTTCCTCCTCCCGAATCTCTGGTTGGTTGCCTCCGAGTCCTGTTCCCTCGGGCCCCTTCCACCACCCTTGCTGCCGTGACCCCGGCCAAGCCCACGGCGGCCTCCTTGACCTCCTTCCTGGATGCTGCTCTCACCCTCTCTGCACTGCGGCCGGGGGGGCCTTGCAAAGCTTCCTCTGACCGCCCTCACTCCCGCTTCGGCAGCCCTCCGTGGCTCCCTATTGCTGTGGGATGCAGACCCCTTCACCACGTCCATGAGGCCCAACCTTGTCCCTCCACTTTTCACTTACTGCCATGCCTGCCCCTCTCCTCTCTGTCCATCTCTCTGGGTGCCCCACTCCCGCCACTCCGGTCACACACGCCTTCTCTGCACGTCATGCTCATGTCCCCCATGCCTAGAATGCTCCTGTTCACCCTCAAAGTGTCAGCATGTGTTCACATCCTCCTGAAGCCCTGCTTGCCCCTGCCTTGCAGATCCCCTCGCTCCCCGTGTGATCCTACAGCATCCTGTACCTTCCTGCCAGGGCACTGAGCACACCGGCAGCCTTCTCTTTACATATCTGTCCCCGACCATGTTGCAGCAAAAATAGAAATGAAGTTTTCCCTCTCCTGAGAACAAGGAAAATAAAGGGAACAGTGAACAGGCTAGAGAAGAATCATAACCTGGGCTGAAAGAGTTCATCACTCCTAGTTTTTGTTTTTTAACTGTTACTAACCTGTAGTTTCTGTAACTAGATCTGTAATTCACAGAGCTAACCTATTACTCTGTAACATTACGTGACTTACATCCTGCACTCCCTTGTAGCAAATCACCCCTTGCAGTATTTGCATTTCAGAAAAAAGGTCACAGGCCGATAACCCAGAGACAAACGGACCCAATTACCGGGCTGCCTGACATGATGCCAGATGTGATTTTTTTTTTTTTTTTTTTTTTTTTTTGCGGTACGCGGGCCTCTCACTGTTGTGGCCTCTCCCGTTGCGGAGCACAGGCTCCGGACGCGCAGGCCCAGCGGCCATGGCTCACGGGCCCAGCTGCTCCGCGGCACATGGGATCCTCCCGGACCGGGGCACGAACCCGTGTCCCCTGCATCGGCAGGCGGACTCTCAACCACGGCGCCACCAGGGAAGCCCCAGCTGTGACTATTTTGAAATAATGCAGGAAGAAGAATAATACAAGACCTTCACTACTTTGATCCTTATCATATACCCCGGACTGCTAGCCCCACGTATAAAATCTTCTCTGATTCCCGAAGGAGGGGGAGACAACAGTTCTTGAGGCCCTAGCCTGCTGTGTCTTCCCTTCTGCCTGGCAGAAAAATAAAGCCATCTCTCTCTTCCTCCAAAATCTCTTGTCTCCGTATTTCCGTTCATCCTTGGTGCACAGAGAAGCCGAGATTTTGGCAACAAAATACGGGCCCGTCCGGGATCTGCTCGCGGGCAGGCAGCCCCGCAGGGCCCCTCGGCTTGACTGAAAGCTTGGGGATCTCTCTCCACACCAGCCTCCTTCAGGAAAGCGGAGGGTTGGTGGATTGCTCCGAAGCCAGATCTCCAGGGACTCCCTGCCGCAGGGCTGTGCCCCGATCACACCCGGCCTGCCTACTTGGCGGCGGAACTCCGAGGCTGCGGTGGAGAACGGGGGAGAGGCTGACCTAGCAGCGGCCGAGGCTCCTTTTGCCTTGAGGACACCTTCTCTTCTCTTGCCCACACCGGCCTGGACTTCCGCTCCGAGAAAACACTGAACACTGGAGGATCAGAAAGAGGGCGTACGGAAGTTGCGACGCACCCGTCAGCACCTACGGTGAGTCTCCCGGACTGCGCTCCATGACCTTTGACCGTCCCCTTACAGGAACTTAAGTTCCAGTCTGGGGATTCCCCTGCAAAGGGAAATCCTGATGTGTCATTCTCCCTGCAAAGGGAGATTCTGATGTAAGGTGCCACTTTGGGGCAACGGTTCGGGTCGAGTGGGACTCAGAAGTCACGTCTGGGCGGGTCGCCGCCATATGTTTCTCCTTTTTCTTTTTGAGCATCCATTTGCTGTTTCCTTTTATGGTTTATGTTTTATGTGTGACTTCCAGCTGATGAGGTGAAGGTTTATGTTTTGATTTGAGCGCGCTAACATCTAACTTCTGTTACCAACTGCTCGAGCCAAAATGGGAAGCGCTTCCTCCCTGGGAACCCTTGGGGAAAATTTTAAATGACTGGTGGACCTATAGCTATGATCCAATGACAAAGAAATGGGTCTCCTACGATTAGATCTTTATTGCCACAGGATGGGAAAAATGGACTGAGGTTCCCTTATGTTCAGGACTTTATGCCGCTTTTATTAGAATCCCGCTCTAGGTGGCTCCATAATCAAAAGCCTGAGGAATCAGAAAAGAAAAAACAATCCACTCTCCTGACATTCTAAATGATCCTCTTCTAACTTCTCCCAACTCTCAGGGGCCAGGGTAGAACCAAGCTTCCCCCACCCTGCAAGTTCCCTTAATCCTTCAGAGTCTTCTGATCAAACTAAGACCTCACCTCCTCAGAGGGACAATCCCTGCTGGGACATTTTATCAGCCAGTCTGCCCCTGTTATCAGAGCCAATTTGAGCACTATCTGGTTTAAATTTTAGCTATAAAACCATGACCACAGAAAGAGAAAGATAATTTTTGACAGTATGGCCACAATATTCTTTAGACTCTGGAGAAAAAGGGTTAAAATAAAACTTTTCTTGAAATTGCAAAACAAGTTCTTTTTGCATGTGCAGTTAGAAAAAGCTAGCTTGTTAAAATACTTTTCTTCAAAATTCTGACCCTGAGAGAACAAAAATATGCCTAGGACAAAGCTTGAAGTGAACTCTTCTCATGTCCTTGAGCTACAAACAAAGCCCACTTTGCCTGAGACTTCAGCCTTGGTTTAATTAGTAGAACTTCAGGCCAAGAAAAAAAAAAAAAAGAGGCAAAGAGACATTTTAAATCTCAAGTGGAAACTATGAGACCTCTGTCTGTTATCTGTGTATGTCTCAGTATGTGTTTTTGTCTTTGCATAACATTGCTGAGGTTAATTTGTAAATGAGCTCTATTTAATTGGCTTAAAAGAAAAGTAAGTGCTTACAAATCAAACAATTCTAAATATAAGAAAGGGCTTCCCTGGTGGTGCAGTGGTTAAGAATCCGCCTGCCAATGCAGGGGACACAGGTTCGAGCCCTGGTCCGGGAAGATCCCACATACCGTAGAGCTACTAAGCCCAAGCGCCACAACTACTGAGTCTGCTCTCTAGAGCCTGCAAGCCGCAACTACTGAGCCTGCGTGCCTAGAGCCCGTGCTCCGCAACAAGAGAAGCCACCGCAGTGAGAAGCCCACACACCACACCGAAGAGTAGACCCTCCTCGACCCAACTAGAGAAAGCCTACACACAGCACTGAAGACCCAATGTAGCCAAAAAGAAAATAAATAAATAAAATAAATAAATAGATAGATAAATACAAGAAAAATTAATTTCAGGTTTATGTGACCTGGGAAATATTCAATATTAAACTAACACCTGGTATTAAGGTTTAAGTTTGTTCGATATTTGCCTTTAAAATCTTTTATTGTTACTTTGGCTAAGTGCACAACTATTGTTTCATAGTGACATATGATCTTATCTGAGTGTTCTAAACCCTTTTGATTTTTTTGATACAACTTTCCAAATCAAATTGTAATGAAGTTCCTTTGACCTCTAGCTAACCTTGGGGTGCTTCAAAGGGCCCCTGAAACATCTGAAAGAGAGATATTACACTAATTAGGTTCATTTGGTATGCTAAAAGCACATGAGAAGTATTGTCAAATGTATAATAAATCTTAGGTTATATTGTATGGTAATCATTATTAATACAGATATTCTAGAAATTATATGGAGTTTCAAAAAAATTCTGATATGTCCTGGTAAAATGTTATCAGTCACAATTCTAGTTATTATCTTAAGTGTCATATGTCACAAAAGTAACCAAGTTACCTTGTTAATTACATTGTAATCATTTTAAACTTGCCTTAAGTCTTTTGTCATTACAGACATGGTTTCACTCTGATGCCTTTGCAAAAATGCTTCCTCTTCAAGAAGATTTATATGAAAAGGACTTTTGGATAAATACAAGTTTCTGACTTTCAGACTATAATGCTAAACTGAATATAAAGAAGCTCTTCTCCTCAAGCTACTTATGGTTGACAGCAATTTGGTAATTTACACCTGTGCGTAAAATTAAAACATTTATATTTTCACTCTATCTGCTCCCTCCAGAGACTGGAAACTCTTAGGTCCCCAGCACCTTTATCAGATAAATTAGGAAGGCTACCTCACTAACAGGTACAGAAATCGCAAGGTATTTTCGGGACCTTGAAAAGGGAGGAATTCACCTAGATCTGGTAAGCAAAATCTGTGACAAGCCCTTGGTGTGACTTTCCTGAGAGGTCTTTTAAAAGTTTAGTCTGAGACTCCTTATAAAAGTTTCCACAAGCAAAAAGCCTATATGATCCATTACAGTTATATAAATCATCAGGCCAAGTTTATTGAGACCAGACTGAAATTTGGTTCTCTCTCTCTGTTAAGAGAACAAAGTTTTCTTGGAATGCTGCTTTAATAACAGACCATGTAAATTACTTTGCTTTTAAAATCTTTTGTTACTTTGGTAAAGTAAATATTATTTCACAATGATCTATGAAGATCCGTGGCACGCATAGATAAAGTTCATTCTGCTGCTACAAAAATTAATCCCTCATTGCCAGACTTTTGCCATCCTCACGTGCTTAAAACATGAGAACAGTCTACTCCTAAATCAGGGAATTTAAAATGGGTAAACAATAGCTGTCAATCAAACAGTCAGGGCTATGGAAAAATCAAAGATGGCTGCTTGGCTTTTTCCAGCTTCCTGACAAAGCTCATTTTTTATTTGATGGGATAAAGCCTTCCCTGGCTGCAGGGTTAATGCCCTCACAAGGAAGAAATAAAATTATGTTTTACTGAATAGTAAATTCTAGTTTTGTTAATTTAGGTCTGTGTTCACCAAGACTCACTTCCCAGACAGTTTCTTGCTGTTATATTGCCAAGAAGTTTAATTGAATTATTAAAGGACACTCTAAGTTTGTTTCTAAAGCTTATCTCAGTAATCTATCTTTGGATGACGATCAGATGCGCCACGACCTACAACCAGGGGATTATACATACTGGAAAAGACATAATTTAAAGGACTATCTCCAAACTGAATGGAAGGACCCTTATCAGGTGCTCTTTTTTTTTTTTTTTTTTAGTTGTACAGACAATTTGATTAAGTGGCATTTTACAGAGGGTTTGGAACTTAGCCTGCAAGTCAAGAAAAATTAACTAAATGAAACAAAAAATGTGGCAAAAAATGTGCTCCAGGCGCAACCAACAAACCTTTTTCTTTAAGAAAAAGAATGTGATCACAGTACACTACTTGGATAAATTATTTTAAAAAGGAAACACAGTGCTTGCTTCGGCAGCACATATACTAAAATTGGAGCAATACAGAGATTAGCATGACCCCTGCGCAAGGATGACACGCAAATTCGCGAAGCGTTCCATATTTTTACTAAAAATAGAACTACCATACGACCCAGCAATCCCACCACTGGGCATACAGCCCAAGAAAACCACAATCCCAAAAGAGTTATGCACCACGATGTTCACTGCAGCTCCATCCACAATAGCCAGGACATGGAAGCAACCCAAGTGTCCTTTGACAGATGAACGGATGATATATAGTTCCATATGAGATCAATGATTGCAATAGTCTAACTCTAGATATTAGAAGAAGCAACAAGAGGGAATATTGTCCTGGACCATAAGAGACTAGGAAGACGGGTGGTCCAGAGACTTTTGGATACTAGTAAAAGTCTAGTCCAGTAATAGCACATGGAGTGGCCTATCAGCACAATCTTCACCAGACCTGGGAATGAGCGTTTCTAGCACCGTGGGACAAAATGGTCATGAAATGCCCCAAGCCATGGTTGAAATTATGACCATAAAGGGGCCCCGCTGACTGAAAACTGACACTTGCCATCTACTTCTACAAGGATTAAATCATGAGCTGTTGCTGTAGCTGGCGACCTTCAACACCCCCTACAAGGAGTTCAGGGTGGAGATCTGAAATGAGGCCCTCTGTGCTCTGGGAAAAACTGACAGCACAGGCCTTCAGATAGTTAAATACTTTCAGGAGAAGATTTTACGAGCCCCATTTCTTGAATCTTCTCATACCTAGAGAAACACTGACATCATGAACGGTGACACCGTGGTGTGATTTTAGGCAAGTCCTTTTATTGCTAAGAACTTGAGTTCTCTGAGCTGTGTTAGATTTGGGATGTCACCAGCCATTCTCAAAACAACGTCTGCTGACAGCTGGTAACCGCAACCTTACTTCTTAAAGGTGTCCTCTTGCAACTACTACACTTTTACAGATAAAATTGCTTTAGATCATATGTTAACAAAAAGAGAAAACACACATGTAGTGACCAATAGCTCCTGTTATTTATATATTAATACCACATCAAAGGTTAAAACCTACTTTGATGAAACTAGATAACCAGCTACCTGGCTACAAATCTCCCCAGACTGCCAGGCCTAGACTGGGTTTCAGCCTTATTCTCCTAAAAGGAAATGAGATCTATTTTGTCTATTAACGTTTAGGTTGTCACGCCTCCAAATACTTCTAATGGGGTCTGTTACACCTACATCAATCACACTGGGCTAATAGAAGAGGACATAAAATTATATATAGGACCACACCAAATGGCTCTATTCCTTTAAACAGCGTAACCCAAGCACTGACTCTATCTAGATCAGGATCAAAATTACTACCAAACACATGGCTCTTAATCTTGCTTGGGACCCTGGCTACAATAATTCGTATTTTTTTAAATTGATGGCAGATTATTATTTTTAAAAATTTATTTATTTTATTTATTTTTGGCTGCATTGGGTCTTCGTTGCTGCGCGCGGGCTTTCTCTAGTTGCGGCGAGCGGGGGCTACTCTTCGTTGCGGTGCGCGGGCTTCTCGTCGCGGTGGCTTCTCTTGTTGCGGAGCACGGGCTCTAGGCGCGCGGGCTTCGGTAGTTGTGGCTCGCGGGCTCTAGAGCACAGGCTCATTAGTTGTGGCACACGGCTTAGTTGCTCCGCGGCACGTGGGATCTTCCCGGACCAGGGCTCGAACCCGTGTCCCCTGCACTGGAAGGCAGATTCTTAACCCCTGCGCCACCAGGGAAGCCCTACAATAATTCTTTTACTAATCTTAGGCCTCTTTTTAACAACTACTTGCGAAGTTCTGTCTCTTCCAGATTACAATAGGTTCACATCAAGATAATGATGATGCAAAGATTCCAGCCATTTCTCAGAACAGATCCTGCCAAAACAACAGAAGTCACGCTGGGGCCCTTAACTAAGACAGGGCGAGAGCTCCAGGACCCCAAGTAGGTAGGGTCTACGAGCCCCTTGCCAACCTGAAGAAGCTACGGAAGACAGACCGGCGTCCCTCATCCTCCCCATAAAGATTTCTTGGGGTTCACATCTCTCAGGGGGAATTTGATATAGGAGATAGATGGGCCCCTGGGCCGGACAGCTGGTGTTTGTCAAGTGGAGCAAAACGGAAGTTTTGTCCTCAGCCAGACAAGAACACACCTGTTTCCCTTCCTCCATTGTTACGGAGGGAATGAACTAGCAGTGGGGAATCTGCTGCAGCACAAGCAGAAATGAAGTTTTCCCTCTCCTGAGAACAAGGAAAATAAAGGGAACAGTGAGCAGGCTAGAGAAGAATCATAACCCGGCCTGAAACAGTTAAATCACTCCCAGTTTGTTGTTTTTTTCTTTTTTAACTGTTCCTAATCTGTAGTTTCTGTAACTAGATCCGTACTTCACAAAGCTAACCTATATTACCCTGTAACATTAGGTGAATTACGTGAATTACATCCTGCACTCACTTGTAGCAAATCACCCCTTGCAGCATTTGCATTTCAGAAAAAAGGTCCCAGGCGGATAACCCAGAGACAAAGGAACCCAATTACCGGGCTGCCTGACATGACGCCAGCTGTGACTATATTGAAATAATGCAGGAAGAAGAAGAATGCAAGACCTTCATTACTTTGATCCTTATCACATACCCTGGACTGCAGAGAGCCCCACATATAAAATCTTCCCCGATTCCCGAAGGAGGGGGAGACACAGTTCTTGAGGCCCTAGGCTGCCCTGTCTTCCCTTCTGCCTGGCAGAAAAATAAAGCCATCTCTGTCTTCCTCCAAAATCTCTGTCTCTGTATTTCTGTTCGGCACCGGTGCACAGGGAAGCCGACGTTTCGGCAACAACCACGAGACTAAGCTCCAGGAGGGCTGGGGCACATCCGTCTGTCCGCTGTGGAGTCATCAGCTGCTTGGCACCCAGACGGTACGCAGGCAACATTTTCTGAGTAGATAAATGCACGTATGTCCCGTGAACCACACGGCCTCCTTGGTCTTGGACAAAGACTAATTCAGAGGATTAATGCATGAACCAACCTTTAGTATCGAAGAAAAATAGCCACAAACATATTTGATTCCACTCTAACATTTCCAGAACCCAAGTCCCCCAGCCTGGACGAGCCAGGATGACTCAGAGGCAGGAACCTTCCCCAGAACACACCCGCCTAGAGGGAGCGGGAGCTATTCTGATTCCTTCACCTGCAGGCCCAGAAACTGTTTATCTTCCTTTTTCATCAAACTAAAGGTTCACAATTGTTCAAGCAGAAAAGAAGAACAAAGGAACTGCCGTCAGCACACAGACAGGTGACACTGCAGAGGGAGAGCTAGCCCTGGGGCTGTGACATCCGGGTTCGGGTCCCAGCTCTGCTCCCAGGTGAGTGGAGTGCGGACCTGGGCTGCCTCTCCAAGCCTCTGTTTCCCCATCTGTCAAATGGGGCAAATATTTCCTATCTCGCGGGACTAATGAGAGGGCCGAGCGAGACGGTGGGCGAAGGTACTGAGCGCTGAGTGATGGAGCCAAGACTGCTGACCAAGACTATGAACAGAAAGCTTGTTAAAGGGGCACTTCAGTTGCCCTGCCATACATACCATTCTCTTCCAAGAACCTGACCGCGTCTAAATATCCTCGAAAGCATAGCTCTCCAAGCACCTGTGAACAAATCAAGTAAATTAACTGCAGGGGGCAGTCACTAAGCACCACTCCCTTCAACGTCACCTGAAGACGGCAGACCCAAAGCCAAGAATCCTCCAAGCTCCAAGCCGCTGCCATGTGCCCAGCGCAGGCGCTGCGGGGTGGGACAGGGCTCTGCATTCCTGCAGGACTCAGCTCGAATGACACCTCCTCCGTGAAGCCCTTGCTGGCACCCCAGCATGACGGGTGCTGGTTCCTCTGGTCTCCCCGGGTCCCTGGACGAGCCTCCACCCTAACAAATACCAGGGCCTGATCTACTTGTCGTGAGACAGTAAGAGCTGCCTCCTTTGTTCCTCGGTGTACAAACCACACCGGCAAACCAATCCTGCTGTCCAGCCTTCCCTCTCCCCGCGAGCACACTCTGTCGTCTATGTTGCATGGCACGGCCTTCCTTCTCCCCAGAGAACTGGCACTGTGCAGATTCTACCAACTTTCTTACTATGTTAGGGTGATAAGGTCCACACGCTACCACGACAATCAAAAAAAGATTAAACTGGGAATTCCCCAGCGGTCCAGTGGTTAGGACTCCGAGCTTTCACTGCCAAGGGCCCAGGTTCAATCTCTGAAGATCCCACAAGCCAAAAAAGAAAAAAAAAAAAAATTAAACCACCGAATGCAGTGTAGTTCTTTTTTTTTTTTTTTTTTTGGCTGCACTGGGTCTTCGTTGCTATGTGCGGGCTTTCTCTAGTTGCAGTGAGTGGGGGGCTACTCTTCATTGCACAGGCTCCTCATCGCGGTGGCTTCTCACGTTGCGGAGCACGGGCTCAAAAAAAAAATTAAACCACCGAATGCAGTGTAGTTCTTTTTTTTTTTTTTTTTTTTGGCTGCACTGGGTCTTCGTTGCTATGTGCGGGCTTTCTCTAGTTGCAGTGAGTGGGGGGCTACTCTTCATTGCACAGGCTCCTCATCGCGGTGGCTTCTCACGTTGCGGAGCACGGGCTCTAGGCACGCAGGCTCAGTTGTTGTGGCTCGCGGGCTCCAGAGTGCAGCCTCGGTAGTTGTGGTGCGTGGGCTGAGTTGCTCAGCAGGTGGATTCTTAACCACTGTGCCACCAGGGAAGTCCTGCAGGGTAGTTCTTGACCACGGATGCAAATAAGAATCATTGGGATAATTAAAAAAAAAAAAATCCTACTCTCCACAGACTGCCCATACTTAAGCCATAGCCCCTGGAGGTGGGATCTGAACAGCAGTGCTGCTTAAATGACCCCAGGCCCCCTCACCTTGAGATCCGCAGGGAACAGCACCCGGGCTAATAGGTAGACGTTCTCTGAGCAGAGGCGTAGACTGAGCATGGTGACGTCCACGTGAAGAAAGTTCGTGGACTTGACTTTGGGGCAGATGTCGCTCTCTCCATAGAAGGGGGAAATGGTGATGGTCGTTTTGGTATCAAAGCAGGGTATGGTGTTACTCACTGCTCCATCTACGTATCGCTTTTAAGGGAGAAAGAGAAAAAGGACATACCGTCAGAAGCTCTGGGCTGGGGTTTTCTGTGTGTTCCAGGTTATGGCCAGAGGCTTCTCAGAGCCGCAGGCAGATACGACGAGGGGGCCTTGGGATCGCTCTTGCAGCAAATCCCTACTGAGCATTTCCGTGCCAGGCCAGGCTGTAGGCTGGCGCTCAGGGTTGCTGCATGCTGCTGTGTAGTTTACGCACTGCACAAAAAAGGGCCTGGCCAAGAGGCAGACGGAGGCTGGCGTCCGGCCCACGTTGTGGTGGCCAAGTCCCGAGCCCAGGTGGGCGCCCCTAGGCATACCCACGTCATTTGCTTAGACCAGGGGCGCTGTGTGCACTGGGGACAGAGTGTGACGTAGACC
Organism: Physeter macrocephalus; assembly: GCF_002837175.3. Classification (NCBI taxonomy): domain Eukaryota; kingdom Metazoa; phylum Chordata; class Mammalia; order Artiodactyla; family Physeteridae; genus Physeter; species Physeter macrocephalus. Next base: position 47,373,756 of record NC_041219.1, on the reverse strand, counting down.
TGGCCCTAAGGGAGACAGATGGTCATGGCATGGGTTCAATAACAGAGGCCCCTTGCGGCTTGAGGAATCTTGGACAAGACACTTAGCCTGTGAGCCCGTCCACACCAGGGAAATGAAAAAAGCAGCACTGGAGACTTAAATGACACACTGAACCTGGGACTTGAGCTCTCTGAAAATGGCATCTTATCCCACAACAAAGGTGCATTTGGGGTAAGTACTGTGAGAATCCGTTTTCCTGTAGCCATATCCTTGAACAACCTTGGTGCCCACGGCCAGGCTGGGGCAGGAAGGTTTTGGTACAATTTGGACTGAGTCTACACCTATGAAACCAATGTCTAGAATGATTCCCAAACCCACGACCATCACAGCCCGGCTGTTGGTGCCCACAGACGGCGGGGGGCGGGGGGGGGCTTCAAATATCACAACTGGGAGAATTTCCCCAGCCAATCCTTCCAAAGGGAGAAATCTCAGGGCACACCCTGGCCTCAAACAAGTCCAAAAAAGAATCAGGCACGTTCAGCCACGGCTTTAGCTATCAAGAGATTCTTGCCTTGAGTACAAAAATGATTAGATGTGCACGCACAGCAGTAGTTTCTAAATTGTTGCCATATGATTTCTATGAAAGATACAGGAAGGCATCAAAACCCTCACTGGCAGAAAGGGACACAGGACCAAATGTCGGGAATCTTTAGTTACGACTGAGGAGGGAGGAAGCAGGTGACTATTTTTTAAATTATTATTTATCTTTTAAAATTCGTTTTTATGGGAGTATAGTTGATTTACAATGTTGTGTTAGTTTCTGCTGTATAACAAAGTCAATCAGTTACACATATACATATATCCACTCTTTTTTCAAGGGATAAAGTCCAATGACTCCTCTGTCCTGTATAATTTTCCCTCCACCCTGAACTTTTCTACAGGAACGTTCTGAGTTTGCTCAGTGGAACCTCAACATTTTGTTCTAATTTTCAGCAGGTTTCATCTGAGTACACTGAGGGTGGGGGGTGACTGTGTGTGCACCACAGCTGGTGCAGCCTGGGGGAAATGTAAAGATAACAAGGACAAAACCACCCATATTTACCGAATACTTACCTGTGCCAGGCTCTACGCTGCATCTTCACTGCATTATCGCATGTAATTCCCACAACAACACTACGACTGTGCAGTATTATTAACCCTCGTTATTATTATTATTATTATTATTATTATTATTTTTGTGGTACGCGGGCCTCCCTCTGCTGTGGCCTCGCCCTTTGCGGAGCACAGGCTCCGGACGCGCAGGCCCAGCGGCCATGGCTCGCGGGCCCAGCCGCTCCGCGGCACGTGGGATCCTCCCGGACCGGGGCGCGGACCCGGTTCCCCTGCATCGCCAGGCGGACGCGCGACCGCTGCGCCACCAGGGGAGCCCCCCTCGTTATTATTAACCCGCATTTGCCAGTTCAGTCTCAGAGAGGTTAAGAAACGTGTCCAAAGTAGTCCAGCTAACGTGGGCTAGAGGAGACATGCGATTCTAGGTCTGTCTGCCGGGCTGGCGCTGTCAGAATTGCAGGTGATTGCTTCTTGGCTCTAGGCCTCAGTTTTCTCATCTGTAAATAGGGTCAACTATGTGTCTGTCCCGGGGATGCTCTGGGGCACGAGTGAGGCTACGTGTAACCTGCCTTTGCAACTTCCAAAAATGATTAGATGTGCACGCACAGCAGTAGTTTCTAAATTCTTGCCATATGATTTCTATGAAAGATACAGGAAGGCATCAAAACCCTCACTGGCAGAAAGGGACACAGGACCAAATGTCGGGAATCTTTAGTTACGACTGAGGAGGGAGGAAGCAGGTGACTATTTTTTAAATTATTATTTATCTTTTAAAATTCGTTTTTATGGGAGTATAGTTGATTTACAATGTTGTGTTAGTTTCTGCTGTATAACAAAGTCAATCAGTTACACATATACATATATCCACTCTTTTTTCAAGGGATAAAGTCCAATGACTCCTCTGTCCTGTATAATTTTCCCTCCACCCTGAACTTTTCTACAGGAACGTTCTGAGTTTGCTCAGTGGAACCTCAACATTTTGTTCTAATTTTCAGCAGGTTTCATCTGAGTACACTGAGGGTGGGGGGTGACTGTGTGTGCACCACAGCTGGTGCAGCCTGGGGGAAATGTAAAGATAACAAGGACAAAACCACCCATATTTACCGAATACTTACCTGTGCCAGGCTCTACGCTGCATCTTCACTGCATTATCGCATGTAATTCCCACAACAACACTACGACTGTGCAGTATTATTAACCCTCGTTATTAATGTTCCCGGGTGGGAGGACAGAATCATCTGATAACTGCTACCCTAGAAGGAGGCTGCCAGGTGGTCCAGCACAGCCCAGCATCCAGTCCAGAGCCTGCAGGACAAACACCTCAACTTCTGTTTTTCCACGAGAGGCAGGGCTCAGGATTAGCCACATGTGTTTACATATTTGTTGAATGGAACCAAATCGCAGCCCTGTCGGCAGCTTCTGCCCGAAGCCACGGTCTGAAAAGGATAGAGTCAGACCCAGAGAGGATTATAACCCTCAACCCCTAAGAATAAAGCCTTATTACCGGGTTTCCCTGGTGGCGTAGTGGTTAAGAATCCTCCTGCTGATGCAAGGGACACAGGTTCAAGCCCTGGTCCGGGAAGATCCCACATGCCGCAAAGCAACTGAGCCCGTGCGCCACAACTACTGAGCCTGCTCTCTAGAGCCCACGAGCCACAACTACTGAGGCTGTGTGCCACAACTACTGAAGCCTATGCGCCAAAACAAGAGAAGCCACCGCGATGAGAAGCCCGTGCACCGCAATAAAGAGTACCCCCCACTTGCTGCAACTAAAGAAAGCCCGCATATTTGTTGAATGGAACCAAATCGCAGCCCTGTCGGCAGCTTCTGCCCGAAGCCACGGTCTGAAAAGGATAGAGTCAGACCCAGAGAGGATTATAACCCTCAACCCCTAAGAATAAAGCCTTATTACCGGGTTTCCCTGGTGGCGTAGTGGTTAAGAATCCTCCTGCTGATGCAAGGGACACAGGTTCAAGCCCTGGTCCGGGAAGATCCCACATGCCGCAAAGCAGCTAAGCCCGTGCGCCACAACTACTGAGCCTGCTCTCTAGAGCCCACGAGGCACAACTACTGAGCCTGTGTGCCACAACTACTGAAGCCTGTGCTCCAAAACAAGAGAAGCCACCGCGATGAGAAGCCCGCGCACCGCAATAAAGAGTACCCCCCACTTGCTGCAACTAAAGAAAGCCCGCGTACCCCAATGAGGACCCAATGCAGCCAAGAAAAAAAAACAACAAACTTATTACCTTAAGTGAGTAACTGACTCTTAAGCATCTTATACCTTAATAGGCCACTGGGCACCTGTTTCAGTGCTCATGTGAAGATTAAGTGAATTGTGAAAATGACCACACGACCCAAAGCAATCTACAGATTCAACGCAATCCCTATCAAACTACCAATGGCATTTTTCACAGAACTAGAACAAAAAATTTCACAATTTTTATGGAAACACAAAAGACCCCGAATAGCCAAAGCAACCTTGAGAAAGAAAAATGGAGCTGGAGGAATCAGGCTCCCAGACTTAAGACTATACTACAAAGCTACAAAATATGGTATGGGCACAAAAGCAGAAATATAGATCAATGGAACAGAACAGAAGACCCAAAGATAAACCCACGCACATATGGTCACCTTATTTTTGATAAAGGAGGCAAGAATATACAATGGCGAAAAGACAGCCTCTTCAATAAGTGGTGCTGGGAAAACTGGA
>NC_041219.1:47368762-47369883 GCF_002837175.3 Physeter macrocephalus | reverse complement strand
CGGGCCCAGCCGCTCCGCGGCACGTGGGATCCTCCCGGACCGGGGCGCGAACCCGGTTCCCCTGCATCGGCAGGCGGACGCGCGACCGCTGCGCCACCAGGGAAGCCCCCCTCATTATTATTAACCCGCATTTGCCAGTTCAGTCTCAGAGAGGTTAAGAAACGTGTCCAAAGTAGTCCAGCTAACGTGGGCTAGAGGAGACATGCGATTCTAGGTCTGTCTGCCGGGCTGGCGCTGTTAGAATTGCAGGTGATTGCTTCTTGGCTCTAGGCCTCAGTTTTCTCATCTGTAAATAGGGGCAACTATGTGTCTGTCCCGGGGATGCTCTGGGGCACGAGTGAGGCTACGTGTAACCTGCCTTTGCAACTTGCTTTGCAATGTGAGGACCGTGCTGCTCTTAAAGCGTGAACCAGGAGGGTTTCTAAAGTGCCTTCCTGCTGACACCCTGGGATGTTGTGTCTTCTCTCCCACAGCTGTAACAACCTAAACTGTCTCCAGACATTGCCAGATGTTCCCGGGTGGGAGGACAGAATCATCTGATAACTGCTACCCTAGAAGGAGGCTGCCAGGTGGTCCAGCACAGCCCAGCATCCAGTCCAGAGCCTGCAGGACAAACACCTCAACTTCTGTTTTTCCACGAGAGGCAGGGCTCAGGATTAGCCACATGTGTTTACGTATTTGTTGAATGGAACCAAATCGCAGCCCTGTCGGCAGCTTCTGCCCGAAGCCACGGTCTGAAAAGGATAGAGTCAGACCCAGAGAGGATTATAACCCTCAACCCCTAAGAATAAAGCCTTATTACCGGGTTTCCCTGGTGGCGTAGTGGTTAAGAATCCTCCTGCTGATGCAAGGGACACAGGTTCAAGCCCTGGTCCGGGAAGATCCCACATGCCGCAAAGCAACTGAGCCCGTGCGCCACAACTACTGAGCCTGCTCTCTAGAGCCCACGAGCCACAACTACTGAGGCTGTGTGCCACAACTACTGAAGCCTATGCGCCAAAACAAGAGAAGCCACCGCGATGAGAAGCCCGTGCACCGCAATAAAGAGTACCCCCCACTTGCTGCAACTAAAGAAAGCCCGCGTACCCCAATGAGGACCCAATGCAGCCAAGAAAAAAAAA
>NC_041219.1:47367421-47367887 GCF_002837175.3 Physeter macrocephalus | reverse complement strand
GGGAGAGGCCACAACAGTGAGAGGCCCGCGTACCACAAAAAAAAAAAAAAAAAAAAAAGACAAAAAGACAACCCTCAGATGGGAGAAAATGTTTGCAAACGAAGCAACTGACAAAGGATTAATCTCCAAAATATACAAGCAGCTCATGCAGCTCAATATCAAAATAACAAACAACCCAATCCAAAAATGGGCAGAAGACCTAAACAGACATTTCTCCAAAGAAGATGTACAGATTGCCAGCAAACACATGAAAGGATGCACAACGTTACTAATCATTAGAGAAATGCAGATCAAAACCGCAATGAGGTGTCACCTCACACCGGTCAGAATGGCCATCATCAAAAAATCTACAGACAATAAATGCTGGAGAGGGTGTGGAGAAAAGGGAACCCTCTTGCACTGTTGGTGGGAATGTAAATTGATACAGCCACTATGGAGAACAGTATGGAGGTTCCTTAAAAAACTA
>NC_041219.1:47364020-47366880 GCF_002837175.3 Physeter macrocephalus | reverse complement strand
CTGGGATGAAGTGAGAGAGTGGCATGGACTTATATACACTACCAAATGTAAAATAGGTAGCTAGTGGGAAGCAGCCGCATAGCACAGGGCGATCAGCTCCGTGCTTTGTGACCACCTAGAGGGGTGGGATAGGGAGGGTGGGAGGGAGACGCAAGAGGGAGGGTATATGGGATGTATGTATACATATAGCTGATTCACTTTGTTATACAGCAGAAACTAACACAACACTGTAAATCAATTTTACTCCAATAAAGTTGTTAAAAAAAATTCCCAAAATAAAAAGAAAAAAAAAGATTAAGCGAAGAGCGTACCTTACAGATAACCAGCTAATAATTCTACACGAAGTTGGTTTTGCTGCCCAGAGAGCCTGGAAGGGGGCCAGCTATGAAATCTTTGTCTGAAGGCTGAGAGGCAAAAAGGCTCCTCGATTGGGGACAGGTCTCAGGGGCCCAGGGTACCTGAGCCCAGTGCCTCTTTTTGTTTTGTTTTTTTTTTCGACACTCGGCTTGCTGGATCTTAGCTCCCCGACCAGGGATCAAACCCGGGCCCTTGGCAGTGAAAGTGAGGCGTCCTAACCACTGGATCACCAGGTAATTCCCTCAAACACAGTTTAAAAGCGGACTTACCACGCCTCTGAAGGAAGGGGGGATCAAGCCACTGATGAAAGGCACGAAGGAGGAACAAAGCAAGGCCTGTGAAGACAAAAGGGAGTGAAACCACAGCCCAGAGCAGGCTGCCTTTTGTTCCCCTGGGTCTTTATACGCCTTCTCCAAGCGAGAAGAGCAACAAGCCTGAAAACAGTCTTGGCACAGAGGAGGTGCTTTAATAAATGGTTGAATGAACATGAACCAACCTACACACTTATTATTTCAGGCCCAAGTATCAATTCTCTAACGACACCGTCTGCAGACTGTAGCTTCTAGCCCCTGCTCCCGACGAGGGTCACAATGGGCCATCAGAGACGGAACCAAGAGTTGGTGACTAGCTGACTGACAGGCAAGGGGCTAGATCAGGGCTTTGCAAACGCTGACATTCATCAGAATCACCTGGAAAGCCTGGCGAACCACAGACTCGGTGCCCCACCCCTCAGGTTCTGATGCTGCAGGCTGGAGGTGAGGCCTGAGAGCCTGCAATTCTAACAAGCTCCCAGGAGATGCCACTGCTGCTACTGCTGGTCCGGGGCCCACGCTCTGAGTCGCGCCATGCTAGTGAGCATTAAGCAGGATGTAACACTGATGCAGTGAGAGAAAGGGCTCACGTGGGAACGCACAGGTGCTGGCTGCCTAGAAAAAGCCTCCACAAACAAGGTTAAGTGGAAGATGACACTGGCTGCTGAGAAGCTGCTGGTTATATGTGCCAGGCTGCGTGCTCGTAGGGACCTGTGTTAAGTGAAATGATATCCAAGCAATTTTCATTAAAGGCATCAGCCAAACTAAGTGGTATTTTCATATTGCCAATGAGCGTCTCTGTGCTAGAGGCAAATAAGACACGCTCCCACCCTTGTGGGACTTCACTGGAGGGGTCCTCATTAAGGAACAGGCGTCACTGGGAGGAGGGACACATGTGGGACGAGGTCCCTGGAGCAAGAGGTCATAAGCCAAGTCTTGAAGGATGGGGAGGTGTTATTTGAAACTGAAACTGTCCTGGAACACTCCAGTTTTGCATACGCTCTGGACCAGACCGCTGGATGCACTCAGAGTTGGTATCACCCTGGTACAGGAAGCTAACCAGCATCGTGGCCAACCGGGTTCTTGTGCATCTTAAGAAAAAAATGGGTCAGGTGGCTTACGACAGCCCTCTTTGTGGCTTCTGAAATGAAATGGTCTTTATGACTTGACAACACCCAGATAAGCAAACTGCTTACGTCCACGACTTCGTCTTTGGACCGAAAATCAGACACCAGCACATTTTCTCCATCGGCCACTCTGGTGAGCGAGATGACAATTTTGCCCGAGAGGATCTGGTGCACGTTGTCTGGGAGGTATCTCTGGAGACCATCTCGGACGTGCTTGCTCATATTGAAGGCCGGGTGGAGGATGCCAATGTTCCGACTCCTGGCGCTCTGGACAATGTCCACGAGGGTCTGCAATGTCTGCTCTGGGTGGAGAGAGACAAATATACAAAGGAATGTACCACGCTGGAGATGGGAATACTTTGTGGCAGGACCAGAAACCTGGCAGCAGGGAAGCTGCTGACCTTTCCCTTTCTCTAGGCCTGGGCTGTCTGATCCGGCAGCCACGTGTGGCTCCCGGGCCTGAGATGTGGCTAGCCCAAACTGAGATGGGCAAAAGACACACTGGATCTCAAAGGCTTAGAACAACAAGAACAACAACAAAATGTAAAATATCTCATGAATAATGTTTTATATTGATTAGATGTGAAAACGAGAATATTTTGGCTGGACTGGGATAAATAAAATTAATTTCACTTATGTCTTTTACTTTTTCCATGTGGCTACTAGGAAATGTAAGATAGGCTTACTTCTGTGGGTTAGCGCTGCTCTAGGCCCTCCCCGGCCACAGGAACGAGCCTCCAGAGGCCCAGGGAGCCCTCTCCTCACCTCCATCCCTCCATCAAGGCCAGAAGCCAGGCACTCACAGCGCTGGAGCTGGAGCACGAATGGGCCTAACACTGCAGGGAGCAGAGAGCAAGCACAGCCTTGGATCTGAGTTTGAATCCTGACTCTACCTCTTACGAGCAGAGCAACTAAAATAAGCCACTTCACTGCCTCTCTGAGTCTCAGATTGTATGGTTTTTTGTTGTTGATGTTGCTGTTTTTTTTTTTTTTTGCGGTACGTGGGCCTCTCACTGCTGCGGCCTCTCCCGTTGCGGAGCACAGGCTCCAGACGCGCAGGCTCAG
>NC_041219.1:47358043-47363818 GCF_002837175.3 Physeter macrocephalus | reverse complement strand
CCCGGACCGGGGCACGAACCCGCGTCCCCTGCATCGGCAGGCGGACTCTCAACCACTGCGCCACCAGGGAAGCCCGGACTGTATGTTTTTAATGTGGGACCACTCTCAACTACCTTTTGGAAAATAGAGAAGATTAGATACACTACAACCTATAGGTGCTCAACCCAGCTGACGCACCTAGTAAACAGCTAGGCTTAACTTTTAGCCTCTAATGTCAGACTTACCAGGCCATCCAGTGGGGACAGAGCACGTGCATGCTCCATCTGACTTCAGTCACTGGCCTGGTCCCCTCTGGCTGGTCTGCAGGCAAGAGTACCTGTCCCAGCCCAAGCCCTCGTCCTCCGTAAATCCTGGGATGCAGAAAGCCGGACACACGTCAGCAGGTCCTGACGCACTTCTGACCTCCACTCAGCTCTCCCTGCACATGTGGCCCCACTGCGCCCGGGAAGAAGGCACCAAAGTGCACACAGCTGGCTGGTTCTGCCAGTTCTCCTGCCAAGTCAGCCTGGGTCTGGAGACACTCTCAGAAGCCCCGCCCAAGTCACAGGCCCTGGGAAATGCTCCCTGGCGGTCCCCAAGTGAGACAGGCAGTTAAAGCAGGAAACTGGGGCTCTCAGAACCTCCGGAGTAGTTCTTGCCGGGACCTCCAGATCCACTTTCCAGGGACTTGGTGGTCCCGAGCCTCGCCCTGCAGGACACAACCCCAGGCTGCACCCGTCCTCTGCCTGTTAGGAACGCCCTCGATGCTGGAGTCAGGGCACTTCACGTGCTGGGGTCTGTGCATTTGAATCTGGTCCCCATTAAACATCTGACCATGTGGCTGTCTCCAGGTCACAACCCTGGGACACAGGGGTTGGCTTTTATCACTGCTCAAGCCCAAGGTGGCCAGTCGAATCCTCCTTGAGGTCACATTTCCTGCCCTTTGCTCCTCTCCCCCTCGGTGGGGAAGGCGGCCACGGTGGCCTCTCCTAATCCCCACCTCCCCGTCAGCCCAGGGTCTGCTCCCCGATCCTATCCAATGGCAGGGCTGTGCTTACGGGCAAGGGATTCCTGCTGCCAGCGTCCGACACAGCAGTCCCCGGCTAGAGCAAAGAGTAAACCGTTAAGGAAGCCCAGACAAACAGGGGCTAATGAAAAGGTGCATTGTCTCCCCGTCTGCGGACCTTTGGATGCCAACAGCTCCATGCTGCCACCTGCCCCAGGCCCTGCTCCCTGGCTAGGATCCCAGGCCAAGGATGTCATACCCTAGTAATTTAGGCCAGCTGGCCACAAGCCCCAGTCCGCCCCTCCCACTGGTACCCACAAGTGCAGAGATGCTTCATTAGGACAAGATTCAAACGCACAGGACCTCGTTTCCAGGGCACTGAGCAAGGGTGTGGTGGGGAGGAGAGGAGGGGATGTGGGACGTCCGGCCCCCAAGAAGGGTCTCAAACACCGGAAAAGGAGGAGACAACTTTCCTACCTCCCCTCACCCCCCTCTCGCCCCCTCCGCAAAACAGCTCTCCCCAACCCCTCTTCAATCCAAACCAGCAAGTTGCCCTCTACCTGAGAGGCACCCAGCCGCCCCCAGCGCTCCCACGAGAGCTGGGCAGAGATCAAAGGCGCCCGGGGCCGGGGGGTCTCCAGTCCCTCTGGTCCCCAGAGAGGAGAAGGCAGCCACCCCGGGCCACAGGCCAAAGCCTCCTTCCTGGCCTGGCCGGAAGCAGGGCAAATCGGGCCTCCGACCTCCCCTCCCCGCCCCCTGCCCCCCCTCCCCAGGCGTCGCGCTCCCTCCTCTCCGTCGCTCCGAGACAATCTGGCTCTCAGTCCCAGGCTGAGTCGAGGAGCGGGGGGCTTTTTTCAAGCCCGGGCGCCAAAAGGGAGTCGGGGCGAGGAGGCGCTCCGGGTTCCCACGCCCAGAAGAGCCGCCCACCCGGCGCGCCCCCCTCCCAGGCCCGGCAACAGAGCTCCCCGGTGCGGGGCAAAAAGACGCACTGGAGGAGGCATCTGTCTGGGGAGACCCCGGGTGTACCCCGCAGTTTCCGTTTCCACTCCCGGCTCCACCGCGCGCCCCCTCCCCGCGCGGAGCCCCGCGGCGGCCCGGACCTACCCAGCGGGACCCCAGAGAGGAAGAAGGCACAGTGCAGCGCCCCGGCCGAGGCGCCGAAGAACCTGCGCGCGTTGCGGAGGAGGTGCGGGGCGCGCTCGCTCAGGCAGCGGGTCACTCCGATGTGGTAGAAGCCCAGGAAGCCGCAGCCGGCGAAGGACAGGCTCCAGCCGCGCTCGGGGTCGTCCATAGCGGCGGCGGGTCGCGCGTCCGGGCTCCGAGAGCACCGCGGCTCCGGCCGGCGCCCACTCTGGCTCTCGGCCGGCCCGGGTGCACTCACCCCAGGCATTCCCGGCGTGACGTCACCCGGCCGGCCCCGCCCCCCGCTCGGACCACGCGAGGGAGCCGGTGGGCCGCCCAATGCTGGGGCAGCACGCGGGGCGGCGGAGGGCTGGGAGGGCCTGGACCCGGGCGGAGGAGAGGGGAGGACCCGTGCCCGCGTGAGGGTGGAGAGAGGTTTCCGACGCTCCAATGACAGTGGGGGTCGTGGAGAGAAACAGCTCCCTTCCCGTCCCTTTTCATCCCTTAAACCAGGGAGAAACTAACAGCGGCCCGCTTAAGTTGTTAACGTGTTTTTGACGCTTTATCATTTTCTCTTTGAAGAGTTAGCAAGCCTTCGGCAGACACCAGCATCTAAAGAGAATTTCATGTCTGATTTCCTGCAGGTTTTTGTATGATGTCTTCAATTCATGGCAAGCGGTAGAGATTTTTCATTTAATGATAATGACACGAAGCTTCCCTTTCAAAGTTTCACTGCTAAGTAAAAACTGTGAATAACAGGTGCTTGGTGCTGGGAGGTGGGGTGGGCAGTGCAGGACCACGGGAGCTCTGGAGGCTCAGGCCTGGGTGATTCCTGGTGCCCTTAGGAAATGTCTAGGATCCCCTTGACCTCTGTTCCACACTGCATGGAGCATTTCCAGAGCAGCCCACACAGGGAGGTTAGGCCTTTGCCCAGAGTTGCACAGCCAGCAACCCAGGTTACTGGGCCATCCTACCCCCTGTTTTGTGGACAGAGAAGCCCCCTCCCCTCTCCACCAAGGCCCACATGGAGTGCAGAGTGTGGGCTTTGGGATCAGGCCCCACCTCCCACCCCGTGTCCTCTGTAAAACGACGGGTGGAGATGCTGCCAGGATTCAGAATGTCACCTGTGAGGCCCCTGGACACAGGGGTTATGCATGACCCTCCCACCCACACAGCTTCCCAAGTCTGAGGCATCCCCTGCTTGGGCTGAACCTGTGCCTGAAGGTGTCAGGGGGCCCAGGATCAGGGCAGAGGCTGAGGCTGGGCTGCCCCAGGGACTGCAGACCCCCAGGGTGGGTCATTCTGTCTCCCATCTATATGGACCGGAATCCCAGGGCGTGGATGCTGCGGGCCCTAGTGACCACCTGGGCTAACAGTGACATCACACAGACCCTTCATAGATTGAGGCCCAGAGCGAGGAAAGGGCTGGTTCCTCTGCCTGTCCCTGACCGTGTTGGTTTTGCTGGGCGGGGGGAGGAGGGGGGAGGCAGCACTTACAGGTGTGTCTCGGCTGACTGCCCTCCACACCCACCCTACACGCAGGGCTGGGACAGAAATGAGATTTCTGGGTGGGAAAACTGAACCTGTTGTCAGGGTCAGCTGGGGCCACAATCTCGCACCTCCTGCCCCTTACCGGGGACCCCTCCGTCCTGCACCTGCCAGCCCTCCTGCGTTGCATGACTACGCTTAGGACTAATGCCAGGAAGGCCAGGCTCGGGGCGGGAATTAGAGGCTGTGCTTGCAGCCCCCAGATGAGGCATCCTGCCGCCGGCCGCTGGCATTTGTGTTCTCTTCCTACCCACAGACACACATTCATGGCAGGCCGCCTGGGAAATCTGTCCTCCCTGGCGTGACCCAGATGTAGGTGGGAAAGGAGCAGGGCTGAGGAGTGACCTCCTCTTCGTGGCTGCATGTTGACGGCAAGTGGACTCCCCCTTTGCCCAAACAAAGAGAAGAAAGGACTGGGCAGGGGTCCAACGTCCCAGTGCTCCATCGGGGCAGGCTGTGGCTGGGTCTGTGAGCTTTGACATCAGATGGCTGAACGCAAATGCAGGCTACTCCACTCATTAGCAGAGTTAGTTAGACCTTGCAGGTATCATTTACCTCTTAGCTTAGTTTCCTTACCTGGTCCGTCGGGGAGAAAGTAACCGTGTGAGGGTAAGCTGTTTTTTTGAGGAGGCCATGCTGTACGGCACGCGGGATGTTAAGTTCCCCGACCAGGGATCGAACCCGCACCTCCTGCAGCGGAAGCGCGGAGTCTTAACCACTGGACCGCCAGGGAAGTCCCCAGGGTAAGCTGTTTTTACCCACCAGGCTTCTGACACCGATTATGTCAACAACTTTTCCAACACCACTTCTACGACTCTCAGAAACACCAGCTGGGTGTTCAACGTTCTATTCAGTTCTGACACTTGCTACCCAGAGTTAGCATGGACCCCACGGGTGAAGGCCTCGGTCCCACAAGACTGGCCCCGCTTCAGACGCCAGGGGCAAATCGGGTCCCCGGGGTACCCACACATCTGTCTGACTTGGCGCCGACGTCGGGGCACCCCACGACTCCCCCCTTATGATTTGCTAGAACAGCTCACAGGACTCAGAACTTTACTGGCAGCCGAAGCATTTAGGAATGAAGGGTCAAAGTTCCATCTGAGAGCCTGGAGGCAATTAAGGTCGCAGGACACAGGGTGGTGTTACCCAGAAATAGCAAGTGTCCATTTTCTTGCTGCCCGTCGTGTTCTAATTCATGGTACTCGTGATATAACAAGGGATGTTTGGGCAATAGCTGACCTGAAGACTCAGGAATACTTTGCAGTATTAAGCAGTTCATGTCGCTGTTAAGCTGGTAGGTTCACAGGCCTGGCCGTAACGCATGAAACTTGATACTTTTTTACTTTGGCAGCTAGGTGGGTATGGGACAGTAGAATTGCAACTGAGTTTATCTTGATAAAAATATTTAATAAGGTTTCAACTTTCAGCCATATTAAATAATTGAGATTTAAAACTTTTAGATCATTTTCACATATATAGAGAGTGTCCAGCTGGGCTCAGTTTGCCAGGGACTTTTCTGGTTTGGGCATTGAAAGTCCCACATCCTGGGAAAACTTTTGGTCCCAGGCAAACTGGGACCGTGGGTCAACACCACGACACTTGTAAATATCAGGGGTAGGTCTGCCTGGCCTGTAAGTTTTCAAGAGGGTGGTCCTAGGATTATTCATCTTATTGAATAGGAAATGGCCAAAGCCCTGGCCGGGAGACCAATGAGAAGGTGCCGAGCATGAGAGACCAGCTCGGAATATAAACAAACGCTCAGCCTCCTCATTGTTGATGGGTTGTCTATTTGCAAACTCGCCTACTCGCTGAAGCATATTTGTAACTCCAGATTAATACTCACAGCTCTTTTTCGGCCATTCATGGACGTCTGCAGAGCGGCCAAAAAATCGGAGTTGCCCAATACGCGCATTCCCATCTGCTGTCGAACAAGGCCACGGTGTCCCTTCTTGTTTTCAGTCCCTGCTACAAACAAGGGTCCTTCTTGTGGCTGGTTTATTTATTTATTTCACATTTTGGTGCTTTTTCGTGGTAACTTGGCTGTTTAGAATGGGCCCCCCCCCAAAAAATAAAGGGGGCTTCCCTGGTGGTGCAGGGGTTGGGAATCCGCCTGCCAACCC
>NC_041219.1:47338373-47358015 GCF_002837175.3 Physeter macrocephalus | reverse complement strand
AGGGGGCTTCCCTGGTGGTGCAGTGGTTGGGAATCCGCCTGCCAACGCAGGGGACATGGGTTCGAGCCCTGGTCTGGGAGGATCCCACATGCCACGGAGCAGCTGAGCCCGTGCGCCACAACGACTGAGCCCACGTGCCACAACCGCTGAGGCCCGTGTACCTAGGGCCTGTGCTGTGCGTCAGGAGAGGCCACTCCTGTGAGAAGCCCGCGCACCGCCACGAAGAGTGGCCCCTGCTCACTGCAGCTAGAGAGAACCCGCGTGCGGCAACCGAGACCCAACGCAGCCAAAAAAAAAAAAAAAAAAAGGCCCCAAGCCTAGCGCTAAGAGCCATCTGGTGTTGCCAAGCTCAAGAGGCTGTGACAGCCTTACGGAGAAAATGCGTGTGTCGGGTGAGCTTCGTTCCGGCACGAGTAATAGTGCTGGTGGCTGTGAGTTCAGTGTTAATGACTTATCAATGTATATCACACAAGGTTTCTTTAAACAGAAGCACCCATCACACAAGGTTGTACGTTGATCACTTGATGAAAATGTCGTGACCGGAAGCTCGCAGGAACCCCACCTTGTATTTCCCCTTGGAGCAGCGATTTGGAATTCACTGATGAACTGGTGAATTTCTAGAACATAACGGCTGTGAAGAAGGAGGGGAGTGGGAGGTGCCGGAACTCTGGGGTTTGTTTCCTCCGTGGGACTGGACGTGCAGAGAGTCCCCTGCTCTGGCTGTGCTGGCTCCACTCACCCCTGCCTACAGTGCTGGGCAGGATGACGAAAGGCCTCCTTCACCCGGTTACCAAATCCCAGTGCGTGAGGATGAGCCCGTGGGAGGCCGGATGCCTTGACCCGACCACCGTCCTGCCCTCCGTGGCCCTTCCACCCCCATACAGCTGGCCTGCCATTTCCTAACCACACTACCAGCCCCGTGTGCCCCTCACTTCACCCCTCAGCCCCGCCCCTCACCCAGCTTCCCAGCTCTGGCTCCAAGTCGCTTTGTTTTTCAATCATGATAAAATATACAGAGCATAAAATTTACCATTTTAACCATTTTGGAGTGTATTTGGCTTTCTTCAGTACTAAGTTGGAAGCAGGGACAAAAATGAGGGAAGCTGTCAGTGATTAATCAGGTCCCGGTCCTTTGAGGTCGATTGTTATGGGGTTGTTGTTTGGCTTTCTGGGCTGGTTCCTGGAGATAGTGGTCTGACTTCCTACGAGTCTAGCTTACCCAGCAGGTGTCCTGGGCTGGCTGCTGTACACGATAGATTGGTTTCCTGGGCTGGTTGCTGCAGGTCGTGGGTCAGATTTCTCTTTTTATATATGATCTGGCTATTGTCCATTCCTATATTCAGTCTCTGTGGGGAAGCAGACAGAAACTGTGCATACCCAAGACATGGAAACAACCTAAATTCAGATGAATGGATAAAGAAGATGTAGTACATATATGCGATGGAATATTACTCAGCCATAAAAAAAGAATGAAATAATGCCATTGGCAGCAACAATGGATGGACCTAGAGATGATCATACTGAGTGAAATAAATCAGAGAAAGACAAATATCATATGATATCACTTATATGTGGAATCTAAAATATGACACAAATGAACTTATCTACAAAATAGAAACAGACTCACAGACATGGAAAACAAACTCATGGTTACCAAAGGGGAAAGGGGGCAGGGGCATGATCAACTCAGAGTTTGGGATTAGCAGATACAAACTACTATACATAAAACAGATAAACAACAAGGTCCTACTGTATAGCACAGGGAACTATATTCAGTATCCTGTGATAAACCATAATGGAAAAGAATATGAAAAAGAATATATACATATGTATAATTAAATCACTTGGCTGTACAGCAGAAATAAACACAACATTGTAAATCAACTATATGTCAATAAAATAAATTTTTTTAAAAAAGAAAAGAAACAGTGATTACAGTAAATAAACTACACGGTGTCAGGGGAAGTCGTTTACTGGGGTGACCAGAGAAAACTTCTTGGAATGTCAGTGCCCTAAAAACATGCGGGATAAGAGGGGATAAGCCCTATGAAAATGAGAAGGAGGAAGGGAGCCAGAAGGAGACACAGCTGAGCTGGATTAACAAGATCGGCCAATTCAAGACTGGGCAAAGCTCCTCGAGGCTGGAGGATAGAGAAGGGGACAGGGGAGGGAGTTGCGGGGAGTGGGGCTGTGTGGGGGGACCAGGGGCCTGGGAGGGCCCAGTATGGAGTCTAGATCCGATTCTAGTGGCAGTAGGAAGCCCTCAAGGGCTTAGGCAGCGGAGGGACACAGTCTTATTTACAAATTGGGAAGATCTGCCTGGAGTCCAAATCTCAGCGGATAGGATTCCTTAGGCTTGTAAACTTGGATGGGAAAGAGGTGTTAATACATCTTCATTTGCAGAACCTCTACCTGAAATGTGGGATTTCCTTCAGACACAGGTGTGGGAAACAAACTACAGTAATGCTCTTACGAGTACCTGTGACTTTGTTCCCTGTAGAAATCACAGATCTTTCTACATCATACGATGGTTGTAAATTTCAAGATAATATTTATGCTTATTACTTTGAAATTATGGTGTCTGAAAAGACCCCCGTTAGATCCTTTTTTTAAAATAAGTATTATTTATTTATTTATTTATTTATTTATTTATTTTTGGCCACACCACACCGCTTGCTGGATCTTAGTTCCCCGACCAGGGATTGAACCTGTGCCCCATACAATGGAAGTACGCAGTCCTAACTACTGGACTGCCAGGGAAGTCCCTAGATCTTATTTAATGCATGAACAAAGAAGCACATCGATTATGCTATCACAATTAAAATGTACTTTTATAATTGCAGTTGAAAATAAGTGGTGTCCTTTGTGAGTCTATGAATTTTATTTCACATGTTTAAAAACATTCCTTCTTCTAAGAAGGGGCCATTGGCTCCAGGAGAAGCAGGTTGGGGGTGGCTTGCGGAGAAGGGGCTCTGAGGGGAGGAGGAACTGGGGGTGGGCAGGTCGCTTAGGGGCCCTGCAGGCACCCGGGAGAGGGGGGCAGCTCGGACTAATGGGGTAGAGATGACAATGGAGAGAAGTGGGCACAGTTGAGTACTCTGGAGGTAGAGAAAAGTGGACTTACTGGTGGATTGGAGATGAGTGGGAAGGGAAAGAGGGGACAAGGAGGCATTTGGAAAGACAGCTGGGGATCCTGCCTTGGCCACGTTGAGCTGGAGAGGCTGCTGGACCAGCGAGTGAGATGCCAAGTCGACAGCTGGATGTGCAGGTCTGGAGGTCAGGGCAGAAGCCAGAGCACACGATTTGAGGGTTGCTGGGGTAGAGGTGATATTTAAAGTCATGAGACTAGAGGAGAATGTCCAGGACGGGTAAACGGAGAAACAGGGAAGACAGCCTGCAGTGGTCCCACGTGGAGGTCTGGGAGGAAGGAGAGAGCAGGTCTCCTAGACACCTTGAGACGAACAATGAGAGCAGGTAACTGCCCACCGGCTTTGGCAACGCAGACAAGACCATCTCGGAGGTGGGCGTGGGGCTCGGGGTGTCGGGGAGGGACAAAAATCTCAGGGGGCATGGGTGGGGGAAAGCATGGGGACTGCCAGGGGCGTCAGCTCTCTGAAGAAGGTGGAGGGAGAGGTGGGGGTCAGTCGAGGGAGGGCCTTTTAGAAGAGGCTGGTTTTAAAGCGCGTTTGCGTGCAGCAGGTGTGGGTCAAGGAGAGAGGCGCGGATGGTATGGAAGATGAAGGGGAGGTGGCTGGAGCCAGTGCTTGGAGAAGGGGACCCGGTGGGAGGAGGAGGGTGCCGAGGGGGCAACTGCCTTTGCACGTGCTGGGAAGCAGTCAACCACTGTGACGGGGACAGGCGCCGTGGGGACGGGCGTGAGCGTTGTCAGCAGGGAAGGGATTGCGTGCTTTCTGGAAAGAACCAGGTCACTGATGAGAGTAAGGAGGAGGGTGCGGGCTGTACGGACGGTGCACAGAGGTGAAGAGAAATGGAGAAGGTGCAGAGCTGTCTGGAGATGCTGAGCCACTGTGCTCCTTCATTGAATGGGAGCCCGCAGGTTCGCTTAGGTTAGATTTAGCAGCCAAATCTAAACCCAGACCTAAGCCTGTAAACGCCTCGAGGTGAAGAGACGGAAGCCTGGGGACAGCCCATCACACGCAGCCCACGGGGCTTCCCATGTAAGGCCACGGCTCAGGCTACAGCCCACCGAGCACTGTCCTTGTTGGCTTGGCTTTGCTTCCCAAGTCTTCTCTACGAGGTCCCGCCCCAGTTCCTGTGGGTGGAGCGCTCCTAACCACTCCCCGTTTGTCACTCCCCCAATGGAGTTGGTTTTTGCTAAAAAAAAACTGAACCTTTTTATTTTTATTGCTTTGTTTTTGGACGTGCCGCATGGCATGCGGGATCTTAGTTTCCTGACCAGGGATTGAACCCGTGCCCCCTGCGTGGGAAGCGTGGAGTCTTAACCACTGGACGGCCAGGGAAGTCCCCAATGCTCAACAGTTTTAATATGCTTCAGTTTATCTTTGAACGAGCGGACCAGAAGAATGTAAGCTGAGGGAGGAGGGCAGTGAGGGACTGAGAGGTGCTGTGGGTTCGTGGCCAAGCTGTAGGGTCAGTGTCTGCGGGGTCCATGGGGCTGGAGCACCGCTGGAGCTGGGGAGCAGCTTGCAGAGGAAAGGGTGAGGGTCCTGGGCTGAGAGGACTGTAACAGGGTCTGGGCGTGGAGCAGTTCGTGGTGGTGACACGGTGAGGGTGTGACACGGGCATGGGCTGGACGGCAAGGGCATCGGAGGAGCCCACGGGGACTGAGACAGTGGAATGTGGACGTGCAGTGTCCAGGAATGGAGACCGGAGCGGGGCGGAGAGGCAGCGGCCAGCCAGGACACGAGGCCAGCAGGGGGTGTTGACGGTGACAAGGACAGGTCAGGATGGGGAAGTAGGCCTGGGAGTCAAAGCAATAGGAGGTCTGACGGAGGCAGGAGAGACAGCCTGGAAGCAGAGGTCAGGAGCAAGGAGGCTGCCTCTTGGTGGGATGCAGCATCTCCAGGGCAGAACAGCAGAGCGGAGGCTGCGGATGGGGCGGGGTGGGGGGGAACGTTGCTAATGACCATGGGGAGGGGGCCAGGGTGGGAAGGGGCTCAGCAGGGGTGAAGGACCTGCCGGGAGAGGGGCAAGGTTTGGCTGCAGTTTTCCAGCTGTCAAAGAGGGCCAAGTGGAGGGAGACCCTGACTCAGAGCTTGGTTTCGGAGGGAGGGACCCAGGTCACCTGCTAAGTGGCAGGGCCTGAGGCGGGTGGACCAGGGTTTGTCAAAATCAGGGCTGACTTCCAGAGACCTAATTCTCCTTCTTTTAACAGAGGCCATGGTTCAGAGGCTCAGAGCCCGGGGACCCTTCAAAGGATGACTGACCTGCCCCCGGTTCTCCCCACACCTCAGTGCTCTCCGCACAGCGTTGCCTAGCGCTCTGCTTTTATATACATATATAAATTTATTTATTTATTTATCTTTGGCTGTGTTGGGCCTTCGTGGCTGTCCGTGGGCTTTCTCTAGCTGCGGCGAGCAGGGGCTACTCTTCGTTGCGGTGCGCGGGCTTCTCATTGCGGTGGCTTGTCTTTGTTGTGGAGCACGGGCTCTAGGCGCACAGGCTTCAGTAGTTGTGGCTCGCGGGCTCTAGGCGCACAGGCTCAGTAGTTGTGGCTCGTGGGCTCAGTAGTTGTGGTGCACGGGCTTAGTTGCTCCACGGCATGTGGGATCTTCCCGGACCAGGGCTCGAACCCGTGTCCCCTGCACTGGCAGGCGGATTCTTAACCACTGTGCCACCAAGGAAGTCCTGCACTCTACTTTTTAAAGCACATCTGGCCCTCTGGGGCACACCCAGCTCTTCTTGTGGGGGCAGGGGTGGTGTGGCACTGAACGGCTCAGTAGTTGTGGCTCGTGGGCTCAGTAGTTGTGGCGCACGGGCTTAGTTGCTCCACGGCATGTGGGATCTTCCCGGACCAGGGCTCGAACCCATGTCCCCTGCACTGGCAGGCGGATTCTTAACCACTGCGCCACCAAGGAAGTCCTGCACTCTACTTTTTAAAGCACATCTGGCCCTCTGGGGCATACCCAGCTCTACTTGTGGGGGCAGGGGTGGTGTGGCACTGAACGGCCACTGGGGGAAGGCCCACACCGGGCACTGCTAACTGTCCACGGTGAGGCCACTCGTCCTTAGAAGATCCAGCCAAGCACAGGCTGGCACGGTTTTGAGACAAGGACTTCTCACCGAAAATCTGTAAGTGTTATACATGTTTAACTGAGAGCAACAGTGTGACAGCTGTCCTTCTGAGAGGTGCCAGCAGGTTGGGGCACCGTAAGAGTCAGCTGGCAGTGTCCCCATCTTTTTCCCAAGGAGGAGGAACCGATTGCTGTTTCGTATGTTGGGGGCTCTGGGGAGGGCGTGACTGTCACCTTGGAGAGAGGTGTAGGTTTGGAGCAGTGAGGGGAGGGGCGTGTGAAGGCACCGGCCGGCCTCCCGTCCCTCCCCCATCCCTTACCGTCCTCTCTAGTACTTAGAAGCCAATGCCTGAGCCACGGAATCACCCCCTCTCTGGCAATCAAGTGCAAACCTAGGGTTGCAACAGCTCCGACTCTTCCCACACATTGGAACGGGTGTTGCCGTGACCCTGGCTCCACTGGATTCTGTCACGCCTGTGGGCCTCCCTCCAAGCAGCCTCTGAGGCCTTATCCTGGCAGAGCGGCTTCCGAGATGAGTGAAGGGAGATGAAGGAGACCCAAAGGTCCGGCCCAGGTAGGGCTGGCCTCGGGATGCAGGAAGGCTGCCGAGGTCCAGCCTGTACAATGTGGAGGGAACTCAGAGCGCTTCAAACACCGCCCTGGGCTGTGGGCTGGTCTCGCTGCATCTTCACCCCCTACCTGTGCTTTCCAGGCTGAGCTGCAGCCACTCTTTGTCCTCTCTCGGGGGTCTTTTCCCCAGCCCTCCTCCACTCCCCTCACCAAGCCAGGGGGCCAGGCAGAGCCCAGTTGGACTGCTGATTACTGTGACCTGGGCAGGTCACACACCCTTGCCGAGCCTCAGTTTCTGCCTCTGTAAAATGGGTGTGTGCTCAGCACACGGCACCTGGGGGCTCAGTGCTCAACTCAGCACAAAGTGCAGAGACCCAAGTCTCCCCGAACGTGGATTCTGGTGGGAAAATGATGGTGTCTGAACACTCTGCATCTTATTAGGTACTAAGATTTGTGTTAGAGGAGAGACACCGGCCCATCGCTGCACCCCAATCCCCTGACAAGTGAACCCCTGCTTGTTCCTCTCAGGAACTAGCGCAGGACATTCAGGTGGGAAAGGAGAGCACCCTCGATTCAACCCGTCTGGACGTTTCTGTCTTCAAAAGAGCGCTGCTCCATCCGCACACCTGGTATGGAGAGAGATGTCCGGAAACCAGGAGGCCTTCACCAGCCTTCTGTACACATACGCAGAGGAGGCTCAGGTAGTTTTGTTCCCACCCATGTGAGTGCGTTTTTGGGGTGAGGCCCTGATGACTCGCTGCAGACGGGTCCTGAGCTGACTCTGGTGACAGGCCTCGGGGTCCCTGATGCTGTGGCCCCAGTGTGTGAGTCTGTGTGGAGGGCCCGGGGCTTGTTTGCTTGCTTTCCCTATTTTTACTTATTTTTTTTGGCTGCACCGAGTGGCGTGTGGGATCTTCGTTCCCTGACCAGGGATCGAACCTGTGCCCCCTGCAATGGAAGCGTGGAGCCCTGAGCACTGGCCCGCCAGGGAAGTCCCAGGGGCTTTCTTTAAACTCTCAAAGTGTCTGTGACCCCAAGAGGGTGAAGACCCACCCACTGTCCAGGTCTGTGCCTCGAGGCTGACATGAAGCAAAGCTCTGCAATGGGCGGGAGCAGAGAGAGGCCCAGGCGGGCCCAACCTCATCTCAGCACCTTCTCCAGGGGCTTCTGGAAGCCCCTCCGATGCCCCCCTCAGGCAGAATCAGAGGCAACTTGGGTTTTGCCATGTGACTCCGGGCCAGCCCCTTGCCCGCTCAGGGCCATAGCCCCACCCCATCAGGACATTTGCAGCTGGGCATGGGGGGGGCCTCGCTGCATCCTGCTTGGGAGCGGCAGTGCCCGGGATTGGGTGTAGAGGGAGCTTCCACAGGCCCCAAATGTCATTCGGGGTGGAGGGCCCAGAGCCGGAAGTTGTGAAGGAGGGAGGGAGGGGCCTCAGCAGGACAGACCCCCGCTCCACCCCTGTGCCCTCTGGGCCAGCAAGCACCCTGACACCCAGACAGGGTGATGTCCACAGGGGCAGGGTCTAGTCAGCCCTCGGGGGTGCATGGGGGCTGATCAGGACCCAGGCCTCCTCACAGAGGCCCCCCACCTCGCCCCAGACCTACAGTGGTTTGCGGATGGCGTAGGGGTCATAAGTACCAGCTCTGTGACCTGGGGCAGGGCTGAGAAATGGGGATGAGGCCCCCTTCCTGGGAGGGTCGCTGAGATGAGTGAAAGCCCACCTGGAGTGTCTGGAACAGTGTCCAGCAGGGAGTAGATGCTCAAGAAATGGTAACTGATGGTGTGACGGTTATTGTTACTGCTGCTATTTTTTTTTCAGCATTGTACAGAGTCATTTTGTTTATTTTTTATTATCCTTTTAACATTTTAAAAAAATTTGTTTATTTATTTTTGGCTGTGTTGGGTCTCCATTTCTGTGCGAGGGCTTTCTCTAGTTGCGGCGAGCGGAGGCCACTCTTCATCGCGGTGCGCGGGCCTCTCACTGTCGCGGCCTCTCTTGTTGCGGAGCACAGGCTCCAGACGCGCAGGCTCAGTAGTTGCGGCTCACGGGCCTAGTTGCTCCGCGGCATGTGGGATCCTCCCAGAACAGGGCTCGAACCCGTGTCCCCTGCATTGGCAGGCAGATTCTCAACCACTGTGCCACCAGGGAAGCCCCCTTTTAACATTTTTTAATGTTTTGGAGTATAGTTGCTTTACAGTGCTGTGTTAGTTTCTGCTGTAGAGCAAAGTGAACCAGTTACACGTATACATATATCCCGTCTTCTTTGGATTTCCTTCCCATTTAGGTCACCACAGAGCATTCACTAGAGTTCTCTGGGCTGTACAGTAGGTTCTCATTAGTTACCTGTTTTATACATAGTAGTGTATATAGGTCAATCCCATTGTTATTACTATTAATATTGTTGTTTGCCAGGAAATTTGCTGGGGATGCAGAAATGAATGCTTCATGGTTTCTGCTCTCTGGAAGCATATGGGCTAGTGGCCAAGACACATACATGTATAATCAAGGATAGGAAGTCCTATAACAGGGCAATAGTGATTTTAATAACAACAAAAACAATAATAATAGTGGCTAGTATTAATGCTATTGAGAGCATGCTATGTAACGGTCCCTATGCTAGGAGTTGTACCTGGATTTTGCTTAATGCTTGCAATAACTCTATGAGGTAAGTAATATTGTTACCCCCTTTACCAGATGAGGAAACCGAGGCTCAGAGGTGGAGTGACTGACCCAGGCCCACAGCCAGCAAGAGGTAGAGCCAGAGCTTGAACCCAGGCAGTCAGATTCCTTCTTCACTGAGGGAAAGGCCACCTCAGCTGGGGAGGAGGAAAGGAGGTCAGGGAGGGCTTCTCAGGGGAGGTGACATTTTCTTGGATTTACACATGCACATCTTAGTTACCCCACCTCCCCCCTGGAGGCAGGTACACAGGTGGGCTGGCCCACAGCTCTGTCCCCAGTGCCCAGCGCAGGCCCTGGGGCAGGCCAAGGGGACTCGGTGACTCTGATGAAGGAATGCGTGAGGAACCTCAGCCTCACCTCGGGGCCTCGTTGCCAGCCTGTCTTGCTCACCAGGACAGCCCGTCGCCAACCTCGCAGCAGGAGCATCGGGTCCCAGCCCCAAGGCGGGGCCGGTCCCCCAGGGACCAGGGAGAGGGCGGCCCCGCCAGCGGTGAGGACAGGACCGTGCTGGGAGTGGGTGATCTCTCTGCTGGACGGTTTCCCCGGGGCCTGACAGGAAGGAGCCAGAAAGGCGTGTTTAACTACCCGTATGCAATAGAGAGCTAGCGGGAACCTGCGGTACAGCACAGGGAGCTCAGCTCCTTGCTCTGTGATGACCTAGATGGGCGGGGGGGAGGGAGGTCCAGGAGGGAGGGGATATGTGCATACGGAGAGCCGATTCACCTCATTGAACAGGAGGAACGAACACAACATCGTAGAGCAAAAAAAAAAAAAGAAATGCGCGTTTACAACAGGGTGGGGTCCACGTCCGGCTCCCACCGCAGCTGCCTCGGACACCGCCTTGGTCAAGCCCACCTTCCACAGACTCTCAGATCAGCCCTGCCCCATCACTGCCTCGCCCCCTGGCCACCGTTATCACCGGCCCCTTCCTCTCACCGTGAATGTCCGTGCGTGCTGGCCCCGAGCCCTCTTCCTCAGTCAGTGTGACTGCAGGGCTCAGCTCGGTGCTGGCCATCAGCCCGCCAGGTGACGGGGGGCTGGGCCCGGGGGGTGGTGGCGCGGAGATGTCAGAACCCACGTGTGTGGTTGGGGTGGAGGGCGCACAGGGACCACGAGGTTTGGGGAAAGGGCCCCAAGTGCCTCTGAGGCGGCCCCTGCCCGGCCCAGCTTGAAATCCAATTTAAAAAATTGGAACAGTGTACGGTGCACTGAAAAGACTGGAATGTGTGTTTCCACAATGTGCGTTGGCACACAGACACAGAATTTTACTTAAAAAAACCCCTCGTATCTTACTATTATTATTATTTTTTTTTGCGGTACGCGGGCCTCTCACTGTCGTGGCCTCTCCCGTTGCGGAGCACAGGCTCCGGACGCGCAGGCCCAGCGGCCACGGCTCACGGGCCCAGCCGCTCCGCGGCACGTGGGATCCTCCCGGACCGGGGCACGAACCCGCGTCCCCTGCATCGGCAGGTGGACTCTCAGCCACTGCGCCACCAGGGAAGCCCTTTAATTAATTTATTTATTTTTGGCCGCGTTGGGTCTTCGTTGCTGTGCGTGGACTTTCTCTAGTTGCAGTGAGCGGGGGCTACTCTGTTGTTTTGGTGGCTTCTCTTGTTGTGGAGCACGGGCTCTAGGTGCGCGGGCTTAGTAGTTGTGGCTCGCAGGCTCTAGAGCTCGGGCTCAGTAGTTGTGGCGCACGGGCCTAGCTGCTCCGCTGCATGTGGGATCTTCCTGGACCGGGGCACGAACCCGCGTCCCCTGCATCGGCAGGTGGACTCTCAGCCACTGCGCCACCAGGGAAGCCCTTTAATTAATTTATTTATTTTTGGCCGCGTTGGGTCTTCGTTGCTGTGCGGGGGCTTTCTCCAGTTGCAGTGAGCGGGGGCTACTCTGTTGTTTCGGTGGCTTGTCTTGTTGTGGAGCACGGGCTCTAGGTGCGCGGGCTTAGTAGTTGTGGCTCGCAGGCTCTAGAGCTCGGGCTCAGTAGTTGTGGCGCACGGGCCTAGCTGCTCCGCTGCATGTGGGATCTTCCCGGACCGGGGCACGAACCCGCGTCCCCTGCATCGGAAGGCGGACTCTCAACCACTGCGCCACCAGGGAAGCCCCCCTTGTATCTATTTAAAGTGACCTGGAGGCATTTTCAATGACAACAACAGGTTCCCCTTGAAGAAACTTGGAGGAGAGCTGCAGAGGAAAGAGGAGGCCACGCCAGCCTTGAGAACACATGCCCCACTTTTAAAACATCGGAGAAGGATCCTCGCCAACGGCAAGCTCCGAGTAACTCTGAATGGTGGTCGCTGTGGTGACGGATCTTGGAAGAAGGAAGGTCGTGGCAGACAGGCCTTCAGAAGGGGCACAGCTGAGCAGGAACAGCTGGCCTGCTTCCTGGGAGGGAAGGCAGCTGACTCACAGCAGAAGCCCTGGGCTGACCCAGCGGGCAGGGCACAGATGTGAGGGATGAGGTCATCTGACACACCAGCACATGAGTAGCTGCCCCAGGGAGCATAAAGAGTCTCAGGGAACACGAGACCCACTGGGCTGGAGTTTATGGCAAGAATCTGTCTCCAGAAACAGCCCTGAGATAGGGCGGGCCTGCCCTGTTACCCAGAGAGGCCGGAGGGAGAGGTGCTGCAGGCACGGCCACCTCCTCTGTGCCTGAGATTCATAAACACTCACGAGGACAGAGCAGGGCATGTGGCTCCTTGGGTCCCTTGGGGAAGGCGGGACCAGGCTGGGATTGGGGCCAGCATCTGGGTGGCCTCAGGGCCCAGTGGTCATCACACAAGAATTCACCAGATGAGTTTACTTCTTAAAAGCAGGAGTAAAAGCCAGGGACCGTAGGAAACCAACTCAAAGGATTCTTTCTTTTTTTAAATTTATTTATTTTATTTTATTTATTTATTTTTGGCTGCATTGGGTCCTCGTTGCTGTGTGCGGGCTTTCTCTAGTTGTGGAGAGCGGGGGCTACTCTTCGTTGCGGTGCACGGGCTTCTCATTGCGGTGGCTTCTGTTGTTGTGGAGCACGGGGTCTAGCGTGCAGGCTCAGTAGTTGCGGCTCACGGGCTCTAGAGTGCAGGCTCAGTAGTTGTGGTGCACGGGCTTAGTTGCTCCGCGGCATGTGGGATCTTCCCGGACCAGGGCTCAATCCCACATCCCCTGCACTGGCAGGCGGATTCTTAACCACTGCGCCACCAGGGAAGCCCATCAAAGGATTCTTGACCTCTGCCAAGGAAGACCACAAGAGATAACGGTCGTTCCCCAAATAATTCACTGGGGAAATGGGGGAGGGTGGGGCAGCCCGGCTGGCGGGGCTCTGACAGCAGTAGATACTGGAGAGAGGATGGCTGGGCTGGGGAGCAAAGAGGCAGGATCACGATTGAGAAGGGAGGGTTCGTGGGACGTGGTGACCAGCCTCTGGTGCTCTGTGTATGTGCTCTTGTGCAAGACTGGCCTCTGGGTGACTGTCTCCGGGAGAGCTTGGCGAGCCACCCCAAGGTTTGCAAAATCCAGTTCCTGAAGCACAAAATACACAGAAACTCAGCCTGACACCCAGGCCTCCTGCTGCCCCACCCCCCTCCTCCTGCCCACACGGGCTACACTGGATTCTCATCCTTCCCTGCTCCTCCCTGCCCCAGTGTCTTTGCTCATACTCTTCCCTCTGTGCCTGTCCTCTTTTCCCTACCTGACGAATCCTTGCTCAATCTCCAAGGCCCAGCTCAAACATTGCTCTTTCTCTGGAATCCCTGGACATGTCTCCATGGAACGGCTGGCCCCTGAACTCCACCCTTCTGAACCCACACTGGCCATCCCAGCCCGTCCCAGCCCGTCATCTCTGCTTGTGTGTCTTCCTCCATGGATGGTGGGCTCCCTGGGGGCAGCCACCCACTCACTCCTCTCAGAGACACCAGGGGCCTGGGAGGCAGTATGTGCCAGGAGATGTCCATTTCTTTCTTTCTTGGGTTCTAGACCTGCACTGTCTGATGTGATCACCACCAGCCACTTGTGCTACTGAGTGCTTAAAACATGGCTTGCTGAAAATTTAATATCCTAATTGAGATGTGTTTTGAAAGCAAAAGGCTTAGAAGGCCTAGGGAAAAAAAGAATAAAATCTCTTATCAATTCTTGTTTATATTTATTGCAAGTTGAAGCGATAATATTTTAGATATATTGAGTTAAATAAAATACATTATTAAAAGTAATCTTACCTCTTTCTTTTTACTTTTTTTTTTTAACATCTTTATTGGAGTATAATTGCTTTACAATGGAGTGTTAGTTTCTGCTTTATAATAAAGTGAATCAGCTGTATGTATACATATATCCCCATATCCCCTCCCTCTTGCATCTCCCTCCCACCCTCCCTATCCCACCCCTCTAGGTGGTCACAAAGCACCTTTACTTTTTTTTAATGTGGCTAGACAATTAAAAATAATATGTGAGGCTTGCATTATATTTTTGTTGGATTATGATATTCTAGACTTTAAGGGGGGCAAAAAAGCTGCCCAAGTGGAAGATGGAAGAGGCATGGTATAAGAGCAGCCTTCATGACAAGGATCTGGCATTTAAATGGCTGGAAACTGCCTGTGAGACATCAGTATGATAAGGTTTACCAAAGCCTGATGAGACCCTGGGCCACATTAACAGAAGCAGAGTGTCCATAATGAAGGAGGTAAAAGTCAGCACTACGCCTAACCCGGGAGCAGGAGCTTCTGTGCTGGGTCCCGCATCTTAGAGGGGCACTGACCACCTGGCACAGGTTCAGGAGACCCACCCAGGCATGGACTGAGACACAGTGGGAGAAGGACCTGTTTGAGGTCCTGGGTACCTGTCTCTGCAAGGCTGTCCCTGGGCAGGAGTGAATCTGTTCTGAGGCCTCCGAGGGCTGAGCTGGAACCAGCAGCG
The DNA here is from genome assembly GCF_002837175.3 of Physeter macrocephalus. Lineage (NCBI taxonomy): Eukaryota > Metazoa > Chordata > Mammalia > Artiodactyla > Physeteridae > Physeter > Physeter macrocephalus. Next base: position 47,343,648 of record NC_041219.1, on the reverse strand, counting down.
GAAGGTGCTGGGGAGTTAGACTCTAATAGATTTCTCTCACGGGAAAGAGGGGTCCCCTATAAGCAGGAAGCTCCCCATCCACAGGGGTGCTCAAGCAAGGCTGGATGACCAACTGGGATAATGTTAAGAGGCCTGGACCATGAGCTGGGTCCCTGGATCTCAGAGTCCCCTGGGGTTTCAGGCAGAGCTTCTCCGGGGCCCAGCATGGCTATGCCTGTGGGGTAAGGTGGTCCTGGGCTTTGTCTGATGTGGTCCGATTCCTGCCCAGGGGCCAGAGTCAGCCAGGACCTCTGATTGCCCCCAGCTGGGGCCCATTCTAGAGACAGACTGGGGCTACTTGCCAGCAGGCTAGGTGAGTCGGTTCAGGACAGCGTGAGCACCGCGGCCCACGGTCTCAGAGGCGAGGATCTGCTGACTCAGGCTTCCCAAGGCAGCTCGGTTCCTGAGCGGGACAGGAGGGCAGTCAGAGAGCCCAAGAAATGTAGAGTCCGGCCCCAGAGCAGTGCCGACAGAGAGATTCAGTGGGTAAATAATAGGATATTTGCTCACGCACAAGGCATGTCTGGATGGAACTTCTTCTTTTTTAAAAAATTTATTTATTTATTTATTTTTTGGCTGTGTTGGGTCTCCGTTTCCGTGCGAGGGCTTTCTCGAGTCGTGGCGAGCGGGGGCCCCTCTTCATCGCGGCGCACGGGCCTCTCACTGTCGCGGCCTCTCTTGTCGCGGAGCACAGGCTCCAGACGCGCGGGCTCAGTAGTTGTGGCTCACGGGCCTAGTTGCTCCGCGGCATGTGGGATCCTCCCAGACCAGGGCTCGAACCCGTGTCCCCTGCATGGGCAGGCGGATTCTCAACCACTGCGCCACCAGGGAAGCCCAGAACTTCTTCTTATGGAAATGTTCAAGTATAGACCCAAGTGGGGAGGTTAGTACCATGGACTTCATGCACCGTCACCTGGCTGCAGCCGTGAGCCATGCACGTGTCCTGATGGGGCTGTGTCTGGGAGCAGGTTCGGGGAGCCAGGCTCCGTTTATAAAAGCCACGCTCTGTTCTGCTCATGAGACCTTTTAAACAATAGTGAGGAAGTGGGGCCCTCCCCACTTGCCCTCCGGCTCCCAGAAGCTGCTCCAAGGATACAGCCTTTTATGTTTTCCTTTTTTTCATTGAGGTACAGTTTATTTACAGTATTATATAAATGATAGGTGTGCAATATAATGATTCACAATTTTTCAAGGTTATAGTCCATTTAGGGTTATTATAAAATATTGGCTATATTCTCTGTGCTGTACAATATATCCTTGTAGCTTATTTATTTTATATATAGTAATTTGTACCTCTTAAGCCCCCACCCCTGTCCTGCCTCCCCTGATAAATTCCTCCATCTCTTCTCCCCAGGGGCACCAGCGTTATAGTTCCTTGTGGATCTTCCCAGAGAGGTTCCATCCTTATAGTCTCATGTGTTTATATCCCCTATTATCCTCCTTTTTTAAAAAAATCACCCAAGAGGTGGAATCCTATGCACACCGCAGTACCACGCTGGTGCTTCTTCCTCAAAGGCGTGGCCCTTGCTGGTCTGTGTACATCTGCTCCTCTTGCAACAGCCAAAGGCTCTTTGATGCTGCGTCTGCGTCTGATGAGTGGTTCTTTCTTGTGCCTTGTTTTTGTTTGTAGTGCGGCTTTTTAAATCTTTCCTTCTGTGGTCTGAGTTGTTCTTTGCTGCGTATGTGTGTGATCCTTTTGATCATTTGGAAGGCCCATGGTCTGCCGGCAGTGACACAGGTAGGCATTATCAGCCCCAATCTGGTGAGGAAACAGGCTCAGAGAGGGGAAGTGACTTGCCTGAGGTGGCCCAGCCTGGGAGGTTGAGTCGGGACGCAGCTCAGGTGTGCCGCCCCAGGCTCCAATCAGCTCCACGGCTGCAACGCCTCTACCGAGACAGCAGCAGGACCCGGGGGGCAGGGGCGGGGTGGGGGGCCGGGTTCAGCCAGGCTGGAGGGAACTGGAAGCACATGGGGGCGTTCTGTCTCGGAGGAGTTGCGTTCACACCTGCAAGAGTGGGATGGCAAGGCGCTCGGGGGAGGTTTGTGAGCCACCTTGCCATGTGCGTGGGAGGCTACGGGTGATGGGGTGAGAGGTGATGAGGCCCCTGCCTGCTGCGCCCCAGGGAAGGAGGGAAGAGGTGAGATGATTGAGGAGACTGCAGCGAGACAGTGAGGGAGGCTCCGTGATGCTCCATTTCTGGCACTGGGAGAGGATGAGAGGGAGTGGAGAGGTGGCGGGTGGAGGTTGCTGTAGGTGATGGAAAATTCCAGGCTGGAGGTGCAGCTCCAAGAGGGACGGGGTGGGTGTGTCAGGAGCTGGGGGTGGGCTGGGGGAGGGCTGTCTCCTCCAGGGAGAGATGTGGGGAGAGGGCTGGGTGCTGACCTGGGGCCAGGAGAAGGCCATGCCTCTCTGTAGGGGTCTCACTTTGCCTGGTCCTGTGCTGGAAACAGGCGCTTGCCCGTGGCTGGCCCATCCTGGCGCCTATTCAACGGGGGCTGGTGGGCGCCCTTCTGCATGGGACCAGGCAGCTGGCAGGGCACAGAGACACGGGCCCTCAGTCGCCCGCTCTAGGGGCGCTTTCCCAGTGGTCTGTGCTGCCCACCAACGAGCTCTGCCCGCCCCACCCCTGCCGTCCCGCCCGGCACACAAAGGTGGCCCTGCTTCAGCCACACCTCTCCTTACAAGCAGGTTGCCATTGGCCTTGACGGCTGGTGAGACTGAAGCGCTCTGTCCTGGCCCGTCTTCCTCCTGCAACCCGAAGGCCTCCTAAGCCAAACTCCCCGTGGTGCGTCCCACCACAGGGAAAGGGGGGGTGGTGACGGTGACCCCAGCCCAGTCACCATCTTTCATAAACAGGCACTGGCCAGTTGGAGGCACAGCATTGCTATTCCCTTTCCACAGATGCAGAAACAAGCTCCCAGAGGGGCAGTGCGTGAGCAGCCCTGCTGAGCCCGGCCTTCCACCCCGACCCGCCCGCCTTCCACTCAGGACGAGGGAGGCTGGAGCCAGAGGGGAAGCCCAGGAAGCTGAGCCTGGCCCTCGGCTGCCGCGGACACCTTCCTGGAGCCTTGGGCCCTGGGTCCCAGAGGGGCAAACCTGTGCGAGTGGGGCCCCGACTCTCATCTGTTCCGACACAGCCTGGGCCCCGCTGCTGACACCCATGCCCTCTGCCCAGACCCCTGTCCGCTCTTGTCCTCCCCACTGAAGCCCCACCTGCCTCAGCAGCCTCATCTGGAATCACTGCCCTCCACACCCTCTGGTCCATCCCACGGGCCCCTCACCGAGTCCCGGACACACCTTATGCTTTCCCACCTCTGTGCCTTTGCTCTAGAAAGTCCCTCTTGAATCTCTGCCTCCCACCATCCTCCCTCCCTTCAAGGCCCTGCGCTAACCCCTCCTCCAGGCAGCCTTCCCTGACTGGTTCCCTTGCGGGGGTGAACACATCGAGGGAAGGGCGGGGTGCAGGGAAAAGGGCGCTGGCTCTGGGCCAGCCTAGGCTTCCCCAAGAGGCCCCAAGAGACTGCAGCCACTCAGTGTTCACATTTCTGGGTTTTGCCTTTGAGATTCCCTCTAAAACACCCTCCTGCTCTCTCAGGAAGAAGCTCAGACACCCCGTCTGCTGCTATGTCTCATCGTCAACCTCAGTTTCACCTCCAGTGCCTGCCACATGGCAGGTAACGGGGTGCCGGCTCCTGGGACCGTTGTTCGTGAACCCCGAGTCGGGGCTGGTGGTGTGTGCGTGGCCGAGCCGTGGTCCGGAGGCCGGGATTCGGGCTCTGGCTCTGCACCGGCCAGGATGCCGGGCCCTTGCGCTCTGGTCCGTTAAGGGGCTGGGGGCTCGGGAAGTGCTCACGTGGTCACAGCTGCCGTTGTTAATACCGCTGATGTGTTGCTGTTAGCCGGGGAAGTATGGGGGGACACTTGTCCCACCCTGGGGGCCACAGCAGACCTTCCGGGGGGCGGGAGAGATGGAAGGAGCGTGGGGAGCCCGACAGGCCTTGGGTCCGTCCTGGCCCTGCCACTTCCCGGCAATGGGCTTGGGCGGGTCACTTCTCCGCTCCGAGCCTCAGCCTGCTCGTCTGCGAAAGGGGCGTGTTCTGCCGCTTGAAGAATAACGAGGGAGCCTGGTAGGGGTTCCATAAATGCAGTTGCTTCCTCTGCAGACCGGCTGAGGGTGGGGTGTCCTCCATGGCCTGTGCGAGGTAGAGAGGGGCTCGGGCTATCTTCCCTAAGGGTGACCTTGAGGGGGTGGCTGGGGGGAGGGGTGGGCAACCACGGCCTCTCTTGTAGCGCTGAAAAGCCTATCTGGGGGACCCCCGCCCCTGGGCTTCCTCCTGCCAGGCGGGGCCTCGGGGGGGCGCTAACTCATGCTGCCCTTTGAGTATGTCCACTTCCGGAGCAGAAGGTGAGGCCCGGCCAGGGGTCCTGGGAAGGGTCTGGCTCGTTGAGCCAGTGCCCGTGGCAGGAAGGGCGGCCAGAACACTGCGGGGGCAGAGCCTGACTGGTGTCCCTACGCCGCCTGCCGTTGGCTGCGTGACCCCGAGGAGTCTGGTGGTCTCCTCTGCAAGACGGGACTGATGGGGAGGCAGGGTAGCAGCTGTGACCCATCAATCCATCGGAAACAGGGCCGCCCGGTCAGTGCCTGGCCCCTCCTGCCTCTAGGATCTTTGGCCCACGGTTGCACCTGTCAGAGCCTCAGAGAAAATGTGATGTTTCTGAGGATAACTCTAGGGGCTGGTCTGCCTCAGATTAACTGTGTGGCCCGGGCCAGGTATCTTGACCTCTCTGGGCCTCAGATTCCTTTTCTACAAAACGAGGCCTTTCCAGGGCAGATTGGCTGTGGTTAGACCCTCACTAACTGTTCTAACTCTGCTGGTTAATGGATCACTCTGCATTGTTTGTTCGTTCATTCCATCAATAGCTACTGAGGGTCTACCAAGGGCCAAGTCTGGGCTGGGGGCTGGGAGGCAGCACTGACTCAGAGCCAGTCCCTGGCCTTGTGGAGCTCACAGCTCATCACACATTCACCTGTGCAATCCAGCTATGCCTGGGGATACCTAGAGAGGTCTACCCTGGCTGTGGATTCCTAGGAGAGGTCTACACTGGCTCTGAACTGGGACAGTTCACAAGATGGACTATCTGGTCAGGAAAGGTTATCTAGAGGAGATATCTTTTTTTTTTTTTTTTTTTTTTTTTTTTTTTTTTTTTGCGGTACGCGGGCCTCTCACTGCTGTG
>NC_041219.1:47271839-47338151 GCF_002837175.3 Physeter macrocephalus | reverse complement strand
AGGCTCAGCGGCCATGGCTCACGGGCCCAGCCGCTCCGCGGCATGTGGGATCTTCCCGGACCGGGGCACGAACCCGCGTCCCCTGCATCAGCAGGCGGACTCTCAACCACTGTGCCACCAGGGAAGCCCGAGGAGATATCTTCTGAGCTATCATCTGAAGGATGAGTAAGCGTCCTCTAGGCAAAGAAGGAAGGGAAAAGTGTTCCAGACGGATGAAAGAGCATGTGCAAAGGTCCTGGGGCAGAAGGCAGAAGGGAGTAAGGCTCATCTGAGGAACAGAAAGGGGGGCTGCTGTGGCTGGGGCCAAAATGTGGAGTGTGTACAAGGTGGGGCTGAGGAGGCTGGCAAGAGCTGGACAGGCAGGAGTCTGTAGCCAGGTGAGGGGTGTGGTCTTTATCCTGATGGTTGCATGAAGGCAGTGAAGGGTTTGGGCAGGAAAGTGTCATGGAGAGATCTGTATGTTTAAAACTTCTCAATTCCCTACAAGAAGGTCTATGACAGTGAGCCACAAGTCTCTGTCCTGCTGCATGCTGAGTTATGACTAGGTCATCCCTGCTGTCTAAATTGCTGGTGACCCAAAGCTGGGAGACAGCTTTCTGCTGACATGAATTTTTCTTATGCTGAGCTTCTAGACTGAAACCACAGGTTGAAATCAAAAAGGATAAATGCAAGTGCTAGCCTTTGCAGTTAAAAAAAAATCCATTTATGAGCATTGATGGGGAGGCCCGCCCAGACCGCAGGGAAATTCATATTTGGTATTTTCTGTAACCTACAATCTCAATGTGTAGGCTGCAATAATAGAGGCAGAAGGTCCAGAACAAATGAGGGGACAGTCCACTGTCACACTCCACCCTGTGGACTGACTGTCTGCCCAGTTTGAGGCCCTGGTTTAGAGGCCCCTTGAAGGGCAGTACATTGGGAGGGGAGGCCCTGCAGTGTCCAGTAAGTCTGAGACGGTGCCTGGCCAGGTATCCCCTCAGCCACAGTTGGATGATGCTGCCCTCTGCTGGTCCTGAGTGGCCACGGCAGCCATGGGAGGGCGCCGAGCAAGAGAGGACCAAGGTCAGATGTGTGTCTAGAAAGTCGCTGGCTGCCGAGAGGGTAGTGGATGAAGGGGCGTGGAGGACGGAGGGCAGGGGCTGGTCTGGGGAGGAGAGAGAGGAAGGGACAGAAACACGGAGGAGGTGAGGTAACGGTCCTCACTTGGCTGTGAGAAACTGAGGCCCAGAGAGGTTCCCTGACCCACCCAGGTCACACAGCTGATGAACAGGGGAGGGGGCTGCATCCCAAGCCAGCCTGACCCCCAAGCCCCGCCCTTTCCACCCCTGGGCCTCCCACTTGTGCCCTGTGGAGCTGATGACCCAAAGGGCCCAGCGGCCTCCCCCAGGTTCAGAGTCCAAAGGGGACCAGTCCCCGCCCCCTCAGGCCTCTGCAGGTGCCTGTGTGTCCGACCTGCTCTGCGGTGGAGCCAACACCGCCGGTGCTTCATACCCCGCCTTCCCCTTCCTTTAGCCCCGGAGCCTCGTTGCAGGGCCGCCCGGCTCTGCTCTGGACCCGTGGGGAGGGTGGGCTCGGCCGGGTGGCGAAGCTGTTGCTGCCTCTCCCTCCAGGGTGGCGGCGTGGCTGCCCGGCACGCCGGCCGACCTGCGGTGGGTGTGGGCCTTGCTGAGGAGCTTGGTCCTCAAAGCCCGTTCCAGGACGAAGGAGCAGCTCCTCGGGCCGGTCAGGTGAGACGGGCAGATGGGGCAGTGCGGCAGGGGTGGCTGAGCTGGGAAGGGAAGGCACCAGCTGTTTCCCCGGACCCTGGACAGGCAGTCACACCATCCGTTTCCCTGTCCATCCGTCCGCACCGCCCCCAGCACGTGTGTTTGGTCCCTGCTGCGGGCCAGACCTGGGATGGACTAGATGCAGCAGCTGACCCGTCGCATCGGTCACTCTGGGGGGAGTCACCCTGCCTGCTTCACAGAGACGGCCTGAGCTCACGGAGGACGAGAGGATCTCCCTGCTCTGCCAGATCCCCACCCGTCCTTCTTCCATCCTTCCAGACATCTCCACGGGCGCCGTGTGGGGTCTGGGTTGGGGCTGCCCGCCTCTCCTGCCCTCCCTTCCGGCTGCAGACCCCAGCAGTCCTCCCACACCCAGTGGAAATCAGTGCAGCGCTGCCGGGGGGTGCCACCCTGGAAGCTTCCTGCAGTCCCCGCTCAGCCAGAAAAAGGGCTTACTGCAGGGTCTGGGAGAAGAGAGATCCAGGCTTCACCCAACCCCAAGCTCTGAAAACCACATTCGCTGACTTCTTCTTCCTCTGCAGCCTACTGGTCACCAGCCCCCTCCAGCCTGAGGCTGCTCTTCCCAAGGACCTGGCCAAGGAGCCCAGACCTGCCCATCAGGCCTGAGGGGACCAAGTCGGACCAGCCCAGTGACTGGCCTCTCCGGAATTCCATCGTGGCCCTGGTCCTGTGCCTACATCTGCCCCCAGTCCTTGAGTCCTGACCCATGTCCCCGAGCTCAGAGCCCGGCCCCTAGCCCAGGGTGGGCGCTGGAATTGTCAGCCACATGGAGGACCGAGAGGACAGAGACTCTTGTCCCGGGCCTTGTGGGCGGGTGGCCTCCAAGGGCTGGAAGAGGGCCCCCGAGTCCTTCTGTGGCCCCCGCTCCTGGGGCCCCGGGTACTCCTTTTCTGGGCAGGGTGCAGCCTCTGAGTCCACGCCGGGTCGCCATGTGCCCAGGTCACCCTGCGTCTGTCTCATCAGTGGGAGAAAGGAAGGCGGGAGCTGAGACACACATCTTGGTTCTGGAATTTCCCTATGGGGGGACTGGGGGCAGGATCTCCTGAGAAGAGGGCATCGGGTGCCGTTGTAGAGCTGCTTGCGGGGCACTTCACAGAAGATGGAAAAATGCCACATGCTCATATCAGATTGGGGAGCAAGTTGAAATGATGGGGGGGGGTGTGCATCCCCTCACATCCTTTCTCTGTCCTGCACCAGCCCTCGGGGGTGACCCATGGTCTACGTCACTCTAGAAACCTTGACCTCTGGCTTCCTCTGGGTCCATCGGCAGGGAATCCCTGGCTGGAGACGAGAGGGTGGGAGGGGAGAGAGGGATTAAAATCTTCTCAGAATCCCAGCTGCATGTGCTTCTGCTGGGGTTCCGAAGGCCCCTGGATGCCGCTCCACCGCGCTCCCCGCCCCCTGTTCCTCAGGGGGGGTTGGGGGGAGCAGTGCCTCCAGCCCCGCCCCGCCCCCTCCCCCTCTCGGGCACAGAGGACGCTGGGGCACCACACCGCCTCGGGCCTCTCCTAGGAGTGGCTGCTGTTCCTGCCCTGAGAGCAGAGCCCACGCTGCGCCCCTGGCCAGGCCCTGTAGAGACACTCAGCCCGAGGAGGGGTGGGGAGGGCGGAGAAAGGGAGGCGGGTGCGAGAGAAAAAGGAGCAAAGGGGTAAATATGTGAGCAAAAGACATATTCAACCATGCATTTGACTTATACTTAATGAGTTATAGGCTCTGGGGACACAGCTGTAAACAAAACTTACATTCTGGTTTGGGTGCAAGAGCAGATGCTAAACAGCAGGTGGGAAAATGTGAAAATTAGATCATCCCGAGGAGTGGCAGTGCTGTGAGGAGACGGGAGGCTGAGAATGACGGTGGGGAGGTTTTCAGGAGGAGCAACATGGGACCAGGTGGTCTGGGAAGGCTTCTCGGAGGAGGTGGTATTTGAGGTGAGACCTGAGATGAGAAGTGAGAGCGGGGGAAGAGCTTTGCGAGCAGAGAGAGCAGCAAGGGCCAAGAGGGAACAGCAAGGGCCAAGGCCCTGGGTTGAGAGTGAAGTTGGTCTGTTCAAGAAACCGAGCAGCCAGTGTGGCTGGGCCACGAGAGGGACGGGGTGCACCGTGGGTGGGGCATGGAGGGCACCGTTGCCGTGGTAAGGGGTTTGGGTTGGGCGGTCACTGGAGGGTCGAGAGCAGAGAAGCAAAAAGGTGAGTGAAGAGTGAGTGGCATCCAGGAGGGCCTGGGGATGGAGGTGGAGGTGAAAGGGACAGGAGAGGGACGGAGAGTGAGGACCTGCAGGAGGGTCTCCAGCTCCCAACCCATCTCCACGAGCCGAGGAGCCTGAGCTGGCCTTTGCCCCCTCTTGCTGTCAGCTGCATGCGGGCAGGCACAGATACTAACCCCTGCAGCAGGAAGGGGGCTGTCCTCCCTTGAGTCAGCTAATCTCCAGGCCCTGGTGGTCCTCTCTGACCAGAGCCAGGATGCTCTGTCCCCACTCCCACGTTCTGGGCTTGGGATTTCCTCTGCCAATGGAGAGGGAGGCCTGGCCACGTGGGTCTCCAGATCAAGGATTTAGAGGCTCAGGAGGCCTCGGAGAATATTCTTTGCTCCCTTGTCCTTTGTCCCCATCAAGGACACAGGCCTCTATTCCCATGGGCACGAGGCCTCCCCTCATTACCCCCTCTCTCGTCAGTTCTTTGGGGCTTGCCCTGGGGCCATCTTTGTCCCCATTGCTTTGCTCTGTGTCTTAGATGGGGAGAGAGAATCCCACCTTCCTCTCCAGCATCCTCCTTCACTCAGCTGCATGTTGTTAAATGTTCCTGGCTTACTTGGCTGAATATCTCAGTTGCTTATAATACTCTGAGAACTTCTCTTTGGTCCTTATTATTTGTGGCTCATGTGTCAAGGTCATCTATTCTCAGCTTGATAATTGCAGAGACTTTTCACAAGCATCGCTCATGGTACTTCACAGATCATAAGTACTTTCCGGCTTTCCCTTTTATTTAGCTCTTAGACGTTGTCTCATGTGGCTTTCCCCCATTGATCTCAGTTCTGCACTCTGAGCCCATGGACCCTCCCTTATATATCTGATAATATCAAATCAGAGCTCCCTGATTTGTTACCTTTCCGGCCTCCTGACACGGCCCTGAGGTGTCACAGAGCAGAGGAGGAATCCTGGGTTCTGAATTCAGGTCGACTCAGGCTTGAGTCCCATCTCTGCAACTTAGCATTGAAGTGACCCAGGGAAATCCCCTGACCTGTCAGAGCCTCAGTTTCCCCCTGTCTAAAATGGACACAACAGCACATACCTCATGGAATATTTACTTGAGAAAATTAAATGCTCCTTGCAGACTACATCATATGGTAGGGATTGCTGCTCAGAAAGGGAGAGCAGGGAGTGACAGTGCATTAGCTACACTTCTGCTTTGTGTTAGGCATCAGACTAGGAGGACCACTGGGCCCCTTGGTGCCTCATACTGACCCTGGGTGGGGGATAGTCCAGACAAAAGTCAGGGGAGCTGAAATGCGGGCCAGGACCTTTATGATGTCAGAGCCCTCCTGGACCCTGCACCATGGTGTCCCAGCATGTGTGCTAAAGTCATGGGGCCACCACCCTCCTCTCTCTCCTGGGGCCCCAGCCAAGGACCTCTCAGGGCCCTGGGGCCTGATAGAGCCGTGTGGCTCCATTCTTGAGCCACGTTTCTGGGCTGGCTGCAAGCCTCCCCCCACCCCGCCCTGGCTTTCTGAATGCCAATTGTCTGCTGTGTGTGTCCTGATGCCTGAGGCAGATCTCTGCCCCGAGGAGCTCACATGCCTCTATTGCTATGTCTGTGGAGGTAATAGGGAATCTAACCCTCACACGTGCACACCACTTACAGTTTTCAAAGCCAATCATCTCAGTTAATTCTCACAGCAACTCTGGGGGGTAAGCATTATTCTCCCCCATTTTATGGGTGAGGAAACCGAGGCACAGAGAGGTTATGTGCATTGGTAAGTGGTAGAGCTGGAAATGTCCAAGTGTGTGCTCCAGACAGCAGAAAGATCCCTGGAGCATCACAGCTTCATTGGGCACCTGCTCTACGATGCTGAGCAAGTTCTTTCCTCATTTCTTTGTCTTTAAAATCACTAGTTGGCTTCTAAGGGGCCTCCAGCTCTGCTCTGAGCCCATAACATAGACAGTTAATACCACTGCGGTCCGAGGGAGGAGAGGTGATTCCGGGAGGGGATTGGCCACAGAGGAATAGGTTTCTGAACTGAGTCTGTACGGAAGCCTAGAATTTAGATTGGCAGAAAGCCGTTCCAGGAGTGGGGACTGCAGATGCAGAGGCAGGTTGGGGGTAGCAAGTTAAACAGACAAGGAATCTGAGGCTCAGCGTTGTGACGTGCCTTGTCCCAGGTCCCACAGCGAGTCAGGGGTAGAGTTAGCGTTCAAGCCCAGGTCAGGCTGTGGTTCCATCCTGTCTGCACACTAGATAGAATGCTGGGTAGAAATATTGATGCTCAGGATCCCTCTGCAGAAATTCTGACCTTGAACTAGACCTGTCTGGGCAGGAATGTGGTTGGAGCTTGTAGTCCCTGGGCACTAGTGCCCTCAGGGGCCATCCTGTGGGTATGACCACCTGCCTGAGCCAGTACCCTGTGACTCAGACTTCCTTAATGTCACCTGTGGCAAGCAGGCTGGTATGTGCCAGTCTGTGTCTGGGGTCACGTGATGCTCGTGTGTGACCTCTGCCCCAGCACTAAATCCTGGCTAGGCATTAAATCAAAATCAAAAAATTGATTTTTGTTTGTTGGCCTCGTGTCTTATGAGCTTGCTAAACTCATTTATTCACTCTAGTAGCTTTTTTTGTAGAGTTCTCAGGGTTTTCTATGTTAAGGCATCCCCAGATACCTCAAACCCTCTGAGCTTAGCGTCCCACCCATAAATCTGAGAATGTACATAACTGGATATTTGGTGATGTTAAGGAATAACCATTGCTTTTTAGTTGCGTTCATGTATTGGGAATGTGTTTTCAAAGAGTTCTTATCTTTTAGAGATCTGTGTCAAATTGTTTGTGAAAGAAGTGATATAATACATGAGTTGCTTCAAAATAATCTGAGTGGGGCGGGGTGGGTGAGAGCTAATGAAACCTGAGTTGGTAACAGTTGACAGTGGGTGATGGGTACACATTGATATAGAAGTTCATCATAATATACTCTTTAATTTTGTATATGTTTGACATTTCCTTAATAAAAGAGGATGTAACCTTAAAGATTTGATAGTACATACAAGTAGGAAAATATGCATCAAGATAGAACATAAAACAAAGCACAACCAGGGCCCCTGGGTGTTGTGGCTACCCGGCGTGCGAGATTGGGAGGGCGTTAGGATCTGGGGAGCTGTGCGCTTTCAGCACCGCGGACAGCGACCGGCGGTGGCTTCCCTGCCTCTTTGCAGCCTTAGGGATCTCAGAGGGCAGAGAACTTCCAGATCCATATTACTTAGGGAGAGTCTCTGCAGGACAAAAGACTATCCAGCCTCTTACATACCCCCAGATAAGGGACGTTCACTGCCCACGGGGAAGACCAGGCCTTGGTGGATGGTTTTGGCTCATAAGAAGCTTCTGTTTCCTGCTCTTTAAGGATACCTTTGTCAAAAATGAATCAATCATACATATGTGTGTCTATTTCTGGGCTCTCCATCTTTCCATCTATTTATGTCTATGCTTATGCCAATCCCACACTGTCTTGATTTATAGTTTTAAGGTAAATAGCTTTATAGTAAATCTTGAAATCAGGTAGTGTGGTAGTGTGAGCCTTCCAACTTTGCTATTCTTTTTCAAAATAGTTTTGACTATTCTAATTATTTTGCTTTTCCATATAGATTTTAGAACCAGCTTGTTAATTCCTACAAAAATGCCCATTGGGACTTTGGTTGGGATTTGCATAGACTCTATACATGAATTTTGAGAGGAACAGGCATCTTAACAATGTTGAGCCTTCCAATTGATGAACAGGGTATATGTCTCCATTTCTTTAGGTTTTCCTTAATTTATCTCATCAATGTTTTGCAGCTTTTGTTATACAAATCTTGCATGTTTTCTTAGATTTATTCCCAAGCACTTAACTTTTTTTGATGCTATTCGTATTTTAAAATTTCAATTTTCAATTGTTCGTTGCTAGTATGTAAAAATAGAATTGATTTTTGTTTGTTGGCCTCGTGTCTTATGAGCTTGCTAAACTCATTTATTCACTCTAGTAGCTTTTTTTGTAGAGTTCTCAGGGTTTTCTACGTCAACAGAGGTTTTTCTTTCGATTTCTATTCTGAAAAAATTAAACCCAAAGAAAAGGTACAAGAAGTAATACAACTGTGGTAGGCAGAATAAACCTCCCTCCACCAAAATATGTCCATGTCCCAATGCCCAGAACCTATGAATATGTTATATGTCAAAGGGAATTAAGGTTGCAGATGGGATTAAGGTTGCTAATCAGCTGACCTTAAAATAGATTATCCTGCATTATTTATTGGGTAGACCTAATATAATTATAAGGGACCTTAAAAGTGGAAGAGGTAGGTAGAAGGAGAGTCAATATCAGAGTAATATGATGTGAGAAAGACTAAACCTGGCATTTATGGCCTTGAAAATGGAGGAAGGGACTGACCATGAGCCAAGGAAGCGGGTGGCCTCTAGCGGCTGGAAAAGGCAAGAAACTGGCTTCATCCCTAGAGCCTCCAGAAAGGAATGGCGCTTTGCCGACACCTTGATTTTAGCATAGTGACACGTGCATTAGACGTATGACCTACATAGAACTGTAAGATAATAAATTCGTGTTGCTTTAAGGCACTCAGTTTGTGGTGATTCGTTACAGCAGTAATAGAAAACTAATACAACAATGAAATTATACCATCACCTACATCCACCCAGCTGTGGCATCTGCCACATTTTCCTTCTCTCTCAATGTATATATACACATGCACTCACATAGTGTCATAATTGTTTTTTATTGGGGGGCAGAACCGTTTGAAAATAATTTGCAGACATAATTATACACTCCCAAATACTTCAGCATGTAACCCCCAAGAAAAAGAACATTCTTTTATATACCCACAGTACAGTTTTAAAACTCATGAAATTTAAAATTAATACAATATTACCAGCTAATATAGAATCCATATTCATATGTTGCAAATTGTCCCAGGAACGTCCTTGTCAATTATCTTTAGTCTCCTTTTATCTAGAACAGTTCTTTCAACTTTTTTTTTTTTTTGTCTTTCATGACATTGACATTTTTGAAGAGTACTGGTCAGTTGTTTTACAGACTGTCCCTTGGCTTAGGTCTTGTATTTTGTCCTCATTATTAGATTCAGGATATGAATTTTTGGTGGGAAAACCACATAAGTGATTCTGTGTCCTTCTCAGTACATCATATCAGGAGGCACAGGTGTCAGTTTGCCATGCAAACTGGTGATGTTAATTTTGATCATTTGGTTAAGATGGTGTCTGCCAGATTTCTTCCCTATAAAGTTATCCTTTTTCCTTTGTTATTGATAAGTAATATGTGGGTAGATGCACTGAGACTGGAAAGATACATTTTCCCCGACGATTCTTCACCCGTTGATGGTTTTCGCTTCACATGATATACTTATCTGATTCATTATTATTATTTTGGCTGCAAAATGGTGATTTTATAACTCCATCATTCCTTCTATATTTCTTAGTTGCCATTTTACTGGAAAGAAGATCTTTTTTCTTTTTTCCTCATTCATTCATTTGTTTTTCTTAGTTTCGGTATGGAAGTTCTTTTTTCCCACTGTTCCTTTCCTAATTCATTGTAACATATACCCATTAAAAATATTTTTGTTTAGCTTAAATACATATATGCATACACAAGTAAATTGTTATTTAGGTATAAAGTACATACACAAATCTTGTGTGTGCCTCAATAATTTTTTTACATGTACAACTCTATAGGACATAATTTGCAGGTCCCAGTGCAAGATTAAAATGTAGGGCCATGAATGTAATGGCATTAAAACATGCCATTAAAGTTACTAAAATACAAATCTTTTTGCTTTCTTCCACAATCTCTCAGCCTGTCATGGTGTTTTAAATTTTCTATTTAATGCCACTCTCTCCAAAACCGGGGTACTCATGGGGTACCTGCAGACCTTCACAGGAGCCAGGGGGACCCAGCCCATGACTTCCAGAGCAGCCCATTGGCTGTCCATGTCCTCCTGTCAGCTGTGGGGCTGAGGCATCTTGCCCTGCCTGGGAGGGAAGACCTCAAGCCAGGCATCACCCCTTCCCACTGGCCTGACGACCCAAGGGAATTGCAACATCCCCACAAGAGAAATGGATACCTGAATTGATGGTGGGAGAGAGGCTCATCTTTGTTGATTCATCCATCAAATGTACCGGGGTGCTGCCCGTTTAGGACAGAGAAGACAGGGATGGTTTCTACCATGCCCCGCTCTGAGATGCCATGGGGTGTCAACATCAGACCTGATCCTCTTGGCGCTGGCCCCAAGTCCCCATGGCCACAGGGTTGGGACACTAGAGAACAGAGGAGTAGGCAGTCAAGACCTTGGAAGGCGGCAGGAGGTGGGACCTCCCGCGAGCCAAGGCTCCAAGCCCTCAGCACATGTTTCATTGTCCATCAGACTTCATTTATAAAGCACAAGTTCCAAGATAAAATTATTAAGAATTTTAAGATGCTGACCACACACACAGCATTAAACCCCAAGTGCAGGGCCCTTCTGGCTCCCCTGGTTGCCTGACCATGAAGCAGACCCTGTGTCTGCGTCTATATCCACATCTATATTCTTCTGTACTTACGCCTATATCACGTTGTGGCCATCACTGAGAGCAAGATATAATGTTTCCAATACTCTGGAGGGTACGCTTGTGTCTATTCCCAGTCAACCCCCTCCCGCTTCCCCAAATTAAACACTTTTCTGACCTCTGACCGTAGATTAGTTTTGTTTGTCCTTGAATTGTATATGAATGGAATCATGTAACATATTGCCTCTTGTGTTTGGCTTCTTTTGCTCATCATTTTGACTGTGAAATTCACCTGTGTTGTTGCATATACCGGTAATTCTTTTTTTAAATCACTGTGTAGTAAGAATTCCATTGTATGAATATATCACAATTTATCCAGCCTGATGTTGACGGACATTTGAATTGTTTCCAAGTCTTGTCTAACATGTGCAAAGTGCTCCTAATTTGATCTTTCAGACTAGCTCCTGTGTTCTTTTGACCTATTCCCATCATTTTTAACAGTTTCTTCTTATTTTTTTTTTTTGCCCCAAAAGATATTTTAGGCTCATCTTGTACTTTCTTTGCCCAGCTGTGGAATTAGTCTTTTCTCCAAGAAACCCTGGTTCCTTTTGATGGGAAGTATTTAGAAACCAAGATTTGGACACTGACTGTGCCTAGTATTGCCGGAATCCAGAACCTAAAGGCCTTTTCAGCAAAGATAAGAAATAGTTTTTCAAATAATGAATTCACGTCAATACCTTAGACCCCAATCTAAAACGACAGGGTTCTTCCTTGCTCTTCCATAGTGAGAACCTCATCTGAAACATCAGCTTATTCATTCACTCAATTCCTCTAGCCTTTGGCTACCTGTCTTTGTGCCATTACCTAATTGTTCTTCACGATGTCTTGGTGCTTGGAATCTTCTCTTTCATTTTTGTAAAGACATCCTCGGGACTTCCCTGGCGGTCCAGTGGTTAGGGCTCCGTGCTTCCACTGCAGCGGGCACGGGTGAGTTAATGCTCTCCTGTTCTCTCCATCCACCGTGTACATGTGGCCCACGCCTCTCAGCCCACGTGGGTGGCTCCCTTGCCAGACCGCAAGTGTCTCAGTCCAGGGGAAGAAGGAGAGAGAGCAAGTAGGTCCTGTTCACCTGCTCTGCTCTGGATTCTTGCTGGTGTAGTTTTCTCTGTCCTCTCAACTACAGTACCTAGGGGTAGAGATTATTGTTCCCTTTTCAAAGCCAGGGACAATGAACCTCAGAGAATTAGACCAGGACATTATCATTTTCATCTTTGTGTTCCCCTAGGCATACAGTAGGTGCTTAATACAGGCATACCTCAGAGATACTGCAGGAACGGTTCCAGACCACTGCAATGAGGTGAATACTGCAATAAAGCTAGTCACACGAATTATGTTTACACTGTACTGTAGTCTGTTAAATGTGCAATAGCGTAATTTCTTATAAAAAAAGAATGTACGTGACTTAATTAACAAATACTTTATTGCTAAAAATTGCTAACCATCATTTGACAATGCAGGGTTGTCACAAACGTTCAATTTGTAAAAAGCAGAACATCTGCAAAACACAATAAAATTAGGTATGCCTGCGTCTGTTTCTTGAGTGAACGGATGAGGGGTTGTACTAAAGCCTCTATAGAATCCTGTTGTTCTCAAAATGTGGTCTGCATAAGCAGTACTTTTTAAATGCAGATTTGCGGGGCATTATCCCAAGAGTCTTGGATATCCCGAGGTCTGCGGCTTGGCCCTGGGAATCTGCAATTAACAGCCCCCTTTCTGCCCTCAGGATATTGTGAAGCATGTTATTCACAGCTCCCATTACGATCTGAAATTATCTTCACAAATGTAAGCTCCAAGAGGGCTAGGTTTTTGCCAGTCTCACTGGTCGGGAACCTCGACCAGAGTCTGGTACAGATCGGATGTTCCCTAAATATTTGTTGAATAAATGAATTAATCTTTAAGGTCACTTCTAGCTGGAGTATTTCTGTGTTGAACGCTTGCTGAATGACGGAGTCACTAGGTTGGTGAATGTACGCGTGATGGAGGTGATGCGGACGGAGGGCTGGGAGGAGGGACGGCGGACAGAGGTCTTGGTCGGCCCTCGGGGCAGGTGGGTGGCTGCTGCCGGGTGTGGGGCGGGTCGGGCCCGGAGGCCCCACTACGGCAAGTCTGCGGAGGGCAGCCGGCGCGCGTCGGGCGGGGCCATGACGTCATACCGGCGGAGCGCAGCTTCCACGCCAGCTTGGGCGCCGCGGCGTCGTGACGTCACGGCCACGGAGTGCCTTCGCCAGCGCCGGTTGGGGCGGGGCGCGGGCCGGGCGGCGCCGTGACGTCACGCCTGCAGAGCGCCGCGCTGCGGCTGAGGGTGGCAGGCGCGGGTGAGGGGCGCGGGCCGGGAGCGGGCGGCGCGGCTGCTGGGCCGGGCGGTGGCGGCGGCGGCGGCGGCATGGCGGAGAGCGAGGCCGAGACCCCCAGCACGCCGGGCGAGTTCGAGAGCAAGTACTTCGAGTTCCACGGCGTGCGGCTACCGCCCTTCTGCCGCGGGAAGATGGAGGAGATCGCCAACTTCCCGGTGCGGCCCAGCGACGTGTGGATCGTCACCTACCCCAAGTCCGGTGAGCCCCGGGCAGACCCCGCCCGGCTCTGCGGCGCGCCGGCGTAGACGATGCGCCAGCGCCGGGGGCTTCCCGTCGGGGGCGGAGGGCGAGGGCGCGGTGCCCAGAACCCGACCGGGCGGGGTGGGGGGTGGTCGGCCCGCGTTTAGGGAAACCAGTCTTTGGAGGTGGGCCCCGGTGTCCATGGCCAGCTACGTCCCGTGGGGATGGAGCCAGTTTGGCAGGAGCTGCCAGGAGGATAGGCCCAGGCCCACCACCCTTCCCTGCTTCCCCTCCCGTTGTCCAGCTGGCTGTGTGACCTTGGACAGTCACTTAACCTCTCTGTTCCTGGGCCCTGTTCAGCCTTTGATGAGTGCAGAGTCCTGGTGGTGATCTGAGGAAGGGAATAAAACGGGCATCAGGGCTGTGTGCGTCCCTCATTTCCTGCGTGGGCACCGGGTGGGGGATGGGACTGGCCGTGCCCGGAATGCGTGCCTGGTGTGTTCCCCTGTTTCAGGGTCGCCTCCATCACCCTGGTGTCGGGCAGGACCCAGGGCGTTCACGTTTCCTAGCATTAACTGATGTCATTTTCATGACAGCCGTGTAAGGTAGAAGTGATCGTCCCCGCTTTTATGTCTAGGCACCGAGGCTCAGAGAGGGGAAGTTGCTTGCCCAAGGTCACACAGCTGATGAGTGTCAGAGCGGAGATTTAAAGCCGGGCTGCTCTGTGCCCAGGACCTGCTATAAGAGATTACCGTGTACTGCGTTCTGAGGTTTGTAGGGAAAAGAAGCAGCTTTCCTGTTTGAACGTTCCTGTGGGTTTCGATTGCTGCCGCTGAATTGGAGAGGCAGGGAGACGCCTGCATCCAGACAGTGCAGTGCGTCTGACGCCTGGTGTGGAGGGTGGCAGGCTGGAGGTGGTGTTGGAGGAGCAGGGTGGTAGGTTGCTGGAAGAGCTGTACGCTTGGCTGTCCCAGCTGTGCAGCGTCCCAGACACCCGAGGAGTAGGCCCTGTCCTCCGAGGAAGCTTGGAGAAGGGGCTGTCAGTGGAGGGTGGGGAAAAGTCTGGAGGTGCTGCTGAGCCATCCTTGGGAAGAAGGAAAGGAAGGAGGTATGGGGATTCAGAATCGGTCAGATTTTAGAGCCACAGACACGGTTCCTACATGTAAGACCCGACCCGACCCCCCCCCCGCCCCCCGCTGGGTGTGGTGGAGCTGTACTTTGGACCCTCATGTCAAGTGGGATCAATAAAGACTAAAAATTGTCTCGTGTCAGTTTAGGGCAGGGTTTGCCTCCATATGAATTGTGAAAAACTTGGTTTGGGGCGCTCTTGAGGATTTCGGAATTGCAGATGAGCAGTTGTGGTTTTGTGTTCTCCCTCCATTTCATGGCAAGGAGATGGAGGGTGAGAAGTTAAGTAGCTGGCAGGCTGGGGGAGGACCAGGCTTAGGGCTTAGTTGAAAAGCATGTACTTGGGGCTTCTGGGGGATCCTTTAGAGGGGCCCTGCGCTGGGGGCCTGCTGGGGTTCTTTCTGGGCACCTCGATGGGGAATGAGGTGTAGGTTTAAGGAAGTTTTCTAGGTAACCAAAACTCACATCTTGTTTGTAGCTTGCATCCTTCAGAGACAAACAAAACCATATCCTAGAGTTTTTCACAAGGAGAGTAAACATGTGGCTCTTTCTTTTGGTGACGGAGAATCCAGCGGTGGCCAGAGATCCTTGTGTGGGGTCCCTTTGCACAGAGCCCTAGAGAGCCTCCTTTTTAAAACTTAAAAATTTTTTTCCACAGACCTTACGGCCTTTCCAGGCCCTCGTTGTTTGTCCGTCTGCCCCCTGCCTGCTCCGTTTATCTTTTATCTTCTACCTGAGGGCTGGGCAACCTGAAGACTCCCTTGTTAGAACTATGTGTAAGCCAGGAGCAAATGACAGTAGTAACAGCACAGCTGACTACCTGCCCTGCTTTGTTGCTCTGTGTGTGTTCAGCATCACGGCAAAGTCCCTTCAGAGCTCTCTGATCAGAGGTGGTCTCCCCTTTCACAGGTCGGGCATGGAGGCTCTGGGAGGTGAAGTGACGTGCTCAAGCTCACGTGCCCGGTATGAGGCTTGTTTGAGCTGACCACGAGCCCAGGAGTAAAGGAGAAGCAGAGTCCTGGGTTTTGTGTAGGCCAGTGTCTTCTGTTCCTTTTTTGCTTTCTTCCTGGTTCTCGACCTTGGCCCAGTCCATCCTTCTCATCCAGTTTGTGGGATGGTGACAGGATAGGTGAGAAGTTTTCTCAGGAAGGATGATGACCTGCGCTAGCTGCAACCAGTGCTTCTGAAGATCCCCCGTTCCCCCCAGCCCACACTGCCTGTAAAGTTCATTACACGAAACGATCACGAAGGGGACTGAAGAATTGGTCCCAAAAATCTGCCCGAAAGGTTTTCTCTCAACCAGAGGAGGAGGGCCCTGGAAGTCATCTCCAGTGGCAGCTGATGTAGCAGGAGGAACAGTCTGGGGGGCAGGACCTGGGTTCTCCCAAGTCGTTGCCCCTGGGTGATCCTGAGCCCCTGTTTCCCCTGCTGTGAAATTCGCATCATAAATTGCATAGCTGCAGAGGCGACTCTGGCTCTGGGATCCTTGGAGGGACTGTTACTCTGAACACAGGCCATTCGCACTTTGCCATGGGACCTGGGATGCCCTAGGAACGATGAAGCGGCCCCTTGGCGAGTCCCGTGTGCCAGGTGCTCTGCCATGTTAATCCAGAGGCTCAGAGAAGGCAGGAACGTGCTCAGAGTCACACAGCTGCTGAAGGACAGTCAGTCTAGTCAGGTCCCCTGGTCCGTAGACAGCCTTGCCCCTTCCCCTCCAGAGGAGGGCAGCCAGACTCAGGCCTCAAGGCGGAGGGAGGCTCCCACCTTCTCCTGTGTGCTTTGCGATGGAAGTCTCAGGACACTTTGGGATTTTAGGGTTTTTGTCACTGCTCTGAGCCACATGAACTTCAGGTGGCCCAGTTCACGTTTCCTTTCCCTTCCCGTCCCTTCCCTCCACCCCGTCTCCTCCCCTCCAGGAGTGGATTTGTAAGAGGCACTGGTGCTTAGATATTAAGAGGCTGGCTTTGGAGCTGGAAGGCCTGGGTTTGAACACAGCTGTGCTGCTTACCTGCTGGATGGCCCCGGACAGATGACATCACCCCTCTGAGCTGGGCCTTCCTCGGGGATAGGAGAGACCACCTCAGCGCCTTGCCGGGTGGCTGTGAGGATGAGTGAGATGATGGGCGAGGGCTCCTTCCCATCCCGGAGGCACCGTAAGCACAGGAAAGCCCCGTGCTATGGGTGCCAGCTTTCACTCCCTGAGCACCCGCGGTACCCAGACGCTTTCCTGGGTTGCAGGGAGTGCAGAGAAGAGTCCCATCGGGTGCCTGTCCTCAGTGAGCACTCAGTCCGCTGGGGGACAGGCAGCTACAGGGTGGTTGGTGCTGGGACTGGGCCGAGTAGGCAGGACTAGCAGAGGCCCCTTCCCTTGCCTTGCAGGGGACCGCGGGGCCCCTTGGGTTTCCAGTGCCCAAGTCTAGGAGGTCTTAGTGAACTTGCAGGTGGCCCCAGGGTCCTTGTCCACCCTGCCCCCTCTGGTGGGGAACTGGGGTTCACAGGGCAGGGGACGTCTGGTGGTAAAGGTAGGAATAAGTGGATCCTGCTTTCTCCCCACAGCACTCCACTACTTCTAGAACTTTTTTGTGTCTCTGACGTTTGAGCTCGGGTGGCAGGTTAGGACTGTGCTGTCTGATACAGGAGCCTCTAGACACAGGTGGGTAGTGAAGTTTAATGAATTGAAATGAAGTAAAATCAGAGATTCCGGCCCCCAGTGGCAGTCGCCCCATTTCACGCGCTCAGGAGCCGCGGTGGCTCGCGGCCCTCGTGTTGCACAGCTCGGATGGCAGCTGTTCCCATCGTCACGGAAGTTGTGTGGGCGGCGCTGGTTCGCACCGTGATGCCCGCGGTGGGGGCCCATTGTGCCTTGAGGAGGACCCTCGGTGTCGCCTGTTGGTCGTCATTCGTTCTTACAGCCTCTTTGGTCCCAGGATGTTGAGTGTTGAACCCAGCTGTGTCTGGGAGACGTCTCGTGTCTGTCCCCGGGGTCCCCAAGGTCGCGGAGACTGGCTCTGGAGCATGCTCCGTGGCTCGGCCAGAGCGCCCACCTCCTGACTTTCTTTTCCTTTTGGTTCCCACCTGTCTTGAAGTGCATCCTCGTTCTCCTGTCTGTGACGAGGAGGGAAGCAGTGCATCACCGCTGGGGAGGGGGGAGCATGTGGCCCCAGCTCTAGCCCTGTCACTGTGCGACTGCAGTTTGCTCATGAAGTATGAGAGGGTTGGGCCTGATGGGTTCATGTGAGTCTTAAATGTTAAGACACCATGGGGCGGGGAGGCCCACCGGCCCCAGGCTGGATGAGCTCTTCGTTTTCTTTGACTTTGTGTGTCACCATGCCCAGGAGAGGGGGGCTCGGGAAGTGTCACGAATGAGGTGATGCTGTCCTCAAGGAGCTTGCAGTAATACTGGGAAGCCAGGCCCCTGATGCCGAAAGCTGTCCGACAGGCCAGGGTGGTCGTTCTCAGGGTCAGGTCAGGGGCCCAGGAAGGAGAGCTCAGAGGAGGAGGAGGATCGCTGGGGGACTGCATGGAGGAGGTGGGGGAGGTGGGCAGGGAGCCGGACATGAGGGCAGGTGGGATTACCAATTACAGCTACTCTCTCCACCTTGTTTGAGCCTCAGAACAGTCCCGTGTTCTTGTGATTGTTTCCTTTTTTGGATAGAAACAGGCCCCGTGAGGGGAAAGGGCGGTATCAGCATGTGAGTGTACAGTTTTCGCTTGTGGACGGTGGAGAGGAAGCAGCCACAGGAAGAGCTGGCAGCGGGACAGCGGGGCTGGGAACGGGCGCTTACCCAGCCCCCGCTCTGTGCCAGGCGCTCCCCAGGTTTCCACACAGAGCTATCGCGTTGCACTTTCCCACAGGCTGGGGAGGAGACTGGTCTCAAATGCGGCTCGGGAAGCAGGCTGCAAGATTTCAGGGAGGGACTTGTCACCCACCCTGAGCTCCCGTTTGTGCCCAGGTCAGGGTGACGGTCCCTCCCTTCCGGCTACACAGGGTGATGAGTGCTCCCCAACCCAGCACTTAGCCCCCCGCCTCCCGGGAGAGCACGCAGAGGCCTGAAGAGGGACCGGGAGGTTTTGTCCAGGGTAACTGTCCACTTCCTCTCCACTCTCCGCTCTCCCCTCTTCCTCCCCTTTGCTCTTACTCATTATGTTTGCGCATAATGAAGGGGGCTTGCAATTGGGGAAGGAGGTGGCAAGTCCAAGTGCCTGGGTTGGCCAGGGGAACATTCTTCTCATCACGGTATGGGGCTTGGGAGCGAGAGCCTCGAGAGGCACCCACAGGATTCTGGAGGAAGGAGCAGGGCCTCTGGGAGGAGCATCTTTCTGATACCAGTGGAATAGGAAGAGACCCCCAGCCCCACTCTGAGCTCCAGGGTCTCATCCGGGCTTCTCATTTCTCATTCCTCCTAGACAGTGACGACTTCTCTGCACTCTCCCACCCACCGCCCCCACATGCACTTTGTTACTTGCTTCTGTGGCTGCTGCACCCAGTAAGCTCTCAGATCCGTCTACCCGCTCAGCCCTCGAGACAGGCTTGGGACTCTTCCTCTCTCACCTGGACTATTACGTGGCGAAAGTGACCTCTTAGAAACACAAACCTGACCTCGGGCAGTCTCTCGTTAGACCTCTTCACTGACTCCCCGTTGCCTTCAGTCAACGGTAAACTCCACTCTGGAGCCCATCATCTCGTGGTCTGATTTCACCTGTTCTGCCCCCTTTCTCACCAGCCACATAAGACCGTCTGAACACGCCTGCTTCTTTCTTCCCTCCAGTCTTTCTCCGTCTGTCCCGTGTGCTCTTCCCCTCCCCTCCCTTCCTCTCCTTTCCCTTCCCTCTGATTACCTGATGAGGACTTCCCGTTTTCAAACTCCTCTCATCTGTTCGTTGTGGGACTGAATATCCTCCTGTGCCTCCCTCCTATCTTTCAGCACTTTAGAGCTGCCACTCCATTGTCTCCTGGCTTGCATCGCTTCTGTTGAAAAGTCAGCTGTGATTCTTTGTTCCTTTTGGAATGGACCCCCCGCCCCCTGGTTGCCTTCAAGATTTTCTCTTTATCTTTGATTTTCAGTGCTTGAATATT
Organism: Physeter macrocephalus; assembly: GCF_002837175.3. Taxonomy (NCBI): domain Eukaryota; kingdom Metazoa; phylum Chordata; class Mammalia; order Artiodactyla; family Physeteridae; genus Physeter; species Physeter macrocephalus. Next base: position 47,318,824 of record NC_041219.1, on the reverse strand, counting down.
ATGTGTCTAGGTATGTATTTTTACAGGGAGCGGGATGCTTATTCTGCTTGGGGTTCTCTGAGCTTCTTGTATCTATGGTTTGATGCTTTTCCTTCTTTTGGATGAATTCTCAGCCATTATCCCTACGAATATTTCTTCTGTCTTCTCGTCTTTTGAGATTCCAATTACATATGTGTTAGATTGTTTGATACTATCCTATAGCTCTTGTATATTCTATTTTTTCACGCTTTTTTTCTCCTTGTGTTTCAGCTTGGCTAATTTCTGTTGACCAATCTTCAGGTCAACACATTTTTGACCAGAGATGTATTATGGCCACAGATGTTAGTTTCTGCAAAAATCCCCTGGTCAGTAATGTGTTAACTGATTCTTCCACTGTGTCAGGTCTACTGATGAGCTCACTGAAAGCATTCTGTATTTCTGTTATTGTGTTTTTATTTTTCCTCTAGTATCTCATTGTTTCGATAGCTTCCATCTCTCTGCTGAAATATTCATCTGTTTATGCATTTTGTCCACCTTCTCCATGAAATCCTTTAACATTTTAATCAGATTAATTTTAAAGTCTGATTCTGTTGACTGTTTTGTCTCTTGACTGGGAGATATATATATATATATATATATATATATATATATATATATTTTTTTTTTTTTCTTTCCTTTTCTTAATGTGTAGTACTTTTTGATTGACTGCTGGACACAGTGTGCCCGCATTAGAAATTGGAGTCAGTTGTATTTATGCTTGGAAATGGGCCTGGCTTTTCTTGCCATTAGTGTAGGTGGTGAGTCAGTCTGGTAGGAGTAGGGCTGTGTTTGGGCTCTGTTGTCCCTCTGGACACTTGAGTGATGACTGGTTTTAATTCCTATAGCATCACCTTGTGCTTCGCGTGGGAAGCTGAGTTTCCAGAGGGTCTTTCCTCAGTGTTTCTGCCCTACCCTCAGCTTTTGATCTGAGTCTTAGAGGGGTTTCTCCCCACACCCTGTCCCCTACCTCAGGTGTGGACTGCTGTTACTTGATGCTCTGTTGCTGGCTGAGAGGGGAAGGTTTTGAGGGGGAGGTCCTCTGTCACCTGGTCCAGCTGCAGCCTTAGGCAGGCTCTGGGTTCCTGGGTCTTGGTAGGGCTTTCTCAGTGATGCCCCTTAGTGGCAGCCAGCTCTGCCTTGATGGTGGGTCTTGTGCAGGAAAGAGTTTCACATTCCTCTTTCAGCATTTGGGGGTCTCAGAGCCTAGGGGCAAGCTCCTACCTCTCCCACAGGGGCAGAGTTCTTTTCTTTCACCCAGTCTCCAGCCTTGTTGGGTCTTCACCAGCGCCCTGGGGGGTAACAGGTTTTGCTGCCCCTCCCCCAGTGGCTTAATGCATTCTTTCCATAGAGGAGACGAGTCCCAGCAGGTTTCTTTCCTTTTCCTGCAGCCATGATGGTGAGGAACGCCGTTTCCACCCTGCCACCCCTCGTCTTTCTCACGAGCACCTAGTAGGTCTGCAGAAGAGAGTCTGCTTGATGCCAGCTCTCTCCTGTGTCTCTTGCTCTGCAAGCCTGCAGTCAGCCTTTGCACTTTGTGGAAATTCCACCTGGATTCTTCTTTCCTGCGTGCGTGGTGCCTGGCTTCTCCTCCTCCTGGCCCGTCCTCCTGGGATTCCAGCCTCTTGGCTGTCCTGCAGCTTCAGCTCTCTGATGGAGTTGAGTCAGGCGGGGTTCTGGTAGCTTATGTGGCCTTTGCTGGTTAGTGTCGGGCCATGCTCCTCCTAGCTCTCCTAACCCTTTCTGCAGCAGCACTGCTTCCTGTTGTCCTGATGGTCAGGGGAGGCGGTGGGCGTGTCTGCAGCTTCTGGGGGGTCGGACAGGGTCTGGACAGAGTGATTCTCTGCTGTTAGCAGGGGGCGGGGACCCAGCTGGGGCTTCTGGAGCACGTTAGGGCAAGTGCAGGGGCCGTCAGGAGGCAGAAACCCCCCCGAAACATGCTTTGCAGTCTTCCTGGGGTTTTCCAGAAGCTAAACAAGTCATTTCCAGAGGGGCTGGAGAGCCAGAGAGGCTTGGGCTTCCAGGTGGCTCTCGTGAGGCTCAGCTCAGCCTGGGATGAGCCAGGGTCTCCTGGGCCCCCCACTCCCACCAGCGGCAGGCCGTGGTCTGGGTGATGGCACAGATGCTCGAGTCTGCATTGATCCTTCTCAAGCCTCCAGCAGACTGGGAGCTGAGAGGGTGGCCCGTCTCTGTGCCGGGGATGGGGGCGGGGGGGTCCTGTCATCCTCAGAGCTTCACGGCCAGAGATGTCCCTTATCAGGTGAGGAACTGAGGCCCGAGGAGAAGCGGGCCCGGGTCCTGGGGGCAGAGCCCACGGGGGCTGGCTCCGGGGCCCCAGCACGTGGGTCCTGGCGTTTGATCCGTGGGCGGTCCTCCCCTGGGTTGCGGTGGGCAGCCCTGCTGGGACGGGCTGAGTCTTCCTGGGGTCCAGGCCTCGGGAAGCGGCGGAGCCGGGATTTCAGATGTGGCCTCTTGAAGCTCGTGCCCACGTGGTCTTGCCTTTGGTGGTTTTGCCTCCCCTGTGGGAGGGGCGAGGCCCGGCACGAGGAGGCGATGGGCCTGGGGCCTGGAGACCTGGAAGCGAGCCTCGGCGTGGAGAAGAAGCGAGGCGGGAGGTGGTCTCAGGAGGCGCGGCAAAGAGGAAGCCAGGCGCGGTGCCCTCGGGAGACGGGTGCGCACAGCACGGGGGTCTCCCTAAAGAGGTGGGGGCCGGGCCTCACCCATCAGCTCCCGCTCCCCAGCCGTGGAGGGTGCTTGGGGCCCAGGGAGAGCGGGTGCAGGAGCTCCTCGTGTGGGGTCTGCCCACCGCGCTCCAGGGCGCCGAGGTGGGGTGGTGGGCGCTGACGGGGTCTGCTGGAGGAGGTGTTGTAATGACCTAGGCCCGAATCCGATTTGGGGCGAGCCGCTCAGCCTTCCTGAATCTCGGTGTGCTCCTTTTCAGATGGGTGATGTCTCGCTGGGCTGTGGACCGGACGTGATGATGGGCGTGGAAAGCCCTGGTACGCTGCTAGCCCTTATTTTCATTTCTTCTCTTCCGTTTCGGCTCCACTTGGAGCATTTCCTGCCTGTGGCTGCGTAAGAGACCACCAGACTCAGCACCTAAAGAGAGCGGTTATTACTGTAGCCCAGGGTCCACCATCCTGATCTCAGCCCGTGCATCTGCGGGCTGCCTGGGGGCCCTGTGGCAGGCTGGTCGTGGCTGGGGCAGTTCTCACTCAGGTGTCCCTGGACCAGGAGGCTAGCCTGGGAACGTCCTTCCCTTGGCAATGCTAGAAGCACGGAAGAGCAAGTGGGAACGTGCAAAGCTCTGTGCCTTCGCTTCCCTGCATTGGCTACAGCCAGTCCCTGCCGTGCCCGCGATCATGGGGACCCTCTTCTGGGAGGGGCTGTGAAGTCTCAGGGCAGACAATGTGGATGGGGCGGGATGGAGGACTGGGACTCCTACTGCTGTACCCCCAGCCCCTCCCTGATGCGCTACGTCTCGCTGGTCCACGCTCCTGTCCTTCGGGTCCCAGGTCGAATGCTGCTGTTTAAGAGGAGCCTTCCCAGACTTTCCCGGACCCTCCTGGAGGTGGGGCCTCTCCCTCCCGGGGGAGCCGCCCGCTCTGCCTGAGGGGTCGGCAGCCTCTCAGTAGGGGGCTGTGTGCGGGGTCCTGAGTGTGTGTCCGCGTCTCTGAACCCAGGAACCCGAGAGCTCAAGGCCCGGGAGAATTTCACCCTAGGGAAGCTGAAGGCTGGAGCCTGGTGACTGCGTCAGGCCCCCACGGTCGCTGCAGAGCAGGGCTGGGCATGTGGGCCGCAGATTGCCAGGCTGCAGCAGCAGGGACTGTGGCAGCCAGGGCCGTCTGGAGATGCGCAGCCTCGCCACCTGGCTGTCGGTCCAGCTGTGTCACAGCAACTGACATCGTCCCACGGGAGGGACAGTCACACCCAGTGGCCAAGTCTGTTTCCCCTCTGTGTCCAGCAGGGCCCAGAGCACAGGCCAGGCTCCCTTTCCAGGGTCCAGCCCCTCCTCCCTCTGTCTCACCCTTGCTCCATCCCCAGCTGGGAAGTGGTGGGGTCTGAGGTTAGAGCTTTAGCCTGGAAATGAGAACGTGTGGCTTGTGGCCTTGGTTTTGCTGCCCACTTGCTTTGTGAGCCGTGTGTGGTGTGTGTGTGTATATGTGTGTGTGGGGTGTGTGTGTGTGCGTGTGTGTATGGTATATGGGTGTGGTGTCTGTGTGTGTGTGTGTGTGTGTGCTGCATGGGTGTGGTGTGTGTGTATATGTGTGTGGGGGGCATGTGGGCGTGGTGTGTGTGTATATGTGTGTGTGCTGCATGGGCGTGGTGTCTGTGTGTATGTGTGTGTGGGGCACGTGGGCGTGGTGTCTGTGTATATGTGTGTGGGGGGCACGTGGGCGTGGTGTGTGTGTATATGTGTGTGGGGGGCACGTGGGCGTGGTGTGTGTGTATATGTGTGTGGGGGGCACGTGGGCGTGGTGTGTGTGTATATGTGTGTGGGGGGCACGTGGGCGTGGTGTGTGTGTGTGCGCGTGTGGTGTGGTGTGTCGAAGCACCCTGGTTCTGGAGTCAGACTGTTCTGGGTCCTGGGTGCACGGCCCACTCGCGTCTGTGGCCCCAGGCAGTTCACCTCCAAGTCTGCTTTGTCGTGTGTGAGACGTGGTGGCAGAGGCCGCTGGGCGGCCTGCGTGGCTCAGGTGGGGAAGGGGCCGCGTGAGCTCCTGGCACAGCACCTGCGACGCTGAGCACTGTCCTCGGCTGCCCCTGGGGGCCTGCAGGGCACCTCGTGTGAGCCAGCGTGGGCCTCTTGTCCTGGTTCGCATCCACTTGCAGCCTGAGACGGGAGCTGTGCCCGTCCTTGTTGGGCTCCGTGTCCCCTGAGTCTCAGGATTGTCTCGGGAGCTCAGACAGCCCACGTGAACGTTCCCAGGACGGGGAGGTGCTCGAGGAGAGCGGCTCCCCTTGCTCCCTCCTTTCCGAGGGGATTGTCCTGGAGGCCTTCTCAGTGTCTGCTGGCTTAGCACGCCCCGCCCCTGGCGAGGGGCCCGCGGGACCCCAGGCCCGGCTGGTTTGGCAGCTCCGTGGGCTGCAGCCTCAGGTGCGCAGCTGTTGCTGTTTCCGAGGGAGCTGGACTGACCCTGGCTGTGACGCCTTGAGGTCCGGTGCCTGCGGAGTGCCCCTGGGGCAGACTTGAGCACGGCTGCTCATCGCTGCTTCCTCTTCAAACCTCACTACGTGATGATCGAGGAGTAGGAAACTCTGAGGCCCTCCTCCCAGGGAGGAGGAGAGGTGGTGACTGTGGATTTTGGAAGCTCAGATGTAGAGGCTCAGTGTTAGCTGACTTAGCAGGTAGAGAACCTAATGCCAGCAGAGGGGAGGGCAGCCGGCACGTGAACCCCTTCGCTGCAGGGCCCCAGGAATCATGCACCTGGCCCCTCAGGGTGGCCGCTGTGATACGGGGAGGCTGAGAGCAGGCAGCTGTTGCAAAGATGGGTTTCTCTGGGGGAAGTTGATCCAGAGAAGCTGTGGGCTTGGGGATGCCACGCAGAGCTACAGGCTGGGGTACAGTGCTGAATTGCAAATGGGGGTCGAATGAGAGCTACACCCTAGAAAGGGAGGTTCCCAGCGCCCTCCCCTCCTTGGCTTCTGGGATGCCTGTGGTCCCCCAGGGCAGATAGTGGAGGCATTTTCTCTGGAGAAACTGACCCCAAAGAAAAGACTTACAAATACTTGCGTGTGGGCGTCTCCCATCTCAGCTATGAGGGCCCCCAGGCTGGGCTGTGTTTACAGACACGTGAAGCCCTGCAGTCAACAAGCCTTGTCTTAGACAAGCCTGGACGCAGATGTCTGCGTCCAGTGGCTCGTTCTTGCCTGTGGATGGACTCAAGGTCTTCAGGTCTTAACATCTCCAATGTGAAGGACAGAGACCTGCAAAAACAGAACAAAACAAAAAGCAGCAAAAGGAGCTTGGTGGAATCAAAGACAATGTACAGAGCAGAAGAAAAGCCAAAAAACAAAACACCACCTGCACTCCTTTTTTTTTTTTTTAATTCTGCTTCTAGTTGCACATCCCTAGTATGTAGGACTATGATTGATTTTTTTAAAAAATTAATTAATTTATTTATTTGGTGCGTTGGGTCTTGGTTGCTGCACGTGGGCTTTCTCTAGTTGCGGCGAGCAAGGGCTACTCTTCATTGCGGTGTGCAGGCTTCTCATTTTGGTGGCTTCTCTTGTTGCCGAGCACGGGCTCTAGGCGTGTGAGTTTCAGTAGTTGTGGCACACGGGCTCAGTAGTTGTGGCTCGTGGGCTCTAGAGCGCAGGCTCAGTAGTTGTGGCGCACGGGCTTAGCTGCTCCGCGGCACGTGGGATCTTTCCAGACCAGGGCTCGAACCCGCCTCCCCTGCATTGGCAGGTGGGTTCTTAACCACTGCGCCGCCAGGGAAGTCTTACCACCTGTACTCCTAACTCCGTAATATCGTCAGAGAGTGAAGACAGGTATTGTAGTTGACATTTTAAAAACTCAGTTGTGAGGTTTGGGTGGTCAAGCAGAGGAAATATCCCAGGAAGTAGAACAAACATTTTTACAAATTGATGACAAATGGGAGCAAAAAGATAAGAAAAAGTGGAAGATCTCAGAGTTGCAGAAGGAGGGAATGGGGAGAATGGGAGAGAGAAAGTTATTGGAACCAGGATTCCCAGAACTCCGGGAGGGAGTTAAAGACTCCCCTTGTGTCTGAATGTGCCCCCAGGCACCGTGATTGAGTAAGAGACCCTGCTGAAGCACTTAACTGTGAAGTTTCAAACCTGAGATACAGAGAAGATTGCAAAGCTTCCCGAGATAAGAACGGCCTAGGAACGGAGGACCTCAGCGTTCTCGACACAGCATTGGCAGCTGGACGACGGGAACAGTGCGTTCAGGGTTCTGAGGGGACGTGGTCCCCAGCCTGGAATTCCATACCCAGCCCAACTGCCGGTCCCGAGCGAGGTGGAAACAGGCGCTTGTAGTCACATGCCGTCCCACACAGTTGTCACGGTCAGGAGGCAGCTGGGGGTGGACTCTGCCACCGTGTGCACGGACACCAGCGAGGGGCACACGGGTCAAGGACGCGGTCCATCCAGCCCGAGGGAGATTGCAGGAAGACAGTCGTTCGGCGCTGAGGGGCAGGGGCCCCACCCCAAGAGATAATGGGATCAGAGCACGCCTCCTGCATTTGGCCGTACGGAGAGGGTTTGCCACAGAGCTGGGGAGGGAATTGTTAATAGGTGCATAGAACACTAAGCAAGCAAGCGAAGGAAACACAAAATCTTGTGTAAAAAAGGCGGTGTAATCACTACATGGTGTACTTTGAATTAGACTGAAAATTGTCCCGGGACCGTGTCGCGGGAGGGAAGCCTGCAGCAGGGAAAGTGGCTGGGTCGTCGTCTTGCAGTCAGAAATCAGTAGCCCATCAAAACATACAGATCGTGAAACAATGATGTAAGCACGTCAGAAACCTGAGGGTAAGAGAAGAATCAGCAAGGGTTTGCTCTGGACGTGGGAGTCGGGTGGGGAGGGGAACTGGATATTCTGTCCGGAGTCTTTTGACTTTTAAAGTAGGTACATGTGTGACTCTGGTAAAAAATAAAAGTGAAAATAAAAGAATTCCAGGACTTCCCTGGTGGCCAGTGGTTAAGAATCCGCCTCCCAATGCAGGGGACGCGGGTTCGAGCCCTGCTCCGGGAAGATCCCACATGCCGCGGAGCAACTAAGCCCGTGCGCCACAACTACTGAGCCTGCGCTCTAGAGCCCTCGAGCCACAACTACTGAGCCCGCCTGCCACGACTACTGAAGCCGGCGCACGCTAGAGCCCGTGCTTCGCAACAAGAGAAGCCACTGCAATGAGAAGCCCGCGCACCGCAACGAAGAGTAGGCCCCCACTCGCTGCAACTAGAGAATGCCCGTGTGCAGCAATGAAGACCCAACACAGCTGAAAATAAATAATAATAATAAAAAAAAGAATTTCAAAGGGTGCCAGCCCCAGGATCCTGGTGATTGGGGGTTCAGTTCTGATTGGTTCTGACCCTAGAGTGCTGGTCCCCTTGTCCCCAGAGTTCTGGTGGGAATTTTGATGGCCTCCACCCCAGCCTTGTGGCAGGTCGGACTGGACTCTGGATCCCTGGGGAGTTCCGCCCGGAACCCCAGTGGTTTCCTACGGGTCTTGGCCTCAGAGGTCTGGTGTCAGAGTCACTGCCGACGCTGAGGTGCCACCCGGGAGTGATTTCACTGCTGTCAGCAGAAGCACGTCCGTGAAGGATTGCATCACGTCTGTTGAGTTGAAAGCGGGCTGTTGGAAAGCGTGTGGCTTGTGTCACTCCCTGCCAGGCGGTCCCACCCACCCGGCCAGCCCTGCGTGTTCCCGGGTTGAAAGCCTGGCTGTGCTCCGCCTTACCTCGGACTTGCTGGGCGGCGGGCCGGCCTCCCGGGCGCCTCTCCCCGGGGGCTTCGGACGCAGGGGGATGGTGGGGTGAGGGCTGAGGCCCTGCTTTGCCCGCACAGCGGGAGGCGAGGCCCCCCAGCGTCCTGCTGCAGCGGCGTGACGGGCCTCGCGCAAGACCGACCAGCCGTGCCCCCTCCCCCGGGGGTGCTGGGGAGGCCGCGTAGGGAGCTGGGGAAGTGGGCTCCCCCTCCGGGGTAGCTCTCCCCTTTCCAGCTCTGCGGCCTTGCACTGGAACCTGGAACTCTTGTCCACGCCGGGGGTGCTTGTAAACCCTCCCTGTGCTGTGTGCAGCCTCGCGGGCAGAGCGCCTCCTGTGGGCGCTAACGAGGCTGGTCTTCCGGTGCAGGTATTTAATGGAGCCCGGAGGGAGCCTGTGGAAGCGACGTGCCGATGCCGCTGTAAGACATACCGACGAGGTCTGTCTGGGTCATTACGTGTAGGGGCTGCAGGGGCGGGCGTCCTGAAGACCTCCCCGGGAGAGGCCTGTTTTGGTGGAAGCTGCGCACAGTCGTATTTCTAAGCGCACGGAGCTGCCCAGTGCAGCTGCCCTGAGCTGCCGGGTGGCCGGGCCTCACCAGGAGGAGCGGGCAGGTGGGAGCCACACACCGGCTCTGTAGCCTTGGGCGCAGTTAGGCCTCAGGAGCCTCATCTGTAAATGGGGGTGGTGGTCCCCACCTCACAGGTTGGTGTGAGGGTCCTGTGGCTGATGGACAGACGTTCTTTCTGACTGGAGAGCCGCCACACCACTTTCTTCCTTCAGGGCCTTTGCTCCGAAGCTGTCTCCTCAAGAAGTCTTCCTCGATTGACATATCCCCTTGAACAAACCCAGGGTTTGTTCGTGCATTCAGAAAAGGTGAGCTGAGCCTGGCCACGCGCTGGCTCTCCTGGCAAAGAGCCAGACAGAAGCGCTCGTGCCCTGTGGAGGGCGGCGGGGTGGGAGCGCGCAGAGGACCGTGCAGGCTGCTCCCGGACTGTCGCTGCGGTGGGGACCGGGGCAGGGCGAAGGGTGCTCGTCACGCGGCCGGTCAGGGCAGCGCTCACACCTGAAGCACCTGAGGGAGTGAGGAAAGGGCTCTGGGCACGGGGCCGGCCGGGAGGCCGGGAGGAGCTCTGGAAAGGGAGAGAGGCGGGTAGAGAGGTGCCGGGCGTGGGGCGCGGGGTGTGGCCGGCAGGCCCGCAGGCCAAGCTGAAGACCTTGCTCCGCCCTCGTGGGTCCCTGTTGGGATGGTCGGGTGGTCCTGGCTGCTTTCGTTGGGCTGAAAGGAGGGTGAGCAGGGCAGCGGGCTGCGGGGCCTCCGGCAGCGCCCCCGATGGAAGGGTCGGCTCCGTGCTCACCTTGATGGTAGGTGGGCAAGGCGGGCTTTGGGGCGGCAGGAGGCAGGGGCACCTGGTCTGGCGGGGCGCCGGCGGCAGGTTCCACGTGGGCCGGTGCGTGCGGGGGTCAGCGTGGAGCTGGCCTTCGCGGTGGGGCTGCTCGAGGCCCCGGGGGAGCGTGTGCAGCCGGGAGACCGGGGGGCGGGGAGATGAGGAATCAGCAGCAGGGACCGATTCCCCCGAAGCGAAGGGACCAGAGTGGCTGGGGAGGAGGGCCTGGCCAGCGGGTCTCTGCTGGGGGGCAGATGGGCTGATGACCGGGCAGGCCCTGGCTGGCTGCGGTCCGGAGTGGAGCTGAAAGCCGGGACGGAGCGGGGCCGTGCAGGGCCGGGGGAGCGCAGAGCGCCGCCTTTCTCCCCGGGCTCCCTCCCTGCCACCCCGGGGTGCCGCTGGGGCTCTGCCCTTGTGGGGTTGGCCCACTGCGTGTCCCGACCCAGGCCCCTGCTTTTCCTTCCCGCACAGATGCTGAGATGTTGGGTTTGCCTGCCGTGTGCTGTGCGCCGGGCCCTGGGGGCATTGGCGGGGAGACGGCGCTGTCGCCCCTGGAGTGAGGCCGTGCCCTCGGTGTGGTCATTGGGAGCGTCGCGAGCAGTTCGCGCCGGGCGAGGATGGGTAACGGGGGACGTGGGGGCCCCGGAAGGCCAGCTTGCTGGAGGAGACGACTGGCAGCCACCGTGCACAGGCTGCGGGGTGAGGGCCAGCAGGGAGCCTCCCGGGGAGGGGAACCCGCACCCCAGGGGGCTGGTGCAGAGCATAGGTGAAGGGACCCCCGGACTCCAGCATATGGACACTGGGAAGCTGCAGAAGGGTCTAGGCTGGGAGCCATCCACCCTGAATCTGAAATCCACTGTTCATAAGGCACAGAAGGGCTGTCCTCGAGTCTGGATGGGGGACCTGTCCAAGCCGCGTTGCTGGGACAGCCCGTGGGGCGGTCTGAGAGGAAGGAGTTGGTGGGCAGGGCTGCAGCTGCGGCCCCACGAGCGAGGGAGGCGTCCTCGACACACACACGAGCGCTCCTGTTCCCTGGAGGGCCTCTCTCCGTCTTTGAGGGTCTGGGGTGTCACTGGGCTAAGTTGTCCCATCTCCATGCTGGCTGGACCCCCCTCCGTCTTCCTCGGGGAGCAGGTTCTGCTGACCACAGCACTGGGCAGACAGGTGGTTTTTCCTTCGAATTGCATTATGCCTTGTGTGTGCGTGCTTCCTTGTTACTGCCACCAGCCCAAGATGAAGAGCCATCCCGGCACCCCAGAAACGCCTTCATGTCCTCTCTGAGTCGATAACCTTCCCCCAAAGAAGCGCTGTCCTCACCTCTGTCGCCGCAGCTTGCTTCCCCGTTCCGGACCCCGGTAGGAATGGGAACATGCAGAATCACACGGCAGACGCCCTCTGGCGTCTGCCTTCCGCTGCGGCCCAGCGTCCCGCTGTCCGAGTATCCTGGCGTATTCATTCATTGTGCTACGGACCGACGTTTCCGTCGTTTCCAGGGTTTGCTCTTCTGGGTAACGCTGCAGGGCTGTTCCGGTGTGTGTCTCCCGGTGTTGTCTCGTACGTTTCTCCGGTCACAGGGCGTACCCGTGTTTCACTTTCGTAGGTACCAGTAGACATAGTTTCCGTTGTGGATCACAGGTGGCTGGCGAGTCATTGCCCTGGACCTTCGTCACTCCTGGGTAAACGCACCCGCAGCCTCTGGAAGCCCAGGACTGAGAGTCGTCCGCTCGTGAGTCCCCGAGCCCTGGGGAGGCAGGTCCTGTGTGTCCTGTTCGCTCCTCACAACAGCCTTGAGAAATCTCCTGCCTGCGTTTAGTGCCAAGAAAACAGGAGCTCAGAAAACCTGGCTCACCCGCAGTCACCCCGAGAGGGGATTCGGGCCAAGGCCTCACGCCTAGGCCGGTGTTCTTCCACTAGGCTCGAGGCCCTCCTGGGACGCCGCATGCCCCCGGCTCTGCGGCCCTTCAGCCCTTTTTCTGGGCGGCAGGTGCCGACCCGAGAGTGGGGCTGGCCCTTGGGCTTCCTCTGGGCGCCCCTCACTGGGCTTCTCTCCCTGCAGGCACCAGCTTGCTGCAGGAGGTGGTCTATTTGGTGAGCCAGGGGGCCGACCCCGATGAGATCGGCCTGATGAATATCGACGAGCAGCTCCCGGTCCTGGAGTACCCGCAGCCGGGCCTGGACATCATCAAGGTGGGCTCTGGGCAGGTGGCAGCAGCCCACACGCCCCCCTTGGGGCCTTTCCACGGTTGCATCCTGAGAGACGGTGGCTCCTGAGGGGTTCCTGGGGGCCTCGTGGGTGGAGGGAGAGCAGCGAGCTCCCGGGACCCCCAGGCAGCTGGGGGTGGGCGGGGAAGACTGATGGGCCTGGGCTGGTGGCAGTGACCCTGGAACTGAACCAGCGGGTGACGTGGGTGGCTTGGAGGGGGAAAGGAGGCAGATGCCAGGAGTAGGGGAGATGGGGGGTGGTGTAGGGGTGAGGGGCCTCCCGCTGTGGCTCACCCGTCTGTTGAGGGGACTGGGTGGGATGTGTTTGCATCGAACATTCGGTGTCAAGAGGGAAAAAAACATGATTCTCAGGTCCCATTCTTTCTACCCCTCAGACAGACCTGGGGCTTTTTCTCTCCATCCTCCCCTCTGCCACCTCTCGTTCAGGCCTCATTTCCTGCGTGGCCCGCCTGTCCCTTCTCCCACTAGACGAGCATCCTGAAATAAGCTCTGAGAATGCCCCCCCAGCGCCGGGTCGTTGGCCCGCGTAAGCCGGTCTCTGCACCCCAGCCTCCAGCGCTGGCCCACCTGCATCCAGCCCCTCCCGCCCCTGTGCCCGCCACGGTGCTGCAGCCCCCGTTGACCCACCGCTGAGCCTTCCAGTAGAGCTGCGTGGGCCCCCGCCGCGGGCTGCCCTGCTCTTGGCTTTGGGGTCCCGCCAAGGACTGAACTGACCATGATGTCACAGCCCTCGCAGAGCTGAGATCCCAGTGAGGGAGCCCCCAGGACAGGAAAACTGAGAGTCCTAGTGGTTGAAGGGTGGCCACGCCAGACGGGAGCAAAGTGGGACGGGGCCGGGCCTCTCGGGGAGCGGGGGGCACGTCTGAGTCAGGGCCCGGGAGCGGAGCGCTGGCCGAGGGAGGGGGGCCGGGCCGGTCCAGGAGCCGCAGGAGTTCTGTGCTGAGGCTGACTGCGGGGCCCCCTCTCCGCGGCCGCTCCGGGCTGCCATCGCGGCCCACGTCCTCTGAGCAGACCCCTGTCGGTACACTCTGACTCAGGCCACGGGGGCCGAGGACGGGGACCGCGTCGGCCCGTGTCTGCCCCCAGGGTCCAGCCTGGGCGGGGCTGGGGGGGTCCTGTCTCAGGTGAGAAGGTTGTTCGGGGTGCAGGTGGTGCCGGTCCTGACTCGTCTGCGGCCCCGTCCTCCTGGGCCCCAGAGAAAGGGCGCATGTCCTCTGAGCGCCTCCCCTCTGCCCTGCTGCAGGAACTGACGTCCCCCCGCCTCATCAAAAGCCACCTCCCTTACCGCTTCCTGCCCTCAGACCTCCACAGCGGCGACTCCAAGGTAACTCCGCTCCCTGCCGCTCCCCGCTGCTCCCGGAACCAGAGGCCCATGTGCCAGTCCAAACGGTGGTCTGTCACAGGCCCAAGTTCCCAGACAACCTCGGTGTGCTAAGAGCGCTGGAGAGGCTGTCCTTGACCCCGTGTCTCTAGCATTTTATCCATGCTTCTCACTTTCGCTTTTCCTCACAGCTGAACTTGACCAGCCAGAGCCCAGCCTCTGCCCATTGAAGGCCTGAGGACTCATGGCTGCTTTCACTGTCTCCGATTTTTTTCTTTTCTTCTCAACTGCATTAGACGTATGAGGCCTATAATTCTCATCACCAGTGTCAGGACTCTAAGTTTTCTGTCTTCTGCTGATTTTAAAGTAGTGCTAGAGACACCCCAGTGTTCACAGCAGCACTATTTACAATAGGCAAGACATGGAAGCAGCCTGAGCATTCATCAGTGGGTGAATGGGTGAAGGAGGTGTGGCTTATGTATACGAGGGAATATGACTCAGCCGTAAGAAAGGACGAAATTTTGCCATTTGCAGCAACATGGATGGACTTGGAGAGCATTATGCTAAGTCAGACAGAGAAAGACAAATACCGTTTGATATCACTTATATGTGGAACCTAAAAAAAATATGACAGACTAGTGAGTATAATAAAAAAGGGAGCAGACTCACAGATATAGAGGACAAACTAGTGGTTACCTGTGGGGAGAGGGAAGGGGGGAGGGGCAGGATAGGGGTAGGGGATTAAGACATACAAACTATTATGTATACAATAAACTACAAGGATATATTCTACAACCTGGGGAGTAGAGCCAATATCTTATAATAACTGTAAATGGAATATAACCTTTAAAAGCTGTGCATCACTATACTGTACACCTGTAACTTAGGTAACATTGTACAGCAAGTATACCTTGATTCAAAAAAAAAAAAAAGAAAAAAGGAGTGCTAGAGAACAGAAGTATACCAAAACACTCAGGCGGTTGTCCTAGCTGATGCTATTGCGTGGACAGGAGTGCATCTCTGCTGAAACAAGTAATAGAGAAAAAGCGTTTGGCCTTGGTGCACGAGGGGCTGACTTTGCTGTTGGAAACGGGGTCAAAAGAGTGGGCTGTAGGCCAGTGGAAGCTGCGCAGGGCGGCCTGCCTGGGACGGAGGATCGCAGACTAGCCTCGTCTGTCCCTCTGTCCGTTCCTCTGCCCCCCCCTCCCTCTTGCAGGTCATATACATGGCCCGGAACCCCAAGGACCTGGTGGTGTCCTATTACCAGTTCCACCGCTCCCTCCGGACCATGAGCTACCGAGGCACGTTCCAGGAGTTCTGCCGGAGGTTCATGAACGACAAGTGTAAGTGTCTGTGTGACGTTACAGCGCGGCTGCTCACTCTCGCTGAGCGCCCGCGTGTCCGTCACGGTGCCCCCCGTTGTACAGTAGCCGCGGGGTGGGCTGCTTTCCCGCTGGCGGGTGGAGGAGCTGGGGCTGAGGGCTGTCAGCTTGTCCGAGGCCGAGCTAGTGCCAGACAGAGCGGGTGTCCAACGCTGAGGCCCTTCTCTCTCGCCACATCCTTGGGGTTCTGAGAAGTTCCCCAATTAAAAGCATCCCTCTTCCTGCCTGGATTCCGAGCAGCGAAAACGGTGGCCCAGATACCGCTCTTATCGGTGCCTGAGGCCAGAGTGGAGGCCGGGGCTTCATGTGAGAGCCCTGTGGGCCTTTAGCTGGACTTGAGGATCAGGCTTGGCCCCCAGCCCCAGGCCCGTGTGACAGGTGGGGTGCGCTTTGGGGGAGGGGGAAGGCAGTGCTCTGGGCAGGAGGCCTGTTCCCAGGGGAGAGGGGCGAGCTGGGGCCGAGCGAACCCGGGCCCTTCCATGTCTCCCCTCCCCGGGGCGGAGTGGGCCAGGCAGAGGGCCGGGGAGGGAGCCGTCCCCTTGGCAGCGGGGCTGGCAGCTCCTTGCTACGGTTCTGTTCCCCGCGCCCCCGAGGTGGCTCCCCCACCGCCAGCCCTGGCTTCTCTGGGCACCCTTCTGTTTAGAGTTTGCGCCCAGGAGGGTTTTGAAATGGGTCTTACGTACCTGTTAATTAAACCTGCACCCAGGCTCCTCTGCACCCGAGTCTAAAAATACACTTCCTGTTTTATTTCCCAGCTCAAGTAACCCTCAGCCTCGCTGTCCATTTGTTGTCCAACCCAGTCAGGCAGGGGTTCTGCGGTGAGGTCATGGGACAGGAGTGGGGTAAGGTGCATAATGGCGGTCCAGGAGCACAGCGCCCCAAACTTAAATGGGTGGCCCGACTGGAGCTGCCTCCCGAGCCTGGCTGAAGACCAGGTCCTCCTTAGTGCGCCGCCTGCACCGCCTGAAGGCCCTCTCTTCCCTGCCCTTGAGTCTTTGCTTCACCTGGGACCGGGAGGGGGGCCAGGGTGGGAGGGGACAGGCGTAGGTGGCCCCAGCAGCTGTACCCTAAGGCCCCTGGAACCTGCTAAAGGCCTCTGTCCAGCCTCCCTTCCCCCCAGCCCACCCACCGCCTGGCTCAGGCCCCTCGGGGGCTGCCAGGCATTTGGAGCAAGCCACTCCTGTGGTTCCCAGAGCCGTATTTCTGAGTCCCACTTTGCATCCCAGCCTTTAGAGAAGCAGTCACCTGCATGGGGACAACACTGTCGTAGACAGCGGTGTCCTGCAAGTTCAGACTGCCCTGCGGTGCAGGGCTGAAAGCCTCCTGCTGGGCCAGAGCCGTTCAGAGTTACCTAGGACAGGCCTGTCCGTGCTGTGAAGGCCACAGCACTGCCCGGCACTGAAGTCCAAGGCTGCACACGCTGGCTGCGGTCCCGCCAAAGCCTCTGCAGCCATGTCCTTAGCCTCCCCAGTCCGGTTTATTCTCTGCGCTCCCGCCCGATTCCCGCTCTCGAGGAGGCTTGCCTTCTCTGTCTGAGGTCCTGAAAACTTGAAGAGTGAAGTGCAGAGGGGCAGTGAGATGTCGCTGCTCGCTAACGGAGCGAGGACACGCTGCCCGAGCCCTGTGGTGGGGGTCGTGACCTGCACACTGCAGGGCTGGGGGGCCCTGGAGCCATGTGCCTGGGGGACAGGAGCAGGGGGGAGGAGTCCCTGTGTGTGACCACTGTCCTGTCACCCCTGTCCCCGTGCGAGTGACCCTGTCCTCACATCCTCGCCGTCCCCGAGTCACCCCCCATCCAGCCTCCCCCGTCGCCGTCCCCAGCAGCCCTGGCCGTCTGTCTGCGAGTGTTCTCTGGGAAGGAGCGGGGTTTTCTTACCTCCGTGTCCACGCCCAGTGGACTGCTTGACCCCAGGGCGCGGCTCACCTGGTCTGCGTGCCAGCTGTGGGCCCAGACTTGGGAGGCTCCGCTCGGGGCCCCGAGGGCATCAGCCTGTCCGTGAGCTGCGCAGGTCGCGTCCTTCTCTGGACTCGCCCTGGTCCCGTAAGGCGGGAAGGCCGGCCTGGCTGTTAACGTCCTGCCCCGTGCGCGCACGGAGCGGGGATGTGCCAGGCCTGGAGTCCAGGGCCCCGCGGCTGGAACTTTGCCGTGGGGGCACCGGGGCCCAGACAGGGCCAGGATTCACCCAGCGGTGGGTCTCCGGCAAGGCCTTCGGCTGAAGCCTGCCTGCGTTGGTTCACTTCCGCCCCCTTACCCCTCGCCTTCCAGAGCCCCCCGCCCTTCGTTCCGCATGAAGTGCTGGGGGGGGCGCCTAGTTGGCCCCAAGAGGGCCCTTCTGCTCTGACCTGGTCCCCAGGGCCCGCCCCTCGGCGACCCCTGACCTCCGCCTCCATCCCTCGGGGCCTCTCGGCGGGCTGCGGGGCCCAGGCTGCTGCTGTGCTGCCACCTGCTGGCTGGCGGGATGGCAGGCCGATGTTGCCGGGTCGCGCTGGCTGGGACCCAGGCGTTGGGTCAGCCCTGTTTTCCCAGCCTTGGTCACGCGTGTAAGTGTAAGAGGTTGTCAGCACCTTGAGGTGTGCCTGCGCGGGGACAGGAGCAGCCCTGCCACTCAGGGGACTCCGCGCTACAAGTAGGACCCTCGCCGGCGCCTTGCCCGTCCCACCCCGTGGAACTTCCCACCAGAGAGGAGGCGCGCAGGCGCGGCCCCCGCGGGCCCTCGTGTACGCGGGGCCCTCGGCGCCGCGGCAGCCCCGGGGTGACGGCAGAAAGGCTCAGGGTCCGCCGGTCTCACGGCCGGCGAGGAGATGAGGGGCCGGCTGCCTCTGTCCCGAGCCCTTGTCCTTCACCCTCCGCCCTCTGTCTGACCTTGCCGGCTGCTCTGACCCGCTCCGCGGGCCCCCGCGGCCACTTCTTATATCTTTAAGGCCCGTTTGCGGGCCTTGCCTCCGCGCGCCGCGTCCCCTGCGGCCTCTTCCCCTCCGCCGCCCGCGCAGCCCTCACTGATGCTTCGAGGCCCGCCGTGTCCGCGGGCCTCCCTCCCGGTGCTGGCCACTCCGCGCCGCCGTGCCCGCCTCCCTGGGGCTCTGCCGCCAGGCCGGGAGCTCCACGGCAGGGCCCCGTGCTCGCGAGCCGGACGGGCGCTCGGGCGAGCGAGGACGCGGGCAGCAGGGCCACCACCCTGACTGGCCCCCGTTATCCAGCCGGGCCCGCTTCCCGATGCCCAGCAGGCCCGGGGCGCCCGTGTTCTTCGGCCGAGACCGTCCTCTGAGTAACGTGGAAGCCCCCTCGGGAGGTGACGTCAGTGTGAATCGGCGGCGAGAATCCATCGTTTTTATGAAAAACGTTGCGAAGCAGCCTGGCCACCCTGACCTGTGTCTCTGCCTGTGTGACCTCAGCCCCACACCGGGGGGGGTGTGGGAAATGCGAGGGCTGGGGCGTGGGTGCGAGCTGTCGTGCCGTCCTGCCCAGCCTCGTGTGCCGGGACAGGGCCCGCTGCCCCTTCGCCCCCGCGCCTTCCTGGTTCTGCCTGGTTCCGGGATCCTGTCTGTGGTGCGCGTGCCTGGCAGGCCCCATTCGCAGCTCTGCCCAGAGCCTCCCGCACCCCATCCTAGCCCCGACAGTCCTGTGTCCCGCTTCCTCTGGGCGTCATTCTCTTCCTGGTCACCCCTTGTTAGAGAAACTCACGGGTGCCGGGTGCCGTCCTCCGTACCCCCGGAGAACAGAGGCTTCCACCTAAGGGTCGGGGCTTCTAGGCATCCGGGAGGCAGGGGCCGAGGCCTTGGGCAGGAGGCCGGGGGACGTGGCTCACCTTAGGGGGCTGCCGGTGGAGCCCGGGGCTTCCTGAAACACAGCTACTGGGCAGAGGAGGGAGCCTTCTGGCAGGGAAGGCAGGGAAGCAAGGCCGCCTCACACGTGCCCGCTCCCTCCCTGTGACTGGTCACCCGTCCCCTTGTCTCCACAGTGGGCTACGGCTCCTGGTTTGAGCACGTGCAGGAGTTCTGGGAGCACCGTATGGACTCGAACGTGCTTTTCCTCAAGTACGAAGACATGCACCGGGTGAGTGCGTGGGGTGCCCCGCCCTCAGTCTCACAGCTGCCGCCCCCAGTGCCGGCGGGCGGGCGGGGCCTGCAGCGCCGAGACCCCGGGCATCAGGGCTGATGGTCGGACTCCGGAGTTCCGGGTGGGCCCAGGGTCCCCCGACCGGTGTTTCGCCTCCGGCCGGTGCTGACCCCCCGGGCCTCTGCCCTGCCCTTGGCCCCCGGCCAAGCACAGCTTCTGGGTTGGTGGCATGCGGTGCTTTCGAGAGGCCCGTCTATTGTTTTTCTGCTTCAACAGCAGTGGAGCGATAGCCGGACTCACCCTGCTGCCACCCAGCACCCTCTCCGTAGGTGACCAGCTTGGGGCAAAGGGCTGAGATGGCAGAGTCCGGATTTCTCGTCCCAGCCTGTTTGCCGTAGGGTGGCAATCCTCAAAGCGCTGACAACCCCGGCGGGTGTAGCTGTGAATCGATTCCTGTGACGAGTTCTCGAGTGCCCGGCACAGAGGGTGATGGGCACTAGGTGGTGGTTGAGTGCATGTGCCAGGCTGGGCGGTGGTGCTGGGGCAGCCAGGCAGGAGCTCGCCTGTGTCCTCGGGAAAGCGAGGTCTGGAAGGGGGGCCGGCACGTCCCGTCCCGTCTCGGTGTCAGCACCGTCGTCCTCAGCACGTTAAGAGCCTCGCTGTGTGCCGAGCGTGTGCGAGGTCCCCTTGGTCCTGGAAGCCCGCCGCCCCCTGCCGGGTCTGAACCCCGCCGCTGCCCGAGCAGAAGTGCTGACGCCTCTCCTTTCTCAGGGCGACGGTGCGAACCTCCCCCAGCCCAGCCCTCCCCCCGCAACGTCCTTCCCTTTCCTCAGCTCCTCTTTGCCGAGGGACCTCAGACTTGTCTCCGCTCCTGAGCCCCTCCAGGCGAGCTCACCCCGTCCTCAGGCTGCTCTGTCAAGGTCACCACGACCCCTGTGTGTCTGGGTCCCACGGTCCGGCCCTCCCAGCCGCAGGCGACAGGCAGTCGGTCACACTTGGTCCTGCGTCCCGCCTCCCCGGACGCTCCCCCGGACTCCTCCGCGGCAGCAGCCCTGCCTCTGCCCCCAGACCTCGGCCTTGGTCTCCTCCCTCCACACTCCCTCCCCTGGTGGCCTCAGCCGGGCCTCGGGCCCCCAGGCCCGATTTGGATCCTCTCCAGGCTCATCTCCGTCCGCCCGCTGCACCTTTCTGCCTGGGTGTGTGGTGCAGATCGCAGACTTAACGTCTCCAAAGCAGACTCCGGAGGCGTCCCCTCGGGTCCTCTGCACCTTCACCCGTCTGCATCCAGGGCAGCGGCTCTGTCCTCCACTGCTCACGTAGAAGTCCGGACTCATCCTTGACTTTCCCCTCTCTCACACCTGGCCTTCATTTTCCAAATCCTGTTGGCTCTACCTTCAAAACATATCTCTTATCTGACTGTTTCTCCCCAGTTCTGCCCCCGTCTCCCTGGTCCAGGTTGGTGTCACTGTGGCCTGGGTTTTCGCAGCCTCCCTGCCTCTTCGTCCCGCCCCCCGCAAACACAAACAGTAAAATGCACTGGATGATGATCAATGCTGAAAAATAAAGCAGCAAAGGGAAGTGCCGGGGAGGGGCGGTGGCAGGTTTAAGGGCAGGTCAGGGAAAGCGTCACCGATGGGGACAGAGACCTGAAAGAAGTGAGGGAGTGGCCCACGTGGACACCTGGAGAAGAACATGCCAGACAGGACACAGCAAACGAACGTCCCAGAAAGAACCCGCCTGACAGGCTGAAGGAACAGCATGGAAGCCAGCGTGGACCCGGCGGTCAGGCCCCTGCGGCGCGGGGTGCGGGTCCGGGTGTCTGCCCAGAGGGACGTGGCCATAGCGAGCAGGTGGGCGGGGCCCCTCCGGAGGCCGCTGGGCTGCGCCCGTAATGCTCCGCTCTCAGGAGTGGTGCGGCGATGGGGCCCAGAGGTGGCTCTATGTCAGCGAGTCGAGCAGAGCTGAATCTTGCTTCACACCACGCCAGCTCCGCCTGCCCGGCGGGGTGGGCCGGCCCTGAGGCCTGTGCGGGGTCCCTAGGGTCTCCCTGTTCTCCCGAGTGCCAGTCTGGAGTCCCGCTGATGGCGTGGCGGGACGGGGAGAGGGTGAGCTGCTCTAGCTCCTGGCGCAGGTCCAAAGTGCCTTTCCTCCTTGCTGCTGTTTAAAATGACCGCAGCTATATCGGGACCTCACGTCTGCTTCCGCGGGACCCGGGTTGGAATCCCAGGTCGGCCACTTGAGAGCTCAGCGCCCTTGCGCAGTTTCTTAACCTGGATTTTATTTCCAGACGAGGCCAATTTCAGGCTTGTCTCGAGGACTAAGGAAGGCTGTGGGTCCAGTACCCGAAGTCGTGTCCTGTAAAGGCGCCGCCTCCGACAGGCTCCCGTGCTCTGCTCTTGTCTTCCAGGACCTGGTGACCATGGTGGAGCAGCTGGCCCGGTTCCTGGGGGTGTCGTGTGACAAGGCCCAGCTGGAGTCCCTGATCGAGCACTGCCACCAGCTGGTGGACCAGTGCTGCAACGCCGAGGCCCTGCCTGTGGGCCGGGGTACGCGCCCCGCCTGTCCCACCCTCCTCCTCTCTGCCTCTGCCTGGGGCCCCGGGGGCCTCGTCCCCCTTCCTGCCGGTGTCCTCGCGCTTTCTGGACCACAGTCCCCCCCGTGTCAGGGTCCCGCTGCCCCGAGCCTCATTCCTCCAGAGCCCCGCGTTCTTCGAGGGGCAGGAAGGTAGCCCGAGAAGTGTCACTGAGGCTCCCCGGAGCTCCCCGCTGGAGTTGGCCCGTCACCCCGCACACGCGGTGTTGGAGTTCGCGGGCAGGCTCTGTGGGCACGAGGTGTTTGAGGCGGGCGCCTTCCCAGATGCCCCACAGGGCAGACCCTGGGGATGGGTTGGGGGCTGTGATGTTTAGAAGCGCAGTGCGTGCACGTGGCCTCCTTGAGCTCCAGCCGGCCCGTGGGAGTCGAGGGAAGAGGGTGGGGGGAGTCCGTGTGCGGAAGGGCCGTTTCCCTCCATCCCCCAGGGGAGCTAGCAGCACGGGGCGGGGTGGGGGGAGCAGCTCCGTCCGGGGGAGGGGGGGTGTGGTGTGCGCGCGCGCGCGCGTGTGTGTGTGTGTGTGTGTGTGTGTATGTGTGTGTGTGTGTGTGTGAGAGAGAGAGAGCGAGCGAGCGAGCGAGAGAGAGAGAGAGCACACGAGCAGGAAGTGCAGGCCTCGGCTGTCACAGAGGCTGGCGCGCCCTCCTGGTGCGAGAGCTGTGTCTTGCGCGTGAAGCAGTTCGAGGTGAGGCAGCTGTTCCGGGCAGGAGTCCTCCCCAGACCCACGTGGGTTGCTCTCCGTGCCCTCAGGGCTTGTGGTATTTGAGGCTGCTCGGCCGTGGAGAGCTCGGGCATTAAAATGCCGGGCACGCTGGGTGCTGGCCGAGGCCTGTGAGCCCCCCTTCGGCAAGAGTCGCGCCTGACTCGGTGCTGCGGACCCGAGGCCGGTTCCCAGCTCCCTCGGGTGGTGAGAACGCCGGAGGGGAGGGCCCGGAAACGACGCCGGACTCCGCAGGCAGCTGCCTGGAGCGGAGAGAAGAGCTGGGCTGCAGCCTGGCCTGGCCAAGCTCGGGCCACGCCCTTGAGCTTCTCTGGCCTTCTGTCCTTCCTCTAAGGAGGGCGGGTCGGTCGTGGCTGCCGGCCCGCTTGGCTCGCAGGGCTGTCTGGAGGTCAGGGGGCGAGCGCCTTCCTGTAAAGGCAGGTGGGCCGCTCTCTAAGAAGACACTAACAAGCCACATCACCCTGCCGTTTCGTTGCTGGCTGCGTCTTCACAAATGTTTATTATTTAAAATTTATTTGCTCTTTTTTATTTTGCTTTCGCTGTGTTTGTTTTGTTATCCTTGGGTGTGACCTTCTCCAGAATCCCCCTTTCGGTTCATTTGTGTGGTTAAGAAGTGTCGAGAACATACTGCATGCCCGTGTGCTCCTTCCGACGTGTTTGCTTTATCATCGTTTACCTTGGTTTTGCTTTATTTCAGTTATTTGATTTTGTTTTCTTTTAGCATATTGCCTCTTTGCTCAGAAGACCTCCTTGCGTTGGTGAGAATGCAGGGGCTTGAGTAGCCAGCTGCATTGCTTAGATTTGATTCATATCACAGCATAAATTGCACTGTCTTGATTCCAAATCCTAAACCAGGTGGGTGACTCCTTTGATGAGCTCTCAGCTGCCTCAGCTGGGAAAAATAATCATGGAAAAATATATTTGTGGTGTGATTGGTCTAGAAGCTTTTAGTTTTGTCCCTTAGGTATCATTAGAGGGTAGCAAGAACAGTCTCTCTTGTTTTTCCTCTCCAACGCTGACGTATAATTTTTCATCACCGAAGAGAAAACCCTTGTCACTTTGGATCTATTAGCTCAGCATTTGCAGGGTTGCAGTTTCGTATGTGAGGTCCTGCCGGGACAAGGACGACTGTTAATAACAGAGCTAACGAAGGATGTTTGCTGGAGACGGTCAGAGCTCTGATCTCAGAGATGCTGACGGTGAACAGAATACGAAACGGGCATTTCAGTCCCCCGAGGCGGCTATATAAAAGCACAGCCCCGGCTCTCCGGATGACGCGTTCACAGCTCCTGTAGGTGGGAGGGCGGGACCCCCACTTGTGACATCTTCACGGTCGCCATTCATATGTGACCAGAACAGCTGAAGATTTTGTAGTTAAGGCAAGTGGGTTCAGCAGTTTTCGTCATTTTGAGCGCTCTCTTCCCTCCGTAAAGGGATGGGTAGGCCCATGCCTGCACGTCAGCTGCACTCTCCAGGCTCCCTCGCGTCTGCCAGGAGGAGGTCTCATTTTCTGACCGAGCCTCGCTGAGCTGTGGCTGTGACGGAGTGGCTGGGGGGCCCGGGACTTGTTTTGATGTTGAGTTGGGAGCTCTGACTGTTTTTCTCCCTTTAAACTCCTGACGATGCACGGGCAGCCTTCCCGAAATCTTCACCCTTGACCTGGTCAGGCGGCTTCCTGCTCACCAGAAAATGTTCTACCTTTTTGGATGATTTTTTTTTTTTTTTTTCCTTTTAAAATTCTCCAGAAGCAAATCGTGCCTTGGTGGAGCTGTTGAGCCGTGAGTGAGTAGTGGTGCCACGAGGACCCAGAGCCACGCGGTGCCCGGAGCCGCAGATCTGTTCCACAGACTCTGTCTGTCCTCTGGGGTGTTGTGACCCCCCCGCTTCGTGCCTGGTGCTGGGGATTCAGCGGCGGATGGGCAGGGCCCGCGGCTCTGCACGTTTGTGGTGCTGGGCGGTCAGGGAAGAGGGTTCAGCTGGTCTGTAGTTCACATGGGCCGTCCTGCCCCAATAGGCCAGGTGCACGGGGGTCCGGGAGTAGATCTGGAACCTTCCAGATCCATTTCCTGGGGTTTGGTAGCTGGCCTGACAGCAAGTGAATTCAGCACATTCTGCTCGTTTGTGTTTTAGGACGAGTCGGGCTGTGGAAGGACATCTTCACTGTCTCCATGAACGAGAAGTTCGATTTGGTGTATAAACAGAAGATGGGAAAGTGTGACCTCACGTTCGACTTTTACTTATAATAACAGCAACAGCAAACTTGCATGCTCACAGTACCCAGACACTAATAGCTCAAGTCCCGTTTGCACTCATTTGTTACTTGCTGGACAAACTCTGGAAGCAGTGTAAGACACGGCGGAGAAACGGAGGAATGGGGTTCTTTCCGATCCAGAGCAGCTGTCTCACCTTTGGAATTTGAAGTCTACATGTCTGATTACAAAGATTGCGGTTCTGATGACCTGGACCATACGTATCCTGTCTGTAACATATGCAGCTAGAATGTCTACCTTTTACAACCCACATTATTTATTGTATTTTATAGAGCTTTTCACTGGAAATCTAAATAAATGTCAGTAAACCAAATAAAAGTTCATTTCCGAGGGACTCAGGAGTGAACCACACCCGAATGGTAGGGAGAGCTCAGGGTTGACTCTTTATTTTTGTAGTTTTCTTGCGTAAGGCACAGCCATTCGGTTCTTGTCTGGTTGTGAGACGCTGGTGAGGACCGAGGGCGAGTCGGGCGTCGGGGGGACCTTGTTTCTGCCGGTGGCGTTCAGTTCTCAGTAGTCGCCCCGGGATACAGCAGGAACTGTTCGCTGGGGCGTTTTCAGAGAGGATGCCCTCCTGCCAGCGACCCCCGGCCAGTGGCTCCGAGGCTGATGCAGAGGACCCGGCGGGACGGGCCCGCGACGCGGTGACCGGAGAGCCCTCCACAGAGACACCGAGTCCACTTGGAACCTGACTTTTCGTTCCGCAGTCTTACTTTCATGCCCCAAAGTAGAAACCTGCTTATGTTGGCAAACAGATGACTGATGGTAAATTCTAGAACTCCTGGGTCTTTACGTACCGTTCATTGTTCCATCTGGGCCTGCAACTCTGCGCCCCGGCGACCCGACGTGCGAGCGTAGCGCCCCGTCTCACCCAGACGGCGCTGGCGATGTCGCCTTCGGTGCTGTGTCCGAGGGAGTGGAGGCGCGGTCTTTACTGCCCCGCCACTCGCTTCGTTAACTGGCCCACGTTAGTCCCGAGGAGCGATGGAAGGGCGGCCAGGTGAGAGCAGGGCCAGCGGCCAGTCTGTACGCGCACTGCCGCTCCGGTGGGACGGGGCCGTCCCGGCTGTCTGGCTGGGAAGTGCCCGGAGTGGGGGCCGGAGGGGCCGCCACGGCACGCGCGAGGGCTCCGGGGTGCGTGGTGTCTTCGGAAAGCGCGGACGTGCGCTTTGTTCCTCGTTGAGGAGAGTGGCTGCAGCAGGGCAGGCGGTACTCGGCGCCTTGCGGTGGGCTCAGCTGCACCGTTTCTGTGTATCTGCGAGGGAGGCAGCTTTCTGTGAGATTTCTTTTCTATTTTTCTATTTCTAGTGCTGTATGGGTATTACGGAGCTCCACACCCGATAACTAATGTGCTTGCTTGCATCTTGAATAAAGACGCGTCCCGTGCCTTGTGTCCAGCTTGTGCCGAGCGGTGGAGACGGGGGCCCTGCGTGGTCCCCTCAGCGCTTCAGGGCAACGAGAGTGAGCCCCGCTGCCCTCCGTCCCTGGGGCTCAGAGGGTCTTGGGCCCTGTCGGGCTGGGTCACTCAAGACTCAGCGTTCCAAGGGTTGAACTTCCCTCACTGTTTGTCCCTTCACCTTTGGTATCTTTTTAAAGCTGAAGTGAAAGGAAGGGTGGGGGGAAAGGAGAAAAGCATGGGGGAGGTTTTGGTGCACCTGGGGGTCCAGAGGTCTCGGTCTCTGTCTTGGAAGATCCCGCTTTCAACAAGGTGGACGGTGGTATAGAGACCAACCCGGCCGATGGCACTTCGCCCCTGTGAAATCCAGAGTCCGTCTAACCGATTCCTTGTGGAAGGAAAGTCCAGGACATTGTTGTACTGAACAAAGCTTCGGCTTTCTGAAAAGTCATGTTTATTTTCAAATGGACTAGTTCCTTTAGGTCTCAGGTGAAATCCCGGAATTTATTTTGGTACCTGGGATGACCCTAGACCCCCAGGCCCCAGGTTAGTTAAAGGAATATCCAGTCTGCTATGTCCCAGGGGGTCCGCTCCCAAATCACTTACAAATCACCTAAAATAAAGCAGACAATAACGGTAGAGCCCTTGGATCGAGAAGCGGGGCAATGCCATACATTCACGGTGCTATTTAGTGAATGTCCGCTCTGGCCCTGCCTGGTTGATGTTTCACCGCATCCTACGGACTCACTGAGTCCACACCTGAGCACCCGCGCTGCACGGGGCCCTGCTAGAGGCACTGGGGATGCAGTGACGCGGCAGAGGGCCCCGGCCTGCTCGGTGTTCACGCTCTCGTGGGGGAGATGATGTCACGAAATCTGGGGTGAGTACGGGCTCGAGCAGGCCGTAAGGGACCGGTGTGCTCCTGAAGGACCAGGGGAAGCCCAGTGCAGAGATGCTGCTTGAGCTGAGACCAGGAGGACGTGAGGGACTCAGGCTTGGGGCCGCCTGGGGGAGGGGCAGGGCGGGGCCGGTGTGCTGGGCGGGGCCCGGAGACTGGGCGGCAGGGACTCAGTGTGGAGGGAGGCCAGGAGGCGGCTCACGGAAGTCCTCGCACGTCGTGAGGGTTGGATTTTGTACAAAGAAATGAAGGCACAAGAGCCTTCCTTAACTGAAGGAATGCTACCTGGTTTGCCTTTTCAACTCTTAGCTGGCTCTAAGCGTTCTCGGGCCACGTGTGCTGGGACCCGGCTGCTACCTTGTGCACACGGAGCAAAGCCAAGGGCAAAATGATTCAAGGCAAAAGGTGCCGTGCAGCCCACGAGCAAAGCCAGTCTGGAGGGTGGCAGGGCCCACGGGGTAGCGTCCGGGCGGGGGTGGGATTGGAGGGGCCGGGAGGTGAGGAACGTCTGCACGGTTGGAGAGGAGAGAGGCCTGGGCAGGTGGCTGACGTTACGGACACCCCTCGGGATTCCTGCACGTCAGGGGCCTCCGGTGGTGAGTCCCTGGTGGCCTGGCCTTTTGACTTCACGGACCAAAAAGATTCCAGAAAGTATCTGGGGCACCAGCATAGGGCTTTACTCCCAAACAGCTGGATTCGCCACAGCCCCTCACCAGCTGGGACCACCCCGTGCCCTCCGCCTGGGCCTGACACCGTGCCATTCGGGACCTGTCACCCTTCCCCCACTCACCCAGTTTCTTTGTCTGAAAGGCCCAGGAGGGCCTTCCTGGCACAGATTTGGTGGCCCTCCCACCTAAGCACGTAGGCCACTTAATTTCTCTGACGCGGTGTCATAATTTACGTAACGGAGGTGATCTTCCTCCTGCTTACCTCATGGGATGGTCATGACAAGGTCGAAGTGGCTTTGAAAGCATGAATAAAATTCGCAGAATTGATGGTCTGTGCTTGGCGCTGCTGGTGAGCACCCCCTAGTGGCCAAGTCTCCAGCGACAGCCCATCTCCTCAGTCCACAGTGAGGTCGCTCACTCCGGATGCGGCCCTCAGCCCGGTGGATACAGGCGAGGTGCACAGTCCCTGTCCCGGGAGGCCCCGCGTGAGGGACAGTTTTACCACCTTTCTGGGCAGAGGGACTGCGGTGGTAGCGGGTGGCGGGAGCCCTGGGCGTCCCCGAGGACTCTGGGCCGCGGAGGCCGGCCTCCCATAGGGTTTGGCCTCCGCCCTACCCGTGCAGCCATCTTCCACCCCTCACTGTAGAACGAGGGTTTTCAGACTGGGGTGGCACGTTGGCCAGACGGTCCGGCCTCGCCCAGCTGAGGGATGCCCTCTGACATCCCTGGACGTCCATCCCCGACAAGCCCACCACCTCCTGGGACAGCCCTTCCGCTGCTGGCAGTGCTCTCCGGCCACTTGTGCAGACCCCCACCCAAGCCCGGGACCGCCCCGTCCCTGGCCTCCCTCGCCTGAGATGCCCAGCCCTGCGTTCACCTGGTGAGTGCTCTCCTCCGCCCCCAGGCGTCCCCTGCCTTCCTCTCATTCCGCCCGCCTCACTGCTCTGCACTGGTCTCCCCACGTGGACAGTGACACCCTGCAGGCTGGACCGTGCTGTGTCAGTCTTTTCCTACGTTGGAATTTGGCATATAGTTAGCGCCTAATGAGTGAGTGGAATCTTTCATTCTTGGAGTGGGTTTTGTTTTTTCCGAAGACCATCTGCCCTGTCCCTTCTATGCCCTGTTCTCGGTCCTGCCCTCGGGGGCCGTAACCTCCCAGGCAAGAACTAGGCTGGCGCCCTGCCTCCTCACCAATCGGGAACAAAAGGAATGGTACGGAGAGCCGGCACTCCGGGGATGCCGAGCAAGGAGAGGTGACCGTAGAACAGCAGGGAGACCGCTAGATGTAAAACATAGGGTGAGAGCTGAGTCTGCAGCAGGTGGCACGTGGGTAGGGCAGGGGCCAGGGACGGGCATGCCCGGTGGGAAGAAATGGGATGCACTAAAATGAGTCAGGCAACTGGTTCTAACCCAGCTCTGCCACTACTGGTGGGACCAAAGGGGAGGTCCCTTTTCATCTCATAATGACGAGGTCTCGTATCAGGTGTCTTGAACACCCACGCAGCTCACACATGCCGCGACTCTTCAGTGGTCAAGCTGTCTATCAGTTCAACCCGAGAGGAGCTGATCAACGGGGGAGACCGTGAATTTTTAGCCAGTGATGGACTCTGCCAGCGAGGGCAAAGAGAATCTGTTACAGCAGCACCTGTCACACAGCTTGGGCCCACAGCAGCCATCGCCAAGGCGTGCTGAGCCTTTGCCAAATCTACACATCAAGTGACAATCTGATTCTCACACTTGGATCCCCGTAAGCTAGTTGGCACCCGATGTCTGAGCTGCAGTCCTTAAATCTGTCCCCTCACCGCTGACGGAAGGAATCTGTGCTCTATTAAAAGCATTCTTTAAACACCAGAGAATGCTAAGTGTGTTTAAAATATAAAAAAAATCAACCAGAAAATGCATTTCCCCCTCTTTAAAGTTGTCATCTTTACATGTATCCGTGGTGTTGGGCACCAGCTGGGAACAGAAGTCTTAAAATATCACGAGCAAGGCCATCTCTGCGGAAGGAAAGACTCCCAAGGCCAACAAGACTCTCTTCTCCAGTCTTTGGCATCCTCGAAAAACTTAAGTGAATTGGTTAAAATCTCCCCCACCTATTTTTGCTGTCTTTCATTTCCCCCCTTTACAATCCATAGTACATGGGATTTCCAGGAAGTCTTTTTTACTCAAATACAGCTGGTAGCTTGGAGCTCATCTAACTCTGCTCAAGAACCACTGGCTGGCTGGGCCTCTGTGCCGCCCTCAGGCTCTTCCCTCTGCCTGGACTGCCTTCCCCAGCTCCGCCCGGATCGCGCCGATTTAAGGCTGAAGCTCAGCACAGGCAAGGTCTACTCCAAGAAAGCCCTGAAGTCTCCTTCCCATGCCCACTCCTGTGTCTCTCATAACAGACCCCGGCCCTGCGACCATCTGCTTCTTGGGGCTACGGCCATGTCTCTTTCACTTTCCTTGGTGCCGAGAAGTTAGCTCAGAAGAGACCGTCAGTGACGTGCTGGTGGTCTGAATGGTCCCAGCATCCGTTGAATTCAGCCTTCCCTGGGCATCTCAACACAGACTCAGACTCTGCAAGCACATCGTCTGTGACTCACCACGTGGGCCCTCTCTGGTCCGGCCGCACAGCTCCCTCCTACACACCTCACGCGCTCTTCCCCAACTCGGCTGGACCATTTTGCCCTCTTGGAAAAAGCCTTCCCTGCTATTTCTAAGTGTTGCCGATTCATGTCCACCACCTGCCGCAAGCTGGGCTCAAAACAGTCTCCAGGAGGCCGTCGTGAATTAACTTAGCTCGCTGACGCTGCCGTCCTGTAGGTACCCAGGTTTCCATTTTTACCAAAGACATCAGGAGGGTTGCCAATTATGGCAGGCAGACTGATTTTCAGGGGCTGGTGGCTACCTCTCTCCTGGGTCCCTACCACACTTGGGGGTCTCCAGAGGAGGAGAAGGCCAGAACCTTCCTTAGCCCAGAGAAGGAGTGACTGGGGTGTCCCCACTCTCGCTGTGAGACAAGATGTGACAGCAAGTACCTTTCTCCTTAGAATGGAGTATGCCAGGAGTTAGAGCCTTGAATTCTGAAAGAGTAATAATTCCCTATAATAGGGCATTGGTTTACATTTGTTAAGAAAACATTTTGTACCTGTTTTCAAGTTTCCTTTCCAAAGTGTGTGTTTTCAGCCCCAGGTAGACCGTAAGTAGAGGCAGTGCCTCATTCGTCGCTCTGTCCCCATCCTGTGCTTAGCACAGAGCTCCAGTCCTATCAGGTAATCAATAAATGCTTGTTACCTAACTAAAGGCAAATTAAATGCTAAACAGCACTAATTACAAGCTGTTGCAAGATCTTGGCTCTCAGCAAAGAGAACTACGGGTGATTGTCAGGGGTTTGCTAGTTGCCCACAGGTGTATGAAACATGAAATTGTTATTTTCTAACTGCTTCTTTGTTCCAGAGGGTGGGCCGTTCTTCTCAGATTGCGGCAGTAAAATACCTGGAGGGCAGGATTCATTAAAATTCTAAACACCAGTATTCTTCTACACTTTGGAATCTTGTTCAGGGGTAAGATAAGTGGATTTTGATTCCTGTTTTCATGAACGGAGACAACCAGTAACTGTTAAGGGAAATGAAGGGCTTCCTCATTGATTGGCACATGAAGGGGGAGCTGCTACTCCTAGCCTGTGTAGTCTCTCCACGGACGATCCTAAAATAGGCACAAAAACGGCCCCCTGTTTACAAATGATAATCAATTATTTGTAGAGACAGTGTTTAAAATCTGCAATTTAGTTGCTGGCTGACTGAACGAAAATGGGCAGCTGCGACATGTGTCAAGGTAAATATCCGAGAGAGAAAGCACCTATTTTAGTAGAGAGAAAATAACCACGGTGGCTTTTCCAAAAGAGCTTCTTATACCTCATTTCTTCTTATTTAATTTTATTTTCGCCTAAGGATTGCTCAGGAGATTCTGGTCTTCATTTGATGAGGCCACCAGAAGCACAGCAGTCAGGGAAATCTCTCCTAGCAGATTTCCCAGGGATATTCTCCACTTCCCTTCAGACGCATTATGTATCCGTGTCACGCGCTGGCTCTTCCCTCCTTCTTTATGAATAGACGAGGTGGAAACGTCTGAGGGGTTAATCAGTTCCCGCTGCTTATTTCTCCGCATGAAAGCATAACTTCCATTTATAACATCATTGTTGATTACCGTGAGATAATTACAGGCTTGATCTTATAGCCTCGTCGTCTCCTAGGTGTACTGAATTGTGGTGAAAATGTAGCCATGAGTACTCAGAACCCGCAGAGCAGACACAGCTCGCCATGATCCCGAGTTTCTTCGCGATCACTGAGGGAACGAGTTGTTTGCTGGCTGCCGCAGGCGTAAAAGTATTTCCATCACCTTTCCATGGTTTGCTGCTCCAGATTATCCTCCAAGGTTTTGAGCAGCAGGTTCCTACAATGGGTTGTGTAGTCGAGGCTGAAACAATTTCTTGCGCAGTGTTTCTGGTTTCCTTGTGGTACTGCAAGGTATCTTGGACAAGGTAATGGGTTCAGCCCTGCTGGAAGCAGACCCACTTCAGGGCATCTAAGGGAGTGTTCTTTGGAAGGTGTGGCCAAGGAGGAAAACTATCTCCCACAGCATCCTCCTTGGGGCCACTGTCACATTACGGAACTCTGGTCTGTTTGATCAGAGAGCAAACCTAATCTAATAGACTTTATGGGCTTTTGTTGGGACAATAAAAAAGTAAGGTGAATTTAGGCTCTTGTTAAAAACAAAACAAACAAACAAAAAAACAAAGTTAACTCTTTACGTGGAAGTGGAAAATTTCCAGGCACAGGGAAAACACTTTGGAGTGAAGATGCTCTTAAGAAAAAGAAAGAAAGAAAGAGAGAGAGAGAGAGAGAGAGAGAGAGAAAGAAAGAGAAAGAAAAGAAAGAAAAGAAAGAAAGAAGGAGAGAAAGAAAGAAAGAAATAATAAAAGAGTCCTAGGACAAAACCTCATGGCAGACTGATTTAATCAGATATTTAAATACATGGAAAAAATCATCCTTCTCTTCAAGGAAATAAGCAAGGATTCTGAGTTTCAAGGATTCTGAGCCAATTCTAGGCTATGTTGACCCAATCAGATACCACTTATGCTTTACTGTTGAGTTCAGATCTGTTCAAAAGACTAAGTCCCATGTTTGCTCACACAGCCAACTATTAGCATTTTCCCCCTACAATTTTCCCTCGGAAAAGAGTGTTACTAAAAACTAGAATCTTTACAAAGACTCTAATGTAGCAGCTTATCTCAGTTAACTTTATTTTGAACAACAAATCACCTCAACTATTGCTGGATTTGAACAAGAGGACACCTGATGGAATTGGAGAGAAGGAGAGAAATTTAACACAGACTTAGTAAATTCCTAATGTCCTATCATTACACTTTTTTGGTGTTGGATGTGTTAGGTGTTATTTTAAATAGGCCTTCTAAAGTGAACTTTAAAAAACAATACAGTCAGGGACTTCCTGGTGGTCCAGTGGGTTAAGACTTCACGCTCCCAATGCAGGGGGCCCAGGTTCGATCCCTGGTCGGGGAACTAGATCCTGCAGGCATGCCGCAACTAAAAACATCACCGTGAGATAATCCTGGAGATTACAAATAGCCACAGAATGGTTTTGTTTTTTTTTTTCAACAACTGTCCTGGTGTTATGTGAGTAGGTAATTGTGGCTCTCAGAGGAGAAGAGACAATATCTGAAGACATAGCAGCTGAGAATTTTCCAAAACTGATGAAAGATATTAAGCCAAAGATTCAAGATTTGCCACCCTAGATCCAACAGACACTGTACTGAGAGGATGTTATAAACAATATTATGCCGGTAGATTTGACAATTGAGATGAAGTAGGCCAATTCTTTGGAAAACACAACTTACCAAAATAGACACAAGAAGAAAAGAGAAAATCTGAGTAGTCTGACAACTAATATAGAACTTGAACAAATTACTAAATGCCTCCCATGAAGAAAACTCCAGGACCAAATACCTTCACCAGTGAATTTTCCCAAATATTTAAAGAAAAAAAAAAAGACAAACACAAGTATCACACAAAATTCTGAGAGAAATGAAAGAGTGGAAGCACTTTTCAACTTATTCTATGAGGCCAGTGTAACCTTAATGTTAAAATCTGACAAGGACGGACATTACAAAAAAGGGAAATTACTGGTCTATCTCTCCTATGAAAATGACCAAAGCTTGGCAAACTTTTTTTTTTTTGGCAAAAGGCCATTTTTTTGCAAATGTTTTTTGTAAATATTTCAAGCTTTGTGGGTCACACAGTCTCTGTTGCAACTACTGAACTCTTCCATTTACTGCAAGGGCAGCCATAGGCAGCACAAAAATTAATGAGCATGGCTGTGAGTGTCCAATAAAAGCTAATTTAATCCTGTGATGTATCTACAAATGATAAGAGTTATTCCAGGAATTCGAAGTAATTTCAACATTAAAAATTCACCACACTAATAGAATAAAGGAGAACCACCAAAGGATCATTTCAATAAATGTAGAAAAAAGTGTGATAAAATTCAACACTTGTTTAAAATAAAATTTCTTAGTGAACCAGGCCTAGAAGGAAACCTTTATCTGTTGTACCTACAAGTAAACAAAACCCTAAAGCCAACGGCGTATTTTATGGTGAAATACTGAAAGCTTAGAAATGAGACAAAGATGTCTGTGGTCACCACTACGATTTAGCACTATGCTGGAGACCCCGGTCAGTGCACTATATCAAGAAAAACACATAACATATTAGAATTAGAGAAATAAAACTCATAATTTGCATATCACAATATTGTGTAACTTGAAAATACAAGAAGCTTATTGCTAATTAGAATTTATAAGTGAAAGTCACTCAGTGTAAAGTCAATATACAAAATCAATTGTATTTGTACATACCAGCAACACATGACTAGAAAAGGAATTTTACAAAATCAATACGCTTCATTACAATTATGTGCCCATTACAATCCAAGTGCCCATCAACGGATGAATGGATAAACAACAGGTATTTCCCTTGTTTTTTATTTTCTGTGCTTCCCGATGCTTTGACGTCTTGGGGTCTTGCTAACACTGGAGTGACTGCTCTTCCCAGGGTTAGCCAACTCCTACAGATAATAAAGGACTTGCTGAAATTATTCAAACTAACCAAAGCTAAGCCCGCTGAACGTTCACTGCCTTGCTTTTCCTCCGGAAGCCACAATAAAGGCTCTGCCTATGTTCTCTCCTCATAAGACAGGGTGGGGCCGGTGAGGTTGGAGTGAATGGATGAATGAGATCACAGGGCACATATTCTGGCGTTAGAACGACAAGAGTTGCTGCAGCACTAGACGTGAGGGAGGAAGCAATGATCGTTAAGGGACTGAGTGGTACCATTTATTGAAACGGGTCAGAGTGAGGGAGGTCGGCAGATCAAGGGCTATGTGGATGGCTGAAGTCCAGGTGGTCTTTGATACATACCAGTGGAGGGGGTCAAGGCTGGCAGTAAGTATAAGAGGACCACCTAGGTCAGAGTCAGAGGGACCCTCATGTCCAAAGGCCATACAGAGGAGGAAAATCACCAGTGAGGCCTAAGAATGGAGTAGCTGGTGATTCAGGATGAGGCCCAGGACCATGTGATATTATAGTAGCCGATAAGAGTGAGTTTCAGGTAGGAAGGAGTGATTAACTGTGTTGAGTGCTACTAAGAGGTCAAGTAAGGTAAAGTCAAGTATAGAAATATTTATGAAAATTGACCAGGTGTCAGGGAATAATAGAGCCATGCCTCTGTTAAGACTGATCAAGAGTTAACAGCAACTGAAAGAGAGACAGCATGTGCAGACGACTCTCCTGAGAAGTGGGTTAAAGGGGAGAAGAGAAATGGGGTGGAAACTAGAAAAGAATCTTTTTTTGTTAAAGATGTGGGACACTAGAACATGTTTCAACAGGGAAGGAGGGAAGAAAAGATAGACAGAAACACAGAGAATGAATGAATGAATGAATGAATGAATGAGATTGTTGGCTATTATGACAGAGAGGCAATAACTTAAGCCACCAGTCCCCAACCTTTTTGGCACCAGGGACCGGTTTCGTGGAAGACAATTTTTCCATGGACCAGGGTGGGGAAGGGGGCGGATGGTTTCCGGATGATTCAAGTGCATTACATTTATTGTGCACTCTATTTCTGTTATTAGTACATTGTAATATATAATGAAATAATTATACAACCCACCATAATGCAGAATCAGTGGGAGCCCTGAGCTTGTTTTCCTGCAACTAGATGGTCCCGCCCTGCTGTGCAGCCCGGTTTCCTAGCTGGGGTTAGGGACTCCTAGCCTAAGCCCTTTTGGTCTCAGGACCAAGCCTCAGGATTCATTTACACTCTTGAAAAGTACTGAGGGTCCCCCAAAGCTTCTGCTTTTTTGTGAGTTATATCTATCACTATTTACCATACTAGATAGTGAAACTGATAAAAAAAATTTAAATACTTGTTTACTAATTCATTTAAAATAACAACAAACCCATCACATATTAACATTCTAATGAACAATTATGTTTTCCAAAATATAAAGAATTAGTGAAAAGACAGGAAGTTTATATTTTTAAAAATCTCTTTAATATCTGGCTTAACAGAAGACAGCTGGATTCTCCTATCTTCTTTTGCATTCAATCTGTTGCAACGTCACACATCATGTAGCTTCTGGGAAACCCTACCGTACACTTACGAGAAAATAAGACTGAAAATGCAAGTAACATCTTACTATTACTCTGAAGATAGTTTTGACAATTATGGACTCTCTGAAAGGGTCTCAGGACACCCAGGGGTTCCCAGACCACACGTGGAGAACTGCTGACCTAGGCAGTGAAGTCCAAGAGATGGCAAATGGTAATGGGGTTTAGGACGCAAGTGGCGGAAGTAGCCTCTGTGAAAAGCAACCCTTTACCTTTTGGAACAAGAGCAGAAGAGATGAGTGCCAAAGCAGTTGTGAGGCAACCATGTGTTCCCTTCCTCTTCTATTTTTTTGGCCACACCGTGAGGCATGTGGGATCTTAGTTTGCTGACCAGGGATTGAACCCGTGCCCCCTGAGTGGAAGTGCAGAGTCTTCACCACTGGACCACCAGGGAAGTCCCATCTGTTCCCTTCTTATGGACTGGTTTTCCCAGTGGGACCTGAGGTGAGGTCATTCACTCAGTGCAGGAGGTCTGAGGAGAGAGAGGACATGAATTTACTCTCTTGATGAGTAGAAAAACTCGCTTACCAGTGACGGACAGTCAGACTGCCAAGAGGGACCATAAAACATCCTTCTCCGGGGCACTCAGCAGGCCACCCTGTAACTTACCTGCTGACAGAAACGTGTGGTGGGGATTCCTCGGCAAGGCTGAGCCTCTGGGCCACTGCTTCTCTCTCACCGTGAGTGGTATGGCAGGGTGATGAAGGGCAGGACGTGGGACCTAGCCTGCCTGGGTTCTAATCCTGGTCTGCCGTTGACTAGCTGTCCTTGGACCCTCTCTGTGCCTCAGTTTCCTATCTGTAAAACGGGAATAACTATAGTACCTACCTCATAGGGCTGTTATGAAGATAAAAGGGTAAATGACATGTAAAGTACTTAGCTGGGTGCCTGATAAGGGACGTGCTCCCGAAGGGCCAGCAACAACTACTGTCATTGCCACTATTATTATCAAAATGACTCACTGAGCGTCCACTCAGCCTGCGAGCGTGGGTAAGAATTGGCTTACCTGATGACTATCTACTTAACTATCTACGTGTGGCCCTGAGCAGGCTGCGGATACAGGGGTGGGCAGAGCAACCTTGTCCTGCCTTCACCAGGTCTCCTGAAGGAGGCCAGCAGGACACAACCAGACACACCAATTAATGCAACAATCACAATCGCCCTAAGTGCTAACATGTAGAAAGGGCGTAGCAAGTGGTTGCGGCTTTAGATACATTCCTCCCTTCATTCTGATACCAGGTCCTGAGTGGGTAAGCTCGGTTCTTACAGGTGGGGAGTCTGTTTCGCAGGAAGGGACTGGCTTCCGTGTGGCCACGCAGCTCGAATCGGTTCTGTGAGACCCGTCCGACAGCTCGCAGGAAGCCCACGTTAACAGAAACGCACTTCCACGGCGCCAGCCACCAGAACTCGGACCGGGTTCCCGCGCCCGGGGGAAAGGATTTCCGGAGGAAGTTCCCTCTGCGGGGGCGGAGCCACCGGCAGGCTTGGGCACGCCCCTCCGTCCCCCAATTCCGTATAGTCGACTTGGCCAATCGGAGCTCCGCTTCTTGCCAGGGGCGGAAACTTGTTCTCCAATCAGAGAGCGCCATCGGCGCTCGGGCAACAGCGTCCTAGAGACGCCGAGTGGGCTGGGCTTCTGCGGCCTGGGGCCTTGGGGTCCACGCTTAGAAGTGCGTCGGCGCTCAGAAGGGGCCCCGCGAGGCGGAGGGTTGAGAAGGGGACGGGGTAAGACGGCGCGGCCTCGGCGAGCGCGCGCGAGCCCGGGGGAGCTGAGGAGGGCCCGGGCGGGCAGCTCTGGGGGTCTCACAGCCCCGGGACGCGGAGCGTCCCCTCCCCGTCCGTGGCATAGGGCTGGTGACCCGTTTACTCGTTCCACACATGTGTGTGGCGCGCCTGCCTGTGCCAGGAGCCGTTGTCGGCTCTGGGGCTACTGCAGTGAATAGTACCGTCTTATCTGCGTGGGGAAAACCGACTATAAGCAACGTGGAAGATGGCAAATCTGCCTCCCTGCATCTCTGAGGGTTACATCGCTCCAGTTTACAAAATGCTTCATGTCCCTTATTTCATCCGTCCCCACAGCAGTCTTTCGAATATTTTAAACTCCGCCTTATAGATGAGGCCTTGAACTCCACGGGGTGAAGGGGGTTGTCCCCACATCACACAACCGGAAGTTGCAGAGCCAGAATTCATACGCAGCACTTATGTCTCATGTCACAATCTCTGGTCTTTCTGGAACATTCTTCTTCCTCAGGCCGCACGAGTTATCCCTGCCTCTCTCAGAAATGTTGTTTGGAAGCACTCTGAAATTTCAGAGGTTCTTTAACACTGTTGGTTAAATCACCCCATACTTCCTTTTCCTTCTCTCCTGAAAATCTTTGCCTTTCAGGATGCCTTGCCCCTGTTAAGAGGACTCTTACTTCACTTTCAAGAGGAGTAATTTAATAATGTTTCTTAAGTTGTATGTGCCCCTAAATGAGTAGACTTACAGAAATGCTGTAAAGACTTTTTTTTGACTTTCACGTCCTGCCGTTCCTTCATCTCTTTCTTTTATCCGTTGTCTTCAATTCAACATTTACTTGGCTAAGTTCTGGGGAGTCGGAAGTGAATCAAGCAAGGATTTTGATTTTCCGTGAACATATTTGTTTCCCATTCAGCCTTACTGGAAGCTTTAGGAGGGCAAGGATTTATTTCAGCTACCTGTGCTCTCCCTTTCCCTATACCATCAGTTTAGTTGTTGGCTCATGGCAGGTGCTTGTAGATATTTGTCAAGAAATGCTTACATGAGACTTTAAATTTGCTGTCCATTTTGTCTTCCGTTTCCCTGACCTTTTCCAGCTGTCCACCTCTTCCTGTGCAGAGATCTCTACAGCGCCCCTGCTGTGACCCCTGCAGCTGAGTGGCACATGGAAACAGAACCAGCTCCTCAGGAGTCCGGTGCCCGCCCAGAGCAGGGATCCAGTGGGAGGCCATTGGCTGTTAACCAGACAGTTGCTTTAATAAAGCCTCTTTACAGGTATCGAGTGAATGTTTAAGGTTAGTTGATGATGATAGTCACTGAAGTTTTTCTTGGATGACTCCTTCCCCTGCCACGATTGAAAAACAAGCTGTACAATACAGATGAGAAGGTGTGAGTGAGGCAAGAAGCTGACAGTCGCTTTCTTCCTTTAAATACCACTAGCGAGCTGACCTTTTTGTACAGCATACTTATCGAAGAATATACCCCAGGTCTAGGCTTGTGCAACTATGTAGGTTGAATTCTTGTACTAGTTAAATATTAATTCACCTTCAACGCAGTGCTATCTAGGATATCCACGCCATTTAGGAGAGGAGATGGAAAGGGAAGGAGCATTTGAGAAAACTCGGTGAATAGAGATAACATATGAACACGATGCACTTCCAGCACGAAAGAGCTTCGTTTTCCACTTTTTTCTCCGGTTTCAATCTTGTACTGCTATTTTGTTTAATTTGTTTCAGGCGCGATTGTTATCTTTTCATATGTTTTTCTGCAGTTTGACTATTTCTACTACCACTTCTCCTCCTGGGTAATACTTATTGAGCACTTACCGTGTTCCAGGCGCACTTTGGGACCTCACATTACCGTTTTAATTTAGTGCTCACTTCCTGCCTATGAAAAAGTACAGTTATTATTCCCATTTCATAGATAAGGCAGCAGGGATGCAGAGAAGCTAAGGGACAACAGAGCTGATAGATGGTGACGCGTGGCTTCTGCGTCAGGACTGCCTGGTGACAGAGGCTGTGTTCTTTTCTTTGTTTTTGTTTTTTGGGCCCTCCGTGTGGCCTGCGGGATCTTAGTTCCCTGACCAGGGATTGAACCTGGGCCCTCGGCAGTGAAAGTGCAGAGTCCTAACCACCAGCCTCCAGGGAACTCCCAGAGCCTGTGTTCTTGACCAGTGCTCTTACACTCTCAGATACGTGTGTACTCCAAAAGTCCCACTGGGCTTCGAGGTGACTTGTAAAAATATGTACAATATGGTAAAATAGGAAAGTAACTTCAGGAGGAAAGAGAATACTCAGATCATCTGTAATGGCTAATACAGTCGGGCTGCAAATTTAGCTGTGAGCTTCTTTTTTTTTTTTCCATTGAATGAAAGATTCTTTAAATTCTATAGTGCTTTATAGTTTTCAAAAGTTTCACACACATGATTTCATATAATCCCATAATAACCCCTTTTTTCCCCTCGCCTCTATATTGCCCCTCCCCCCTTCCGTCTCCCCACTGGTAACCGCTAGTTTGTTCTCGATATTTGTGAGTCTGCTTCATTTTTGTTTTATTAGCTGTGAGCTTCTTGAACCCAGGAGAAGAAAATTTAAAAGAAGAAAAAAAGAAAGAAATTGAATTCCTTTTGTCCAGGCAAATAAGGCATTTTAGTTCCTTTGGAAAAAAAGGAAAGCATTTCTAATGCCTCCATCTAAAGGACATCTCTCCTGGGGCTCGTAACCAAGCCCTGGATGGCCGGCTTTACTACAGAGTGACCAGGGTGTAGGCTCAGTGTCCTCACTATTAAGGGAGAGCATGTGTATGATTGTATTTGCGTAGGATTTTTGAAATGAAAATTTTTTGAATAGTAGTAATTTTCAGGAGCACCTTCTGAATTTTGTTTTTTTCCTGGGAATTTGTAGATGGTCTTCTCCTGGACCCTGGGTTGGTCCCAGTCATTTGTTTACTTAACAGTTATTTATGGAGCACCTGCTGTATGCCAGGCCCTGTCTAGGCATTGAGGACCCTGCAGTGATGGCCAGCTCACTGTCCCGATACGCCCGGTGCCTCCACCCTGTCGTCTTCTCCCGCTGGAGTGTTTCTGGACAGACTTTGGTTTGCCTTTCTTTCTTGTCCTGTGAAACCCGGAGACGACCCTCAACACCTTACACCGTAACGGTCTCCCTGCCTTTGACCCTGGGCTCTGGCTGATTCATGTTTCTGTGCCTTCCCAGGACCCAAAGTTAATGACAACTGTCCAGGAGTGAGCACAGCCTGCTGTGTGTCAGGCTCTTTAGATACATTACCTGAGTCCTGTCACAGCCTTCAGAGTGTGGCACCGAACCGTCGTGTGTCACTTGCCCCTCGAGAACCTGGTGGAAGCCATGTATCCTCTCTCTAGAGAAATCACCTCACACACACTTCGGCATTTAATCTCTGAGTTTGAAGATCTAAAAATGCACACATGTGTGCCTTGTCCCTAGATTCCAAGTTATGGATAACGTGCTTTAAAGAGAGATATTATCTCCATTTTGCAGTTCAGGAAACTGGGTAAGGAGGAGGTTAATTAACTTGGAAGTTTGCATGGTAGATAGTGGAACCAGTTTGACTCCATGTCTTCTTGACTCCAAACCCTTTATTTTTTCCACTGTCCGAAAGTAAAGACGCTCAGTAAATGAGGGAGTGAGTGTATGGAAGGTCTAAAAAGGGAGCTTTAAAGTGTATGTGCCCCAAAATATGACAAAACATCCATTTGATATCAGAACAGACAAGGAGAAGATTTTTCTCAAGTATTTGGATTTAACTGCCAAAATTTTTTGTGTTGCTTGCAACTTTTTCCAGTTTTGTCAAGTGATAATTTTCCCCCCATGATACGAGTTCCAACAGTTTTTGCTTCTGATGCCATTTCTGTTTGGCTATGCACATTTCTTACTGTCGTGTTGAATTATGTTTTCTCTGGATGCCAAGGCAGATGGATGGCACTTTTGTTATGATTCTGATATAAATAGCATCTGTTAGAAACTGGACATCAATACCTATCTGGCAAGTAAAACAAATATATCAGTGGAATAGCCTTCTAATCATGTTTTTGCCTGTGGTTAATAAGTGCATCTGATGGTCTGTGACTCGGTGCTTGTTTGGGGGGCATTGGTTTTATTATCCTTGCTATTTTCTACCTTACCATACAAGTGTTTTTTTTTTTAAATAAATTTATTTATTTATTTTTGGCTGTGTTGGGTCTTTGTTGCTGCATGCAGGCTTTCCCTAGTTGGGGTGAGCGGGGGCTACTCTTCCTTGCTGTGCGTGGACTTCTCACTGCGGTGGCCTCTCCTGTTGCGGAGCACAGGCTCTAGGCACGCAGGCTTCAGTAGTTGTGGCGCGTGTGCTCAGTAGTTGTGGCTCGCGGGCTCTGGAGTGCAGGCTCAGCAGTTGTGGCGCACGGGCGCAGTTGCTCCGCAGCACGTGGGATCTTCCCGGACCAGGGCTTGAACCCGTGGTCCCTGCATTGGCAGGCGGACTCTCAACTACTGCGCCACCAGGGAAATCCCACCATACAAGTTTTGATATAATCGTATTTATTAATTCTCTTTATGTAGAAAACCTAAACTGAAGATGGTGCAAAGCCAGGGGTGACCTAAAGAGCTCATCACAGTGCCTCGCTCATGCTCAGAACATTGCTTGGCTTTCAAGATCAAGGGTAAAATTAGCCCACGCTCCTTACCCTTGCAGTGTTAGGTGTTGATAACTGTGGTCCATTGAGAACAAAGATTAATAGAGTGCTTCCTGCGTGCCAGGCCCCATGGTAGGTGCTGAGTACAGGAAGATGATGAGTGCAGCTGATTCTCTCCACTGGAAGAGCTCACTGACTAACTAGCAGGGCCCACAGATAAACAGCCAAGAGAAAAGTCTGGAAGCAGAGAATCAAAGTGAAGATAGACGTGGGACTAGAGGGATGGACTGGAAGGTATTAATACTTTATTCTTGACGTGCTTTGGCCCCTAGCAAGGTAATGGAAATATGGGTGCCTTTGACCTTTTTGTCCTTTTCTTTTCTTTTTTAAAAAATATTTATTTATTTATTTGGCTGTTCTGGGTCTTAGTTGCGGCATGCAGGATCTTTAGTTGCGGCATGCGGGCTTCTTTAGTTGCAGCATGCGGAATCTAGTTCCCTGATCAGGGATCGAACCTGGCCCCCCTGCATTGGGAGAGTGGAGTCTCAACCACTGGACCACCAGGGAAGTCCCTGTCCTTTTCTTTATTAAATAAAACAATTGGCAAAGCAAAACTATAAGATCAAGTTGTCTGTAAAGGCATGATTAGTTTTTTTAAATTTTTATTTATTTAATTTTATTATTTTTAATTGAAGTGTAGTTGATTAACAATGTTGTGTTAGTTTCAGGTACAGCAAAGTGATTCAGTTACACATATATATGTATATTCTTTTTCAGCTTCTTTTTTAAAAAATAAATTTATTTATTTATTTATTTATTTTTGTCTACGTTGGGTCTTCGTTGTTGCGTGCGGGGTTTCTCTAGTTGCGGCAAGCAGTGGCTACTCTTCATTGCAGCGCGCAGGCTTCTCATTGCGGTGGCTTCTCTTGTTGTGGAGCACGGGCTCTAGGTGCGCAGACTTCGGTAGTTGTGGCACGTGGGCTCAGTAGTTGTGGCGCACGGGCTTAGTTGCTCTGCAGCGTGTGGGATCTTCCCAGACCAGGGCTCGAGCCCATGTCTCCTGCATTGGCAGGTGTATTCTTAACCACTGCACCACCAGGGAAGTCCTCAGATTTTTTTTTTTTTTTTTGCGGTACGCGGGCCTCTCACTGTTGTGGCCCCTCCCATTGCAGAGCACAGGCTCCGGACGCGCCGGCTCAGCAGCCGTGGCTCCTGCATCGGCAGGTGGACTCTCAACCACTGCGCCACCAGGGAAGCCCCCCAGATTCTTTTCTATTATAGGTTATTACAAGATATTGAATATAGTTCCCTGTGCTATACAGTAGGAACTTGTTGTTTATTTTATATATAGTAGTTTGTATTTGCTAATCTCAAACTCCTAATTTATCCCTCCCCCATTTCCCCTTTGGTAACCATAAGTTTGTTTTTTTTATGTCTGTTTTGAGTCTATTTCTGTTTTGTAAATAAGTTTGTGTCATTTTTTAAAGATTCCACATAAAAGTGATATCATATGCAGATTCTTTTCTATTATAGGTTATTACAAGATATTGAATATAGTTCCCTGTGCTATACAGTAGGAACTTGTTGTTTATTTTATATATAGTAGTTTGTATTTGCTAATCTCAAACTCCTAATTTATCCCTCCCCCATTTCCCCTTTGGTAACCATAAGTTTGTTTTTTTTATGTCTGTTTTGAGTCTATTTCTGTTTTGTAAATAAGTTTGTGTCATTTTTTAAAGATTCCACATAAAAGTGATATCATATGCTATTTGTCTTCCTGTCTTTCTTTGACTTCACTTAGTATGATAATCTCTAGGTCCATCCATGTTGCTGCAAATGGCATAATTTCATTCTTTTTTATGGCTGAGTAGTATTCCATTGTATACATATATGTACCACATCTTCTTTATCCATTCATCTGTCGATGGGCATTTCCATGTCTTGGCTGTTGTAAATAGTGCAGCAGTAAACATTGGGGTGCATGTGTCTCTTTGAATTAGAGTTTTCGACCTTTCCAGATATAAGGCATGATTAGTTTTAAGGAGGATAGGAAGGCCTCATGAAGGAGGGGCTCTACCCTTAGTCTTGAAAGATGAATTGGGGTGTGGTGGAAGAGGAGGAAAAAGCATGAACCCATATACTCAGAGGTGAGGGACCCCGTGGTATGTTCATTCAGTTTCTGTGTAAAAATGCAGCAGGCCTGGAGCTGTGGTGTCTGGAA
Organism: Physeter macrocephalus; assembly: GCF_002837175.3. Taxonomy (NCBI): domain Eukaryota; kingdom Metazoa; phylum Chordata; class Mammalia; order Artiodactyla; family Physeteridae; genus Physeter; species Physeter macrocephalus. The sequence goes on along the minus strand of NC_041219.1, from coordinate 47,274,106 downwards.
GAGTCTCCTGGGGCCAGGTTATTAATGATGTGAATGATCTTACATCCTACAGTTAGGAGTTTGATTTCAGTCTGTATACCCTGGAGAAGTGGTGCAAGTACATGTTTTTGGTTGTTTTTTTTTTTGAATTAAAAACAATGTAGATTCACAAAAAAGTTGCAGAATCAGTACAGAGAGTTCCCGTGTGCCCCCAGCTTCCCCCAGTGGTAACGTCTTACAGAATAACCATAGCACACTTAGCAAACCAGGACACTGTCTTTGCTACAGTGCCAGTAACAAATAGAGACTTTATTCAGATTTCACCAGTTTTGACAGGCACTCATTTTATTTCTTGGTGCATAGTCCTGTGAAATTTTAACACGTGTGTAGTTTTGCCTTGCACGTTTTTTAAGCCAGGGAGTAATGTAACTGTATCTGTGCTTTAGAAAGATAAATCCTGGCAGCAGAGGAGGATGGAGCAGAAAGGAGTTGGAGACCTGGGTGCATCTAAGGGGCTCTTTCTGGAGTCCAGATGGGTGAGGACGAACGGGGGCAGTGACGTGAGGGACGGAGAGGGCAGGGGGTCGATGGAAGAGGTGTTGTCCAAGTAACATTGACGGCACTTGCTGACTGCTTAGAAGGAGCGCCGGCGGCCAGAGTCGTGGAGAAAGAAGCAGGCCTTTAAAAGCAGGCCTTAAAGTGACACCATTAAGGACTCTGGTCTTAGTTTTCTAAGGGCAATAGGAAGCAATTGGAGTTTTTAAAGCAAGGAAGTAACGCGAGGAGATCAGTATTTTAAAATGATTGTTCTGGCTGATGTGAGGAAGATGGAGGGAACCACAGTGGTGTGTGTGTGAGATTGTGGTGTGTGTGTGTGGCTGTGGTGTGGTGTGTGTGTGATGATTAAGTCTCAAATGCACAGAGCTAATTATAGTCACATGCTGAACTTGCCACCCCAAAGTCAGCCTCACTAAGCCAAAGGCCTTTATTCAGTGCTGCATGTAGTAAAGCATACTTTATATTGCTCCAGCTCAATATGCTGACACAAACTTCTATTGTGTTTATTCCCACTAAAAATCTCTTAATCATACGAAGTTGTACCATATGCTGTTTTGGTAATCCAAAGGTGGTCAAATATTGGCAATCTCATATGGTTCAATCTGATATATTGTCCTTTAATTGTGTAATGAGATGGAGAAATTTTTCTTTTAGAAGTCAATGTATGAATTCCTCATAGAAGTGTCTTGAGCTTGTTGGGAATTTACTTTGATAAGCCAGCTTGAAGTAGGCAGATCCTTTCCAAGAATGGGTGACAAGATTTCTAATGGAGAATCAGTTTGCACTTGAGGTGAAGCAGAATGAGGTAACAGGATGCTTACATAGAGTGAAAACTCTGGAAATGAGTGGAAGGCACTAGGAGACTTAGCACTTCCTCAAGATGATGAAAATAGATGTTTGAGGCAAACTTATCTAGATCTCAAGGATAAAGGAAGCTTCTGCTGGTATCCAAGATACTACGGTTCCATGTATTTCTTGAACAGTCAGCATCCTGAGTGAGGAACCAAAGTGTGTTTACTCATAGGGTACTGGTAGGCATTCATTAAAAGTTAACTGTCGAACAACCATCCCAATTAGACTGTCAGCATTTTGCTGGATGTCACATATCTAAATTTTCTGTAGTGCCTTGAGCATGTGTTAGAAACTTACAAAGCATTAATTTAAAAAGCTTAGATTCTGATAGACTGACAATCAGCTTCAAGGCTGGTAAAGATCATCTACGAAGATATGTAAATTAACCTTTGTTCCAGGGAAAATGAAATCATAAACTAATAAACTGGTCATGTAACAGAAGGGTGCCATGCTTACTGATAAACATATTGGGCAGTAGCAAGATTCAGGCCCTGGGCTGTCCATCTACTATGTCATTTAAAGTACAGACTAATGCTAAGTGTAGGCAGCCTTGTTCCACAGTTGTGTGAGTGATTTCCAAGTTCTCTACCTGAGTGTGTGTGTGTGTGTGTGTGTGGTGTGTGTGGTGTGCATGTGGTGTGTGCGTGTGGTGTGCGTGTGGTGTGTGTGTGTGTGGTATGTGTGTGTGGTGTGCGTGTGGTGTGTGTGGTGTGTGTGTGTGGTGTGCATGTGGTATATGTGTGTGGTGTGTGTGTGGTATGTGTGTGTGGTGTGTGTGGTGTGTGTGTGGTGTGTGTGGTGGTGTATGTGGTGTGCATGTGGTATATGTGTGTGGTGTGTGTGGTGTGTGTGTGGTGTGCGTGTGGTGTGTGTGGTGT
>NC_041219.1:47260779-47269916 GCF_002837175.3 Physeter macrocephalus | reverse complement strand
GGTGTGCGTGTGGTGTGTGCGTGTGGTGTGTGTGGTGTGTGCGTGTGGTGTGTGTGTGGTGCGTGTGGTGTGCGTGTGGTGTGCGTGTGGTATATGTGTGTGGTATGTGCGTGTGGTGTGCGTGTGGTGTGCGTGTGGTGCGTGTGGTGTGCGCGTGTGTCTGAGTTATGGGAAGAGAAGTGGTGCTCATTGTGTTGACATAAAATACCTTTACCTGAGAAATCTAAAATTTAGTGTGAAATTCACATGAAGGACCCGCCCAAGGTTTTGGACACAATTTTCCAGTAACTCACGAGATCGGATTATTTTGCAGACCCAAGGGCTCTGTTCCTATGGCTTGATAAGCTAAATAAGAAAATCCATCTAACCCTGCTGCTCTCTTACTTTTCAGAATTCACAAATTCAGAAATAGTTTATCTTGAAGGCAATGAAACAAAACAGCACCAAAACAGATAGTGCCACCATCACCAGCACGGCGTGGAGTAGAGCCAAGGCCAGGCCAGCGCTTCTCTTCCCCCAACGCCTGTGTCAGCAGACGGGTCAGAGGAACCTGGCCAGTTCACTGTGTGGTGCTGGGCTCAGGCCTCGAGACAAAGGTGCTCAGAAAGTGGTGGTGATACCACGATCACTTCCATCTGGTTTGTTTCAGTTGTTCACGCAGCAAGCGTGTGCTCAGTGCTGATTCTTGTGCCACAGTTGTCGTCTAGGAACTTACATATCATATCAACAAGCATCGGCTTATACATTTTAAAGTCGAATGTCCTTCATTTGGTGCTGCACGTGACCACAGGTGTTAGCTGGCTACGGTGAACTCGGAAGATGCTTCCGCTGGGCCCGCGGTGCAGGTCCACGTGTCTGGCTGTAGGTGGCGGCAGCCCCACGACTTTCCGTCTCGGAACTCGAGCTGGGAAACCGTCTCACCTTCCCTTTGCCAGCATCTGAGGACTTGCTGGGGCCCGGCTGCACTATAAATAGGACACATTCAACACTCCTGGTCTGCTCACGGGAGCTTGGAGGATGCAGTCGTTTCCATCGATTACATTTTAAAAGGCTGCCAGTGAAACCGTGTTTGAGCTGGGAACAGCTCTTTGACAGGTGACGTGTGGTCAGTTTCTCTGCAGCAGCTTGTTTTTCTGTTGCCTGTTGCTGTATCTGTCATCACATTAAGTGTGGTGGTGAGTCTGAAAATATTCATTAGGTAAGAGTGAATTGCTGAGGCACTTTCTGAAACTAGACTTCTGTGTCCATGATAGAGAAGGCGCGTTACAGACAAAAACAAAATAAGCCTTTTCTTTAGGATCTGTGTTCTGGAGCATCAGGGAATTCATGCTGATATAAATGATCCCCAAACCATAACACTCAATTCAGTTAAACTCAGTACTTTTTGGACCACCGTCATCAGATGTTCTCCCTGCTCTCGCGGCACTGATGGTCTAGCAGGGAACATAGACATCAAACAATCACAAGGGTCATGGGTGTTAATTAAGAAAACCTTTGACCCTGGTCACTAGTTCTCGGCACAGGGTATGAGAGTGAGAAATCACAGATGATGCCGAGGCTTCTACCTTGGACAGTGGGAAAGAGTGTGACGATCCTAAACAAGACCAAGGAGTGGCAGGGTGTGTGTGTGTGTGTGTGTGTGTGTGTGTGTGTGTGTGCGCGCGTGCGCGCGTGTGTTTTTGGAGGGGAGTGCTGTTTGAAAGACTGGGCTGTGAAAGTCCTTCCTTCATTAATTTGATAAGTGCTTTTGGAGCTCCAGTGATACTGGGTACTCTGGGGCAGGGGGTACAGTAGTGCAGAAACACTGTTTTATTTCATGGAGCCTATAATCAAGTGTATGGTTTCCCAAATGAAAGTATAATTACTCATTGAGGTGAGTGCAGTGCAGGGGAAGGACAGGCTGTGGTGAGAGACTCTACCAGGAGGATGTAGGCAAGGCAAGCAGGGTGCCGTCTCTAAGGAGGCCATGGCCACATGTGGATCAGGAGGTGAGAGGAGTCAGCTGGGGGAGGAGTTGGGGGAGGAGAGCATCTGGGCAGAGGGGCCCATGGGGCCGTGGGAAGCAGGTGGGGAGAGTGACAACGGCAGGAGCTGGGTCACATGCTGCCTGGTAGGCCCCGGCAGGTGTGTTATATCTAACATGCTGTGATACGTTTATTAGAGAACATTTAAAGTAAAGGTCAGTGTCCGTACCAGCCCCACGTAGCTGTTTTTGTCTGCAGGATGAGGCCCTGTAGACCCTGGCCTCCTGTGAAAATATGTTTTTATATCATGTTTATAGCGTATACCCCACTGTACCTTTTCTCTTAACATTGTGCTAAACATGTTTTTCTGTTTTGACGTATTCTATATCATTATTTATAATAGTGATAAATAATCACCAGATCAAACTTTGAGAGGCTTGTGTTTTATTTTGAGTTTGATTTCTGAGCTGGTGTGGGTGTCTTGTAGTGCATATGGGTAGACTTGAAATTTATGCTGCAAGAGAAGGTATTTGTGAAAATGAGGTTCGGGAGGAAGGTGAGAGCCTGCCTGGGGGTTTGAGGAGACCCTGACATCTGGGGAGACCCTGGGTGCAGGAAGGCCGAGGCCCAGACGCCAGGGGCCACCGGCTGGGGAAAAGGTTGGTTTATGACCAGGGATTTTTCTGCTAAGTTGAATTCAGATGACTGGCTAAATTGTTTTTTATGATACCCTATCATTTGGAATATATTTGTAAATCAACTTGCATTCTTATAATTCCTAGGTTTAGGACAGTAAACGAGGGGTTGCCAGCCGATTCTAAGATCTTAAGGGAGTGTGAGACCGAGACGGGGGAGGCAGACTAGGCTTCACACGCTGGTGTCACGAACCCCGGAATCCTAATATTTGATTCGATATGTATGTAGATGACTCGCTTTTAATTTTCTACATGTTATTTTGAGTAGGTTGCAGAATTGTTAGACTGTTCTGCAAATGCGAGGTATCCATTCTTGAGAATTGACAGAGTTTCTTACTACTCTGTTAATATGTGCAGACTTCATTGCTCTTATCCATGTGTTTATGTGAGCATGCACACAGACCACTCACATGTACCTGGGTGAGTGTAGAGCCCTAGCACAGTTGGGCAAAAAGCCTAGGATTAAATTCAGGCGACTTTGGGTCTTGGCCTCATGAGTAAATTTGGCTTTTCCCTGTGGTGTTTCATTTCTCCACCTCTAAAAATATGGATAATGGTGTCTAACTCACAAGGCTGATGATTAACCAATGGCCAGCAAAATAGGTTATTGCGAGGTGACGCTACTAGAATCACCTAAATGCAACATGTGCTGGTCTTTTAACTTCATTTTGATAGCAAGCCGGGAACTTTACACATGAGCCTCCTTAAAAACTATAGACTTGTACTTAGAAATCAACTTCAGCTTCTTCTAAAGCAGTGGTCCCAGCTTGCTAAAACACAGATGGCTGGGCCACCACCCCAGAGTTTCAGGTTGGTTGGTCTGGGTTGGAGCCTGAGAATTTGCATTTCTAGAAAGGTCCCAGGTGATGTTGATATTGCTTGTTCAGGGACCACATTTTAAGAACCGCTGTTTCAAAGCTGCATGTCTGCTTCAATAGCCTTTTAAAAAATTTTTATTTATTTATTTATTTATTTATTTTTTGGCTGTGTTTGATCTTCGTTGCTGTGTGCAGGCTTTCTCTAGCTGCGGAGAGCGGGGGCTACTCTTTGTTGCGGTGCACGGGCTTCTCATTGAGAAACTAATTTTTTTATTTTTATTTTTTAAATTAGAGACACTTTTATTTTTTAAATAAATTTATTTATTTATTTTTGGCTGTGTTGGGTCTTCGTTGCTGTGCGCAGGCTTTCTCTATTTGTGGCAAGCGGGGGCTACTCTTCGTTGCAGTGCACGCGCATGCTTCTCATTGTGGTGGCTTCTCTTGTTTTGGAGCATGGGCTCTAGGCACACGGGCTTCAGTAGTTGCGATGCATGGGCTCAGTAGTTGTGGCGTGTGGGCTCAGTAGTTGTGGCGCATGGGCTTAGTTGCTCGCGGCAGGTGGGATCTTCCTGGACCAGGGATTGAACCTGTGTCCCCTGCATTGGCAGGTGGATTCTTAACCACTGTGCTACCAGGGAAGTCCCCAAAACTAATTTTTTTAAATAGAAAATAAATGCATGTAGAAAATAATGGTTTTAGTAACAATAGAAAACTATGTTATGTCTGCTTGAGGAATCTAAAAATGGAGTAATAGCTCCTGTCCTCTTGAGATGAAGTGATGAGGACATCTCCTGGGCAAAGTCTTTGGCATAACCCCTGCGATGGGTGACGCACTTCAACTCTCATCACCTCTAGGAAGACAGGCGTCACTGAGCTTCTGAAAGCTACATCAGGGTAGTTAGACGTCCTGTGGGGGTACCTTGTTCCTGTTCTTTTAAAACGTGCCATTTTCTTTACATCCCAGGTTAGGTCTTGAACTCCTGGGGGCTGGGTGGGCCATACTTCTTTCTGTTCCTCCACTCTCGCCAGTGTGTGGCCTGCAGCATTCGCTGAAGAATGAGTGGTTGAGAGCAGAGTTGGTTGGAGAATGCTTACACCAAGAACATTTAGGTGTAACGTCCACGTAGGCTCCATTTTCAGAGTGATCCAGATTTGGCTTTTCCGAATATTCGTATTGTAATTGAAGTCTCACTAGCTTTTATGATCCTGCAGTTTGGTAGAAATTAGAATTGGAGAAGACCCGTTGGGTCATCCAGACCATTCTCCCGCTGGAAGAGGATTATTCCCTGCAGTGTACTCAGTAGCATTAGGAGGCATTACTTTTCATATGATTACTATTTTTGTGTGTGTGCCGTCTTCAACTAAGTGTTTCTTGAATTGAATCTCTTTGTAGTCAAGTAATAAAATGCACAACAGGCAGTACATTGCTGGGTGATTATCTCACTCCTCAGGTGGCGTAATAAGGCATGAGGCCAAAGCCCTGGCTTGCCTTATTGTTATTAGGAAGGGAATTTATGGGTAAAATAAAGTGGTTAACTGCATCAGCGATAACCGCAACGAGGAACGCAGTTAGGGCAGATCCCCCCACCCCCGTGCTTGGAGAGCAGGTCAGGCAGGAGACCAGAACCTTAGCCGTGCAGGCAGCATTGGGGGTGCCAGAGACTCGCCACTGCCTTCAAGGAACTTGTTAATTTTGCAAAAAGCAGCAGGAGAGCCTTGGCTGTTGGCAGCAGGGCAAACTTGATACCCGGGAAGAGCCCGACTCTGGACCCAGCTCGGGGTTTAGCATTGTGCTCCTGGGCAAATCGCTTGCCTGCTCTGAGCGCCCGTTTCCTCGCCTATGAAATGGGAAGAGCAGTAAGTGATTGGGCCCGGGAAGGGTTAAATGAGTTTTTCATCCGTCTTAAGCACATTTCCTGGTTCAAAGTCAGTCCCTCTTAAATGCTAATTGGATTTGAATCATCTTTTTCCCTTCTTAAAATTCTTCCTAAGCTTGAGTCTCTTGTCACTTCTTCAGCCTCGTCCAGTTGTCTCACGTACGCGATCGTCCTCGCCGTCCTTGGTGCTCCTTCCCGAGCACTCTGTGCCACGTCATCGCGTCCCTTGCACGTGCCCTCACCTTGCCGTATCACATGTGCTTTTCAAAACTCTGACCCCAGTTAAACCCAACTCAGTGGCCTTGCCGTGCGGCTGAATGTGGCTGGAGACACGCAGCACCGCCGCGAGTACTGGCCCATGAGTTCCTGTCCACGGGCCTCGGGGGCTCTCAGCACTCCTGGCAGTGCTGCTACGCCTCCTGCTCTCCCGCTCGCCTTCCCTTCTAGACAGCGCTTTCATTCCATATCCTTTCCCCATCCTCACTGGCTGCTGATGACCCACCTTTCACAGAGAAAGAGACACCAGCAGGAGGGAGCTGCCACACGCCCTCCTCTACGCCTTCGTTCACACGCTCTCTCTTCTCCTTGTCACGAGGCGTGAACGGTCCGTGCGCCTGGAAGAGGCTTGGCCACGAGACGAGACCCTGTCTCCGCAGGCAAACCTGTGGGAACCAGCCATTCTCTCCCTTCTCTCCTGCTTCTTCCCTCTCGGCCCTGAGGCTGGGTCCCAATCACGAGCATTCAGACGTGCAACGGATTCTCCCGCGTTAAGGCCGGTTTCCTCTTGACCCCAATCCTCCTCTGGTTCCCACCCTTCTGCTTTACAGCAGAGTTCCTTGAAACAGGCGTCTCTATCTGCTGTCACTGATTCCTCTCTGAGTTTATCTGAACTCACTTAGACAGGCTTCCTCCCAACCACCCAGTTCCACCAGTATGGCTACTCTTAGGGTCATGGGTGGTTCCCACCTGGCTTAATCCAAAGGGCAGTTCTTGGTCCTCATCTTACGTGATTATCCCTGTAACCTTTGACACACAACATCACGCCCTCCTCCTTGACACACTTTCTTCACTTGGTTTCCTGGACACTCCAGTCCCCTGGTTTTTCTCCTCTCTCACTGGTCACTCTCCCTCAGTCTCCTGTGCCAGTTCCTCCTCATCTCCCTGAGCTCTGAATGTCGGCGTACCCCAAGGCTCGGCCCTGACAGCTTTTCTTTTTTTACACCTACTTTTCTGGTGGGCTGATCTGATATCATGCCTTTATGTACATTGTATGCTGACAGCCCCCAAGCTTCTGTCTTCATCCCTCATGCATCCAGCTGCCTATTCAGTGTCTCCACTGGGCTATTGAATAAGCATCTCAACTGTAATATGTCCAGAAGGAATTCTTGATCTTCTCCTCCACACCTGACCTACCTACAGTCTCTCCCATCTCAGTTAATAGCCATTCAATCCAGCCTTTTTCTTACCTGCCAGGTCATGTCTGTAAGGAAATACGTTGGCTATTCCTTCAGAATGTGTCTGGAATCTGATCATTTTTCAACACTTTCTCCAAAAGCACCCTGGTCCAAGCCACAGCTTCTCTTGCGTGGATGATTGCAGTAGACTTGTAACTGGACTTCCTGCTTCCTCTCTTGCCTCTGTAGATCTATTCTTTTTTTTTTTTTAACATCTTTATTGGAGTATAATTGCTTTACAATGGTGTGTTAGTTTCTGCTTTATAACAAAGTGAATCAGCTATACATATACATATATCCCCATATCTCTTCCCTCTTGTATCTCCTTCCCTCCCCAAATGTAGATCTATTCTTTTTTTTTTTTTTTCGGTACACGGGCCTCTCACTGTTGTGGCCTCTCCCGTTGCGCAGCACAGGCTGCGGACCCGCAGGCTCAGCGGGCATGGCTCACGGGCCCAGCCGCCCCGCGGCATGTGGGATTCTCCCGGACCGGGGCACGAACCCATGTCCGCTGCATCGACAGGCGGACTCCCAACCACCGCGCCACCAGGGAAGCCCTGTAGATCTATTCTTGACATACAGCCTGAGGGATCCTTTAAATGCAAAGGCCAGGTCATAAGCCTTTGTGTAACCCTCTTCTCTGTACATAACCCTCCAGCGGCTTCACACATCACTCACAGCCTAAGGCTCATGGGGGCCCATGTGGTTTTCCTCCATCTAGCCTCCTGCTGCCTCTTTGTCCTCCTCATGGCATTGTTCCCTTTAGATCTCTGCTCAGTGTCACCTGTCTTCCTCCTCTGCTCCATTTACCTCCATAGCCCTTACGCATGTGTATAATTTACTTACTTTATTTACTGTATGTCTTCCATGACTAGAATATAAGGTCCATGAGGTCCATGATTGTGCCAGTTTTGTTCATTGACCCCCAAGCTTCTAGAAGGAGATTAATAAACACGTTTTGACTGTATGAACATGTACCAAGCCACGTTCTTCTGGAAATTTACTACGTTGTGATTCTAGGTTTCAGTTCAGTTAAATGTACCTAGTTGAAGAAGGATGTATGTGGGACTCTGGGTGAAGCTCTCAGCCTCACGTGGCATCAGCCCCGATATGGTCCCTGCCCACAGGGACCTGCCAACGGATGGTGGCAGATAAGACAGGTCCAGACTGATACCATGCCAGGTAGTCAGGGCTGCCTGAAGAGAGGGAAGCAGAGCACTGGCCAACGTGGATTTCCTATACATGAAAAAGTTCTGATTCATTTCTTCAACCCTGTAAACTTGAGATTCTTCAGATCAAGTGCTTTAGAGGTGTTGCCTAGCCTGATTTTCTGTACTCGTATAGTGCCATGCCCATCCATCTGCTTTCGAACATTATTCATCACACACTTGCGTTTAAATGTGAAGCCCAGTAGGGAATTTTTTTTTTTTTTTTTTTTTTGCTGAGAAGGATAGCCAAGTTAGGAGCCTCAGACAATTGATGGCTATAAAACTTCCCTGTAGAGCTGGAACTTAGGCTTCCTGATTCACTTGAGGCAAGGGAGAATTTTGTTTCTTGCTCTTATGCTGAGAGCGGCCAGAAAGGAATGAGCAGAAAATTTGCCCTGATTTTTGAAATGCCAGTAAGCCGCGGACTGGCAGAATCTATGAGTTATAAATTCATGATTGCATGTAACACCGTGGTAACCACTGAGCGCCAGGGCCTTCTGCTGGCGGGCATGGGAGCGCAGCCAGGTTCGCTCTAACAGTGGGGGGCGTGAGCCCGCGTGAGACCCACAGCGCTAAAGTATTGTTTAGCCTCCATGTGTTTGTGTTTTTACGTTTATTTCCCTGTAATTGATTTCTAATGTCATAGCATTGTGGTCAGAAAAGATGCTTGATATGATTTCAATTTTCCTAAATTGACTGAGGCTTGATTTGTGACCCAAGATGTGATCTATCCTGGAGAATGTTCCATGTGCACTTGAGAAGAAAGTGTAATCTGCTGTTTTTGGATGGAATGTCCTATAAATATCAGTTAAATCTCTCTGTCATTTAAAGCTTGTGTTTCCTTATTAACTTTCTGTTTGGACGATCTGTCCATTGGTGTAAGTGAGGTGTTAAAGTCCCCCACTATTATTGGGTTACTGCCGATTTCCTCTTTTATAGCCGTTAGCAGTTGCCTTATGCATTGAGGTGCTCCTATGTTGGGTGCATATATATTTATAATTGTTATATCTTCTTCTTGGATTGATCCCTTGATCATGATGTAGTATCCTTCCTTGTCTCTTGTAACATTCTTTATTTTAAAGTCTATTTTATCTGAGTATTGCTACTCCAGCTTTCTTTTG
>NC_041219.1:47241454-47260624 GCF_002837175.3 Physeter macrocephalus | reverse complement strand
AATCTGAATGAGATCCTTGCCAGGTAGAGTAATCTTGGTTGTAGGTTCTTCCCTTTCATCACTTTAAATATATCATGCCACTCCCTTCTGGCTTGTAGAGTTTCTGCTGAGAAATCAGTTGTTAACCTTATGGGAATTCCCTTGTATGTTATTTGACGTTTTTCCCTTGCTGCTTTCAATAATTTTTCTTTGTCTATAATTTTTGTCAGTTTGATTACTATGTGTCTAGGTGTGTTTCTCCTTGGGTTTTTCCTGCCTGGGACTCTCTGTGCTTCCTGGACTTGGGTGGCTGTTTCCTTTCCCATGTTAGGGAAGTTTTTGACTATAATCTCTTCAAATATTTTCTCATCATTCTGAATTCTTTTTCTGGAAGGTTGCCTATCTCCATTTCATTTAGTTGTTTTTCTGGGGCTTTATCTTGTTCCTTCATCTGGTACATAACCCTCTGCCTTTTCATCTCATCTGTCTTTCTGTGAATGTGGTTTTTGTTCCACAGGCTGCAGGATTGTAGTTCTTCTTGCTTCTGCTGTCTGCCCTCTGGTGGATAAGGCTATCTAAGAAGCTTGTGCAAGCTTCCTGATGGGAGGGACTGGTGCTGGGTAGAGCTGGGTGTTGCTCTGGTGGGCAGAGCTCAGTAAAACTTTAATCTGCTTGTCTGCTGATGGGTGGGGCTGGGTTCCCTCCCTGTTGGTTGTTTGGCCTGAGGCGACCCAACATTGGAACCTACCTGGGCTCTTTGATGGGGCTAATGGTGGACTCTGGGAGGACTCACGCCAAGGAGTACTTCCCGGAGCTTCTGCTGTGGCAGACTCTGGGAGGGCTCACGCCAAAGAGTACTTCTCAGAACTTCTGCTGCCAGTGTCCTTGTCCCCACGGTGAGCCACAGCCACCCCCCGCCTCTGCAGGAGACCCTCCAACACTAGCAGGTTGGTTTGATTCAGTCTCCTATGGGGTCACTGCTCCTTCCCCTGGGTCCCGATGCACACACTACTTTGTGTGTGCCCTCCAAGAGTGGAGTCTCTGTTTCCCCCAGTCCTGTAGAAGTCCTGCAGTCAAATCCCGCTAGCCTTCAAAGTCTGATTCTCTAGGAACTCCTCCTCCCGTTGCCGGACACCCAGATTGGGAACCTGACATGGGGCTCAGAACCTTCACCCCAGTGGGTGGACTTCTGTGGTGTAAGTGTTCTCCAGTCTGTGAGTCACCCACCCAGCAGTTACAGGTTTTGATTTTATTGTGATTGCGCCCCTCCTACCATCTCACTGCAGCTTCTCTTCTGTCTTTGGATGTGGGGTATCTCTTCTGGTGAGTTCCAGTGTCTTCCTGTCGATGATTGTTCAGCAGTTAGTTGTGATTCTGGTGCTCTCGCAAGAGGGAGTGAGAGCACGTCCTTCTACTCCGCCATCTTGAACCAATCTCTCTAGCTTCAGTTCTTAAATTTAGGTCTTTGGTTGATTTTGAGTTAATTTTTTTATATGGTATGAAGTGGGGGGTCCAGTTTCATTCTTTTGCATGTGGATATCCAGTTGTCCCAGCACCATTTGTTGAAAAGACTATTCTTTCTGAATTGAATTATCTTGCAGCCCTTCTCAAAAATCGGTTAAGGCTACATTTAAGGGTTTGTTTCCAGATTCTCCGTTCTATCCCATTGATCTGCATGTCTGTCCTTATGCCAACACCACACTGTCTTGACTACTGTTGCTTTGTAGTAAATTTTGAAATCAGGAAGTGTAAGTCCTGTAACTTTGTTTTTATTTTTTAAAGATTGTTTTGGCTATACTGAATCTCTTAAATTTCTATATGAATTTTAGGCTAAACTTGTCAATTTCAGCAAAAAAGTCAGCTGAGATTTTGATGAGCATTAAATTGAATCTGTCGATGAATTTGAGGAGTATTATAATCTTATCCATAAACATGGGATGTCTTTCCGTTTATTCAGATCTTCTTTAATTTCTTTTCAGTGATACTTTGTAGTTGCAGTGTACGAATTGTGTACTTTTTGTTAAATTTATTCTTAAGTATTTTATTCTTTTTGATACTATTGTATGTGGAATTGTTTTCTTAATTTTATTTTCAGTGTGTTCATTGCAGTTGTGTAGAACTACAATTGATTTTTGTATATATATATATTTTTAATTTTTAAATGATTCTTGTATATTGATCTTGTATCCTGCACCTTACTGAACTTGTTTATTATTTCTAATAGTTGTGTGTGTTTGTGTGTTTTTTTGTGTGTGTGTGTTCCCAAGGATTTTATATGTACAAAGTCATATTATCAGCATATAGAGATAGTTTTACTTATTAGTCTCCAATCTAGATACCTTTTATTTATTTTCTTGCCTAGGTGCCCTGGCTAGAACCTTCAGTACAGTGTTGAGTAGACGTCCTTGTCTTGTTCCTGATCTTAGGGGAAAACTTTTATCCTTTATTCTTTTATCATTACGTATGATGTTAGCTATTGGTTTTCACTGATGCCCTTTGTCAGGTCAAGGAAGTTCCCTTCTATTACTAATTTGTTGAGTGTTTTTATCGTGAAAGGGTGTAGGATTTTGTGAAATGTTTTTTCTGCATCAGTTGAGTTGATCATGTGTTTTTTTTCTTGATTCTATTAATGTGGTGTGTATTACATTCTTTTTTTTTTTTTAGGGGCATATATTTTAATTTAATTTTTTATTTTTTTAAATATCTTTATTGGAGTATAATTGCTTTACAATGTTGTGTTAGTTTCTGCTGTGTAACAAAGTGAATCAGCTATATGTACACATATATCCCCATATCCCCTCCCTCTTGCATCTCCCTTCCACCTTCCCTATCCCACCCCTCTAGGTGGTCACAAAGCACCAATCTGGTTTCCCTGTGCTATGCCTCTGCTTCCCGCTAGCTATCTAATTTACATTTGGTAGACTAGATAACTAGTGGGAAGAAGCTGCATAGCACAGGGAGATCAGCTCAGTGCCTTGTGACCACCTATGTTCATCCATTCTTGCATTTCTGGGATAAATCTCACTTGGTCATCATGACGTCTAATTCTTTTTAATGGTGCTGGATTCAGTATGTTTGTGCTTTGTTGAGGATATTTCCTGTATTCATAAGGAATATTAGCCTTTAGCTTTCTCTTTTGGTGTCTTTGTCTGGTTTTGGTATCGATGTCATACTGGCCTCATAGAATGTGTTGGGAAGTGTTCTCTCCTTTTCTGTTTTTTTGGAAGAGTTTTTGAAGAATTGGTTTTTTGTTTTTTTTTTTTTGCAGTACGCGGGCCTCTCACTGCCGCGGCCCCTCCCTTTGCAGAGCGCAGGCTCCAGACGCGCAGGCCCAGCGGCCATGGCCCACGGGCCCAGCCGCCCCGTGGCACGTGGGATCCTCCCGGACCGGGGCACGAACCCGCGTCCCCTGCATCGGCAGGCGAACTCTCAACCACTGCGCCACCAGGGAAGCCCTGAAGAATTGGTTTTAATTATTCTTCTTTAAATACTCAGTAGAATTCACCAGCGAACCCATCTGGTCCTGGGTGTTTTTGCAAGAAGTTTTTTGACTGCTAATTCAGTCTTTTGTTTTAGGTCTATTCAGATTTTCTGTTTCCTTTTTAGTCAGGTTCAGTAGCTTGCATTTTTAAAGAATTTTCCATTTCATGTAGGTTATCTAATTTGTTGGCATACAATTAATTGTTCATAGTATTCCCTTAGAATCCTTTTTTTGGTGAGGTCAATAGAAATGTCTTCTCTTTCATTCTTGATTTTAGTAATTTGAGTGTTTCTCACTTTTTCCTGGTCAGTCTAGCTAAAAATTTGGCAGGTTGCCGATCTTTTAAAGAGCTAACTTTAATTTTGTTGGCTTTCTCTATTGTTTTTCTAAATTTGATTTTATTTATTTCTGCTCTAATCTTTATTATTGCCTTCATTCTCCTCACTTTGGGGTTAGTTTACTCTTATTTTTCTAGTTTCTTGGGGAAGAAGGTTAAATTTTTAATTTGAAATTTTCCTTTTTAATATAGACATTTACAGCTATAATTTTTGCTCTAAGCACTGCCTTAGCTGCATCCCATAAGTTCTGGTATGTTGTGCCTTCATTTTCATTCATCTAAAAGTATTTGCTAATTTCTCATTGGTTATTTAAGAGTGTGCTGTTTAATTTCCACATATTTGTGAATTACCTCATTTTTTTTGATACTTATTTCTGATTTCATTCCTGTGTGGTTGGAGAACATACCTTGATGTTTTCAATCCTTTTAAATTTATTGAGACTTGTGTTATGGCCTAACGAATGGTCTATCCTGGAGAATGTTCCACGTCTACTTGAGAAGAAGATGTATTCTACTGTTGTTGGGTGGAGTGTTCTATAGATGTCTGTTAGGTCTAATTGATTTAAAGTGTTGTTCAAGTGTTCTGTTTCCTTGTTACTCTTCTGGCTAATTGTTGTGTCTGTACTGAAAGTGAGCACTGAAGTCTCCAGCTATTATTGTTGGAGTGTCTGTTTCTCCTTTCAGTTCACCAGTTTTTACTTCATGTATATTGGGGCTGTGTTATCAGGTGCATATATGTTTATTTTTCCTTCATTTATTCTTTCTCTAATGCTCTTTCTTTACGTAGGTCTGAGTTTCTGACCCATACGATTTTTTCTTCTCTCTGAAGAAGTTATTTTAGTAATTCTTGGTCTGCTTACAAGCAGGTCTGCTGGTGACATTTCCTCAATTTTTGTTTGTATGATCAAGTCTTTATTTGTCTTTAAATCTGAAGGCTATTTTGCTGGATACAGAATTCTAGGTTGGTGGGGTTTTTTTTTTTTTTCCCTTTGGACAGTTTAAATGTTTCATTCCACTCTTTTCTTGCTTGTACGGTTTCTGAAGATAGGTATGTGTGGGCCGTACTTTTTTGTTGTTGCATGTCTCATAAAATTTTTGTTGAAAACAAGACATTTTAAGAATGTGGCAGTTCTCGAAATCATATTCTCCCTCCTTTCCATGTTTTGTTTGTTTAGTGACTTTTCTAAATTAACTTTGTAAGGTCTGTAGTGTTTGTCACGTGTGGCCACTGAAGTCCCTGACTGGTTAGCTTATTGGTCAGTGTGTGATGGGACAGAGCTTTCCTTAAATGCCTGGACACAACAGTCTTCCAGTCTTTGCCGAGGGGCTCTTGGTGTGTGTTGGAGCATTCTGTCAACACTCAGCCAGGCAGTTTACAGCCTCAACCTCCACCTCCTGCTTGTGCAGAGCCTCAAGGTCAGCCGGAGCTGGCAGCTTAGGGCCTTCTCTGGTCTTTCCTAGGCAAGCACATAGCCCTGGACATGCTCACAGCCTTCTAGATTCCCAGGAATATGTGGGAGCTTCTCAAAGCCCCTACGGATGTCTCATTCCCCAGCTTTTCAGTTTAAGCTTTTTGGTTAGGCTATTATTTGCTCTGTCTGTTATCCACCCGCTCAGGCAGCTAAAATTTTAAACAATTGCCCCTGAATTATTTCAACAAATGCCTTTTGACAATAGCTTGTTCTCATTGGGCAAGCTCTGAATCAGTTCAAATAAAGACAGCCTTGTGAGAGGGGTCTTTCAGGGAGCCATCAGGTAAGTCATACAATGAAAATTTTCTGATAATGGGGCTTTGAAGGAGTTTCAACCCTGTTCTTTCCCTTCCGGTGACTGGCAGGCTGCTGGGTTTTCACTGTGATCGTAGGATGTTGGTTTCAAGGCTATTGCAGATTTGGGGGTGAGGGGAGATGGGAATAGGGGAAGTTAAAATGCCATAAAACTTGGTGTTCATTCTGAGATTCTGGCATCTCTCATGAGTAAGCACTCCCCAGATTGCTGCAGACCTTTGGTTAATTTCCAGAGGTCTGAAACAGCTGATTCTGACAGTTTTTGCCAGTGTTCTTACGTTTTTGGAGATGATTTTCAGAGGTCCTTGCTCCACCATTTTTGGTGCTGTTTTCCCCAGCTGTGCCTCTGACTGTGTGTTGGATGTGCAGTGAGGCACTTCAAGAGAGCTCAGAGTACCCAGACTTTCCACCCCTGCTGCCCACCCCCTAAAGAAATGAGTCACTGGTAGTTGAGGTGCAGGCGGGTTTTCCTATCCAAATGCCTCTCTGTTGTCCCATTTTTGAAGATTATTGGATCTGCTATAAAAGTGGGTCTAAAATCACAATTCTGTGTTCCCTTTCAGAATAGTCTTTGAAACGTTGGCCAGAAGGTCATGACGAGCGGCAGTTTTGCAGTCTCCAGCTGCCCTCTCAGAAGGGGAATAGCTAGGAGGTTGGCCACATTTGTAGGATGTGCTTGAAGATAATGTAACCTACTTTTTTTTTTTTATTACAGGGATTTAACGTGCAAACTGGCGGTTGTACCAGATTGGCATACTTTGTATCCTCACCCACAAAAATTCACACATTTAAGACCCCGCTCTTTGCCATGTAGAGTGTCTTCAAGGAATGGTTTCCAAAATATGTTCAGACCTTCTTCATGTGAGTATTCCTGAGCAAATGATACTAACAGTATATATCATTATGTATGTTTAGTATGTACTAGACTCTGTACAGAGGCCTCACATGACATTTAATCCTTACAGTAAAGCTGTGAAATAAATTCTGTAATTGTCCCAGTTTTCTTTATTGGGAATCTGAGATACAGGTTTATCAAGCCACTTGCCCAAAAGTTGCACAGCTTGTAGGTAGCAGGGTTGGGATTTGTACCCAGACAGTGTGATTCCAGGATCCATGGAATTAACTACTATGTTATCTAGTATACTGCCTCACTCCTCGGTTTTTTCTTAATTAATAGACTATATTTTTTGAGTAGGTTTTTTTTTTTTTTTTTTTTTTTTTTTTTGGCCACACTGTGTGGCTTGTGGGATCTTAGTTCCCTGACCAGGGATAGCACCTGGGCCACGGCAGTGAGAGTGCCGAGTTCTAACCACTGGACCGCCAGGGGACTCCCTGAGTAGTTTTAGGTTTACAGGAAAACTGAGCTAAAGTACGGAGAATTCCCATACACCTCTTCACTCCCCATCCCCAGTTTCCCTTATTACCAACATTGACATTAGTGTGGTACATTCGTTAGAATTGATAAGCCATTATTGACACATTATTAAGAGTTCACACTCTTTGTGTTGTACGTTCTTTGGGTTTTGATAAATGTATAATGACATGTGTCTACTGTTAACTGCTTCATACAGAGTAGTTTCACCGCCCTAAGAATCCTCTGTGCTCGGCCTATTCATCCCTCCCCGCCGCAACCTCAGGCAACCGTTGGTCTTCTTACTGTCTCCGTAGTTTTGCCTTTTTCAGAACGTCATTTAGTTGGAATCATACAGTCCATAGCGTTTTCACATTGGCTTCTTTCACTTAGCAATATGCACTTAAGGCTCCTTCATGTCTTTTCATGATGTGATAGGTCATTTCTTTTTTTCTCTGAATAATATTCTCTTGTATGGATGTACAACAGTTTATTCACTACTGAAGGACATCTTGGTGGCTCTCATGCCTTGGAAATTATGAATAAAGCTGCTATAGACATTTGCATGCAGATTTTTGTGTGGACGTAAAATTTTAACTTATTTGGATCACTCAGTTTTAAAGCAATAAAATTTGACATAATTTCCCAAAAATGTGTCCTTTCATTTGTTCATTCCTCCCTCCCTCCCTTCCTTCACAAACATTTTCTGAGCCCTAACATGTGACAAGAACTGTCACAGGGATGGAGGATGAAGAGACGGGTCCGGTAGAGGGTCTGCCCTGGAGGATGTCACAGTCTTGAGAGGGAGAGGAGGAATTCCAGCAGAACGATACCAGTGCCGGTCCAGAAGCACGTACAAAGCGCTGTGAGTGCACAGCCTGGGAACCGGAAGGGCTCAGAGGGGCGTAGTGAAAGGATGGACCGGAAGAAGGACGTTCTAGTCAGAAGTCACGCTCGCCACCTGTGCTCGCCTGCATCGGTGAGAGGCCACAGGCATCTACCGCAGAGGCTATTTCAGATGGGCCATGTGTCCAAATCTCAGGAAAGAGGAGAGAATGGGTGTTGAGGGATAACTGGCAAATTTCCAACACAAACATTTATCATCCGTAATAAATCTCCTCCAGCCCAATAGCTCCACGCCTAGAGTATACTTCGGATGTATCTTAGGTTAACTAGCTTTCTGACAGTCCAGAGAAGAATGGAGTGAAGCGGGATTGCTGCATTGCAGGGCTTCCGCTCCCTTCAGGCTCGTGAACACCACCAGACGGCCTCCTGGAAGCTTGCGCTGCACGTCCCCACACGTAGCACTTAAAAGTGCTTGTTTCTGAATATCCTAACACCGAATATTCTCTCTTACATTTTGTCCATTTGATATGCATAAACAATATTCCGTTGTGATTTGAATCTGCATTTCTCTAATGGTGAGGTTAACTTTGATTGTCAAGTTCATCAGGTTTATGTCTTTCCTTTGTCAGCTGCCTGTTCATGTCCTTTGCCCATTTACCCACTGCGGGTTGGTCTTTTTCGTTATTTGTATGAGCTCTCTGTATTAAAAATATTAATCCTTTATCTGCCTTATGTGCCATCAGTATCTTTTTTCATTTGTCACTTGCCTTGTATTTATGTTCTTTTAAAGTACTGAATGAATTTTTTCTTTTCTAAATAAAAATTATATATATAGAGAGAAAACAAATATATTTCAATAAAGATTATATGCATACGTATATAATATCTCCTAGCACCCCTCTTCTCTCCAGAGTTGGTCGCCATTAAGTGTTTGGCTGGCCTGTCTCTCACGCACGTCATGCACGCACACACACGTGTAGATACGTACTTATGTAACTCCTATGCGAGAGAGCACAATTCATGGGTGAATCTGTGAGCCACAGATATTAGACACCCTGTTTCCTTTTCAGATGTTTTTTGCTTGATGTTTTTGTTTCAATTTGAATAATTTCTGTTGACCTGACTTTCTATTCACTAGTCCTTTCTTCTACTGTGTACAGTTTTGCTGTTAAACAAATTTAAATGAGCTCTTCGCTTTGATATTGTATTTTTAATTTCTAGCTTTTTCATGTGCTTTAAAAAAATAGTTTCCACTTCTCCGCTGAAATTCCCTACGTGTTCAGCATTTTGTCAGTTTTCGCTTAATCTCTTTAACATACTTGTCATTCTTGGTTTAAATACCTGATCGTTTCTACATCTGTTCTCTCTGTGGGTCTTCGGATGATTCTTTTCTGCTCTTGATCAGGTCACCTTTTCTTTGTTTACTTGTCTTGCGATTTTAAAAGGATTTAACACCAGACATCTGTGTAAAAAAGAGTAGAGACAGAAGTAAATCTTATCTACCACCAGAAAAAGGAGTGGCCCTGCTGCTCAGGCTTCTGGTGAGGTGGGCTGGCCCCGTTTAATTTCTCAGTCGAGCTGTGTCTGGATTTGGTTGCAGTTTTGGTTAGATTCACGTGACCCCTCGTTGCAAATGCTTCCCTTCAACAGGCCTTGCGATCTGAGCGCTGCTGAGACTCCAGCCATCTCTGCTTCACAGTCCAGCCGCCAGCCTGGCATCCTGTGGCGGGCTCTCTGCTTTCCAGCCCTCCTGCCGCTTTTGGAGGGTTTCTGGGGAGCTCTGTTTGTCCTCCAGCCCAGCTGCTAGCTTCGCGCCCCTGAGGAGGTCGCCCTCCGCCCTGCCGCCCTGCCTGCAATTGCAGTGGGCTGCCAAGGTGCACTCGGTGAGGGCCCCGTATGCCCCAGAGGGGTTTGCCGCTGCTCTGTGCTCGGGCACGGTGAGCAGAGCTGCCTGACACGGAGGGAAGACCCTGCACCCCTCGGGGCATATCACACGGCTCTCCTGCCTCGCTCCCAGCTTTGGGGTGCTTCCTGTGCCACGTGTGAAGGCCCGCGAGGACGGGTGCAGACTCGCTCTGTGACTGAGGCTCTCGGGGTGCAAATCCACGGGATCGGTCCACGTGACTCGTAAGCAATCGCTTGTGTTCTCCATACCCCTGTGTAGGATGCATCTGCTTCTCTTCCCAAGACTCTGCAAGGGTGAAAGAAGGAGTCATGGGTGTTTGCTCTCTGAGGAGTGGCTGGTCCTTTCTGGAGTTTCGTTTATTTGTACCCCCAGTTCTTTGGTGGGTTTCAAACCCCTCCCTTTTTTTTTTTTTTTAGCTTATCCTACTTGTTCTCATTGCCAGGGTCAGAATGACAATCTGCTGTGACTTTCTGTATCCTAAACGGATGTAGAAAATTTTGTCCAGTTCCCCGCCGGAAAGATCATATCAATTAGTACTCTCCCACCAGCAGGTTGTGCAAGTTTGGCTACCGCTTTCATTTTAAATTCCAGAAGTTGCATGAGGCTTGTGAAATAAAAAGTCTGCCCTCAAGTAAACTCAAATAGGTTCAAAGCACTATTTCTGATACTTCAAAATTAGAATTATTGATCGCCGAGATGGGGCTGCTTGGAAAGCAAGTGAAAATGCGCGTGAAACGTCTGAAAAAAGATTTCAGGATGGAGACATAAAGACATAAAGGGGTCCCTCTGTGACACTGGGTTCAGGAGGAGGAATTCCAGGCTGGCTGAGCAGAGGGAGAAATACTCTTCACCAGCTGACGCGGAGCCCTGCAGCCCCGCCGTGTCAATCAGCTGCTTCTGAGGTTCGAAGCGACAGAAACTCAGAGGGATGCAGGCAGCCGCTCCTGCACATGGAGCATCCTTGGAGTTCTTGTGGGAGATTTAAGTCCCTTCTTCCCCAGGCTCTGTGCCCAGCCCTCTCCTGCCTGTCTGTCTTCTCCTAGGTGGACATCTGGTTCCACATCCCGAAACACCCCCCCGTAACAAAGGGCAGCTCCGTTGTGACCACCGTCCTAAGCTCCCCGGCTGCCCCCCACCTCGTTGGTTTGTCCTGCTGCCTTTGCGGCACTTGGCACTATCTACTGTTACCTCATCATTCATTTGTCTGTTTCTTGTTTTGCTTCCCCCTCCAGAGTCTAAGCTTTCCAAGAGCAGAGCTTCCTGTCTTATTCACGGCAGTACCTTCAGTGCCTAGAGCAGTGGCTGACGTGTGACAGATGCTCAGAAATATTTTTTGAATAAATGAAATTCCACACCTTAAAAGTCAGTGTTTGGAAAAGCTCTCTTCTCTCCCCGCCTGCTTCCCTAAGGCTCCCACACAGCCAGTTCTCACGCCCCCATCCCAGCCCCACCCTCTCTGACCTCTAGATTGATGTGTTCAGTTTTCAACTGGACATCCCCACTTAGATACCCCAAACTGAGCTCATTAGCTTTCCCGCAAACTTTTCTCTTCCGTTCCAGGTGTCCATTGCTATGAACAAACTCCACCAAACATAGAGGCTTGAAATCGCAACAGTCGTGTATTTTGTTCACAGATCTGCAATATAAGCGGGTCCCAGGGATGGCTTGTCTCTGCTCTGTGCATGTCAGAGGGAGAGGTGCCAAGGCTGGGGGCGACTTGACATCTGGGGCTGGAATCACTTGGAGGCTGGCTCCCTCGAATGGCCAGCAGTTGGTGCTGGCTCTTGGCCGGAAGCTCCCTTGGGACCGTCGGCCAGACACCTACACGTGGCTTCTCTGTGTGACTCCTTGACTTCCTCGCAGCATGGGGACTGGTGTGTGAGCGTCGTAAGAGGACCAGACAGAAGCTGTAGTACTTTTTTGTGACTGTGTCTTAGAAATCACGTAGTGTCAATTCTGCTCTAGTCACAGACTCATCCAGGTTTAAGGGGAAGGAACACACGCCCCACGTTTTGATGGGCAGAGAGTTAACACGATATCGTAAGAGAAGCATGTGTGGTGGGGACCTTGTTGTGGCCATCTTGGCATAGTCCATCGGCCACATCGTCCGTGTTTGCTTTCTCACCGCTCACCCAGCCACCCACGCCAGGTGCCTGAACGTCATCCTCTTCTCCTGCCTTACCCGACACGTCAAACCAGAAGGTTCTGTAGACTCTACCGCCTCTATTTTCACATCTCTTTTATTCATTCCGGCTTTTCACTCGCTGACCATCACATTAGTGTAGAGCTCACTTAAGACCTGTCTAAGCTGGCTCTAATTACCCAGCTTCTCTTATACCATCACTCTCCCCTTTCTGTTTCTCGCCCATGTGATGCCAGAGTGGAGTTTAAGAATGAAAATTGGGTTGTGTTATCCTCTCGATGACAGTCCTGCTGTGGCATCCCATAACCAGAGCCCAAAGCCAGAGGACAGGACCGCCGTGCCCTGGCCCCCGCTGACTTTCCCAGTCTCCTCTCCTGGCTGGTGCCCGCTCTGCATGCCCCCTCCTGGCTGTCCTCCACAGCAGCCCCACTTCCAGCCCCTCTCGCTCTCAGGGAACACAGCATTGCAGTGGAAGTGTCACTCTGTCCTCCGAGAAGATTTTCCTGAGACCCTCATCCTGTCACCCCAAACCAACCACTCTGTGTTCTGGATCTCCGGTGTATCCCAGTTAAGTAACCCCCTCCCTGGAGGGGGCCGTGGGCATTGTGAGCCGAGCCATCCCCAGCGCCGGGCCCAGGCCTCGCGTGTGCACGGTGAGCGAGCATCCGGGAAGGTGGGTGTCAGTGACGGCCAGCACAGCCCCCGGAAGGATGGAAGTGGTCCCAGGACCCGCCATGCTGCTTCTCCTGAGGTTGGGACCCATAAGGTCTTCACGGCACGTGTATGTTCTCGGTTACCGCCTCACATGGAAGACCGCTCAGCCATCCTACAGCTGTGAGCAGATCCCTCACTGCCTCTGGGGAGGCCCACGTTGGCACTTTGAATGCATCGTCTGGCCCGGGTCACCCCAAGACCAAAGCCGTCACTGTCCTCATGCCGGGAAGCTTCCACAGCTTGACAAGAAATTCTCATTTAAAGGGAAATAACTAGAGTCATCCTCCCCTAGCTTCTGCTGTGAAAAGTTTGACAAAAAATGAGGCAATGTTCAAGGCATTTTAACGTGTCCAGAATTTACTGTGTAAGACAGAGGTACTAAAAGAACTATGGTCACCAAGCCTTTGCAATCTCATTAATAGATATCAGAGATTCGCCAAGCGCCCATGGTTCTTAGCCTCCTCTTGACCTGGTAGGTTGTAAGCTATCCAAAGGGGCCCATCACACCTTCACGTTCATGGCACTGGTTGGCACCGTGAGTTAATTTGTAGTTACTGTGTCTGTAGGGCGTCAGCTGCCCTTTGGTGACACAGGGACTCTGGGACCTAAGCCATTCATTACAGCTGGGACCCCTACCCCACCAGGACGTGCAGGGGCGCTGCAAGCTCATTAGAGAACTAAACATTCTTCATTATCCTTTAGTATCCAGTGATTCTCACGTCTCCCTTGTCTTTAAAGGAAAAGGTTGTAGATTTAAGAATTACATGTTTTTCCCTCAAAAGTTGGCAAGGGGATGAAAAGTGAATATAATATTTTGAAGATTTATTTGAGATAAAATTGATTCTTAACTAAGTTTTATTTCAATATCCATGTTTTTCACTTGTAGTGACATACGTCCTGTATAGGGAAGATTATCCTCGCTTTTTTTTCTAATGTTATTACTGTTATTTTGTATTGATTGAAATGTAAATTTCAGAGGTGCAACAAATGACTGCGGATTTGCAGCTGCCGGTCATCTACTTGTAAACCTAGATATAGTAGAAGAAATACTGTTTAGAAGTTTGTTGGATTCTAGTACGCAGTGAAATGCTTTTTATTGTCTTAGCTTTAAGAGCATTTAATAAATAGCTGTCTCTCCTTTATAGCCACAGCTGTTGCAAATCCAATACTGTCGTCCTTGGATGTTAAACGGATTTTATTTCAAAAAATCACTGATAAGGGAGATGAGTTGAAGAAAGCCTTTCACCTGCTCGACATCAGTAACGACATGACGGTGACAGAGAATGAACTGCGAAGAGTCATCACAACCTTCCTGCTGCCTCTCACGAGAGAACAGTTTCAGGATGTGCTGGCTCAGGTACGGGGCGGAAGAGACTCAGAATCACCCAGTAAGGAGGAGGGGATGCAGTATATTACAGGAGCATGTAACCTCGTCTGGCGTTCCCCCACTGTCCCAAATAGAGTTTTGTTTGTCACAATTCAATTAAATTCTGGCAGGTTTGGGACAATTATCATGAGCTTCTGTCATATTTTGTGTGTAGCACTATTATAGTCGTATTAGTTTATTTTTTAAGGCTTCCATATAAAGAGTATTTGGTCAACATGTACTTTGAAACTTAGTATTTGCGTTTGTTCTTACCTGAAGTGGTTACTGAGCATCTACTGTATGCTCAAGCCAATGCAGAGCAATCAGACAGTTTTCAGCTCTTATTTCTTCAAATATTTTTTTCTACCTCTTCCTCTGCTCTCTCAGACATTTTAGTATTGTCCTCCAGACCCCTGAGGCTCTGTTCATTTTATAAAATATTTTTCCTGTCTGTCTTTCAGATTGCATAATTTCCATTGATGTGTCTTCAAATTCACTGACTCTTTCTTAGCATCTCCATTCTGCTATGAAGCCCATTCTGTGAATTTTTAATTTTAGACATTGTATTTTTCAGTTCTAGAATTTTCATTTGGTTCTTTTTTATAATTTTTATTTATCTGCTTAGATTTCTTGGTTTTTCTTTCAATCATGAGCATATTTCTTTGACTACATTGAGCGTAGTTAAAATAGCTGCTTAAAAGTCCTTATCTGGTAATTCTAACATCTGGATCATCTCAGGGTTGGCCTGCTTTGATGTTTTTTTCCTTTGAGAAGGGTCACATTTCTCTGGTTCTTCATTTTTGAGCATATTTGGATAATATCCCAGACTGGTTCTATTCAATAGAAATATAATGTGAGTCACATAAGTAATTTTAAATTTTCTAGTAGCTATATTACAAAAATAAAAAGAAATAGGTGAAATTAATTTTAATAATATTTTTATTTGACCAAATAAATATATCTAAAATATTATCTCATTTCAACATGTAGTCACTATTTAAAATTGGTAATAAGATATTTTACATTCTTTTCTGTGTACTAAGTCTGCAGAGCCTGGTATGTACTTTACACTTACAGAAGACCTCAATGCTGACACTAAATTTCCATTGGAAATACTTTATCTGTATTTAGAGTTCATAAAATTTGCTGTTGAAATATTAGATTCATATACCCAGTCATTCCAAACTTAAAAGTTTTCCCAAAGCGAAGTTAAGTTTAGAATTTAAATTAATTAACATTAAATTTAACAAACAGTTCAGTTCATCAGTTACCCTAGCCGCGTTTACAGCGCTCAGGATTCACACATGGCTCTGGCTGTTCACTAAACAGTGCAGTGCTAAACGTCACGAATGCTGTGCTGTGGAGACTCTGGATTCTGTTATATTCCTCTGAGACTTTTGATACTTTTGCTTTGACAGGCAGTTAACTTGCAAATTCTCCCTGACCTGCAGTGAGTGGGCAGTCGTTCATATCTTGATTCATCTTTTTGGTCTTTTGCTGGGACTCTTGAGTCTGATCTACACACACACGGTTCAAGCACCAGCTGGAAACGTGGACGGAGTGCGTACACAGAAAGTGGCGCTCCTCCTCTTTCAGGTTCCTCTCACGTTCTTAATGGTTGTGGTTGCTTTGGGTTCAGTGTGCTGGCTCTTCGGGCCAGAAAGAGAGTGGGTTTTTTTAGGGGGCAGCGTTTACCTGCTTTGTGCTGGACACTGACTGTGGCCTGCTCTTAGGTTCAAAGCCACTGAGAACAGGAAACTCCCTCCATACTTGTCCCTTCTTCTAGAGTCTTAAGTTCCTCCAAAATCTGCCTGCTTTCTCTCACTCTTCAGAACCTTTAGATAGTTATTTTTTGTATTTCGACAGAGTTTATGGATGTTGTCTGTGGGAGGTTAGTCTTTTGAGAGCTTTCTCTGCCAGAACTTCTTCTGCTTTATTGTTTTTAACAAAGCAATCACAAAGTCACAGACAAGTTGGAAGTATAGTGCAAAGAACAATTTTCTCTTTCGTAAGCCATTTGGGGGTAAGCTGCTTCATTACCTCAAATATTTCAGTGTACGTTTCCTTAAAACCAGAGCCCTGTTCTATACGCCCACAATCCAGCCGTCACGGTAAGGATAGTAATGTCAACTCATGTCAGCCGTCTCAGCCCCCGGCCCCAGGTCACAATCATGCAGTGCATTTGGCAAGTCTCCTGTAGTCTAGAACCCTTCTTCAGTCTTTCCTTAGTCTTGAGGACCATAACACTTTGAAGATTGCAGACCTGTTATTTTGTAGAGTGTCCCTGACTTGAGTTATCGGATGTTGCCTGATGACTAGATTCAGGCTTGCATCTTTGGCAGGAGTGTCACAGAAATGATGCTGTGCTCTTCTCAACGCTTTTATTAGCTTACCGGTGATTTCAGTCTGTCCCATTACTGCTGATGTTCACTGCAGTCACTTGATTAAGGTGGAATCTATCAGACCCATCTGTCTTCTTCATGGTGGAGTGCTCTTTATCTACTTTGTAATTAATAAGCATTTTGTGGGAGAAGCTTTGAAACTATGTAGATATGCCATTCCTCACCAGACTTTCATGTATTCATTTATTGTTTATATGTTTGCAGGGACTCAAGATTTCCTGTTTTATGAAGTGGGTTATGATCCATTACTTTCATTATTTATTTTGATGTTTCAGTTGTCCCTAATATAGCCAGTAGGAGCCCCTTCATGCTGGTTTCTGTGTCCTTTTGACATGTCCCCATCATTCTTTGAGCACTTCCGTACTTTCTGATACAAGATATTGTAAACTCATCTGTACTTTCCTTGCCTCGGTGCCAGAATCATCCATTTCTCCAGAGAGCTCTGGTTCCTTTTAATGGAACAAAGTATCCAGAATCTGGGATCTGAGTATACCAGAGCTGCTCATTGCTCCAGGCCCTCTAAGTGGGCAGAGCCCTAGGGGATATATTCCACATATAAACATATATACGCATTTACATACATTTACATCTACATGTATTTCTATATCAATCTATATATTGAAAACCGTGAGTTCACACCAATACCGCCAATTCTAACCCAGTACCTCAGGGTTCATTGTAATTTTCTCACTTTCTATGTTTGTAACTACCGTTTCAGACAATGAGCCACTTGGCTTCTGTGTTCTGAATATATTCACTTATTTGATCAGCCTCCCTGGCATGTGACTCATCTCCCATGTCCAGCACCTCCACCCCCAGGTGGATGCCCTCTTCCTCCGACCCTGCTCTGGAGCACGGCTCCCCCATGTTGCAGACGCCACTTTTGTCTGCCCCATCTAATGACTGTAGGACTGAATTGTGAGGGAACAGACAGGGAAGGAGGGAAGGGGAGGAAAGGTGAAGAGCTTTTCTCTTCTTCTTTTAAAAAATTGTATCCCCTTTATTCACTTCCAGAATTTCACAAAGAGTATATATTGATTCTTTTACATATCACCTTTTATTGTATCTGCATTTTAAATAAAAGCTTTATAAAGATACAATTTACATATCATAAAATTCACCATTTAAAAATGGACAAATTCCTGGTTTTTCATATATTCACAGAGTTGTGCAACCATCACCACTGTCTAATTCCAGAACATTTTATCACCCCCAAAAGAACCTTTGTATTCATTAGCAGTCACTCCCCACTCCCCTTCCCCTAATCCCTGACATCCATTAATCTAGTGATACCTTAAGTCACAATAGATTGCCTATTCTGGAGAGTTCATAAAATGGAATAATACAATATATGATCTTCTGTAACTGGATTCTTTCACTAAGCATAATGTTTAGTTATGCTAAACATCCATGTTATAGCATGAATCAGTATTTCATTCCTCATTATGGCTGAATAATATTCCACTGCATGGATATACCGCACTTTATCATCAGTTGATGGATCTTTGGGTTATTTCCACTTTTTGGCTTTTGTGAACAATGCTGCTGTGAAATTTCATGTACCAATTTTTATGTGGACATATGTTTTCACTTCTCTCGGGTACATACCTAGGAGTGGAATTGCTGTGTCATATGGTAATGTTCTCTTGCTTTTAAAGAACCTTTGTCCTCACAAATATCACGTTTCCTCATAACCTTGATTTAACTGTTTCTTTCTTTATACCAAATGGAAAGTTAAAATATTATTTCCTGCTGATGTCTCCCTATATTCATGATCTAATCTTAGTTTAAAATTTTGACAGCCTTCCCAAGTTAATCAGCTATGCAGGAAGAGGAAAAGTACAGAAAATGTGAAATGTGTGTCCTTTTTTAAAAAGCTACATCTGTTTTTAAAAGAAGTCACTGAGAACTGTAGAACTTCAGAGACTTTAAAAAACAGGTTCTGATAGTCTATCTTATAATCAGGATGTTTTTCTAGAACCTTGAGCTCCTGTGACCCCCTCCTGTATAAACCAAGGAGACTGGAGTGTGGTGCCTCTTCAGGAGGCCAAGTTCGTTGGGAATGAAGGGCAGGGCTTCTCTTCCTAATCCCTGGAGTTCACAGTGTGTTTCCCTTTTCTGGATCTTTTCATGACTAATCCAAGTGGTGATACAAACTCTTTTTCAATAGTTAATATAAGCCTAACTGGAAATATATAAAACAGGTAAAATATTTCATGGGAACCTCACCCTTAAAATTAGAAAAGAATTTTCCAGTTATAGTGAATTTACTTTAGCTTTAATATTATTTCAAGAACCATGTCAAGAATCTTTGAATGTCAGAGTGTTTTGATGATTGATCAGGGCAAGAGTGATGAGGAGGCATTGCTTGTAACCTACCCTATACCTTAGCTTCATTAATAGTAATACGAATTTTTAAAAAATGTGGCTTCAGTCTCTGAATATTAATATAAACATTTTAAAAGAAGTTGAATTGGTAAATAGACTCCAGAGAAACTGAAAGCATTTCCACTAAGATCAGGAACAAGACAAGGTTGCCCACTCTCACCACTCTTATTCAACATAGTTTTGGAAGTTTTAGCCACAGCAATCAGAGAAGAAAAAGAAATAAAAGGAATCCAAATCGGAAAAGAAGAAGTAAAGCTGTCACTGTTTGCAGATGACATGATACTATACATAGAGAATCCTAAAGATGCTACCAGAAAACTACTAGAGCTAATCAATGAATGTGGTAAAGTAGCAGGATACAAAACTAATGCACAGAAATCTCTGGCATTCTTATACACTAATGATGAAAAATCTGAGAGTGAAATTAAGAAAACACTCCCATTTACCATTGCAACAAAAAAAATAAAATA
>NC_041219.1:47232166-47241097 GCF_002837175.3 Physeter macrocephalus | reverse complement strand
ATACCTTAAGTCACAATAGATTGCCTATTCTGGAGAGTTCATAAAATGGAATAATACAATATATGATCTTCTGTAACTGGATTCTTTCACTAAGCATAATGTTTAGTTATGCTAAACATCCATGTTATAGCATGAATCAGTATTTCATTCCTCATTATGGCTGAATAATATTCCACTGCATGGATATACCGCACTTTATCATCAGTTGATGGATCTTTGGGTTATTTCCACTTTTTGGCTTTTGTGAACAATGCTGCTGTGAAATTTCATGTACCAATTTTTATGTGGACATATGTTTTCACTTCTCTCGGGTACATACCTAGGAGTGGAATTGCTGTGTCATATGGTAATGTTCTCTTGCTTTTAAAGAACCTTTGTCCTCACAAATATCACGTTTCCTCATAACCTTGATTTAACTGTTTCTTTCTTTATACCAAATAGAAAGTTAAAATATTATTTCCTGCTGATGTCTCCCTATATTCATGATCTAATCTTAGTTTAAAATTTTGACAGCCTTCCCAAGCTAATCAGCTATGCAGGAAGAGGAAAAGTACAGAAAATGTGAAATGTGTGTCCTTTTTTTAAAAGCTACATCTGTTTTTAAAAGA
Organism: Physeter macrocephalus; assembly: GCF_002837175.3. Lineage (NCBI taxonomy): Eukaryota > Metazoa > Chordata > Mammalia > Artiodactyla > Physeteridae > Physeter > Physeter macrocephalus. The sequence continues at coordinate 47,240,489 of NC_041219.1, read as the reverse complement.
AGTCACTGAGAACTGTAGAACTTCAGAGACTTTAAAAAACAGGTTCTGATAGTCTATCTTATAATCAGGATGTTTTTCTAGAACCTTGAGCTCCTGTGACACCCTCCTGTATAAACCAAGGAGACTGGAGTGTGGTGCCTCTTCAGGAGGCCAAGTTCGTTGGGAATGAAGGGCAGGGCTTCTCTTCCTAATCCCTGGAGTTCACAGTGTGTTTCCCTTTTCTGGATCTTTTCATGACTAATCCAAGTGGTGATACAAACTCTTTTTCAATAGTTAATATAAGCCTAACTGGAAATATATAAAACAGGTAAAATATTTCATGGGAACCTCACCCTTAAAATTAGAAAAGAATTTTCCAGTTATAGTGAATTTACTTTAGCTTTAATATTATTTCAAGAACCATGTCAAGAATCTTTGAATGTCAGAGTGTTTTGATGATTGATCAGGGCAAGAGTGATGAGGAGGCATTGCTTGTAACCTACCCTATACCTTAGCTTCATTAATAGTAATACGAATTTTTAAAAAATGTGGCTTCAGTCTCTGAATATTAATATAAACATTTTAAAAGAAGTTGAATTGGTAAGTAGATTCCAGAGAAGGAAAACTAAGTTCCGTTCTGGTCCTGGTGGTTGTGCTGGGTTGGGGAAAGAGAAGTCTTTGAAAGTACTTATCAACATACTGGATGTGGATTTACAAACTACACTCCCCCAGCCCCAGTTTAAGAATTGCTTTCAGTGATTCATCAGTGGACGGTTTGGATTCTCCAACAGTTTTGCCAGAATAGCAAATACTGGAGAGGTGATTTGGGTTGTCTAAGCACTTAGTTTTGGAGACCAGTCATTGCAAATGTGTATCTGCCACATTAGAACATAAGTAGCAATACGAAATATTACAAAAGCTTCAATAGATTTTTTAAAAATTTTAATTTATTTATTAATTATTTATTTTTGGCTGCATTGGGTCTTAGTTGCTGCACGGAGGTGATTTGGGTTGTCTAAGCACTTAGTTTTGGAGACCAGTCATTGCAAATGTGTATCTGCCACATTAGAACATAAGTAGCAATACGAAATATGACAAAAGCTTCAATAGATTTTTTAAAATTTTTATTTATTTATTAATTATTTATTTTTGGCTGCATTGGGTCTTAGTTGCTGCGCGCAGGCTTTCTCTAGTTGCGGCGAGCGTGGGCTACTCTTCATTGCGGTGTGCGGGCTTCTCATTGCAGTGGCCTCTCTTGTTGCGGAGCACGGGCTCTAGATGCATGGGCTTCAGTAGTTGCAGCATGCGGGCTCAGTACTTGTGGCTCGCAGGCTCTAGAGCGCAGGCTCAGTAGTTGTGGTGCACAGGCTTAGTTGCTCCACGGCATGTGGGATCTTCCTGGACCAGGGATAGAACCCGTGTCTCCTGCATTGGCAGGTGGATTCTTAACCACTGTGCTACCAGGGAAGTCCCAGCTTCAATAGATTGATGGATTTTAAGGCAGGGTGGTTAGTGTAGTGAGATGAACTTGGGCTCTGGAGTCACAGATTTCTGTGACTAAATGACTTAATGGCAGTGCCATGCAGGGACGTCACACCTCTGCTCTGTGAAATGTGGAAAATTTCAACCTCCTCAGAAGGTAGTTTGGGGCTAAATGAGTTAAAACCAAGAGCAGTGCCTGTACCCATTTATAAAGTATGAGCTCTGCAAATGTAAGTTTCTTCCCTTCCATGTTAACTCTTATCACTACCAAGACCAGGAGGGCATCCAGTCTGGGAAACTGCATGTTTATTCTGTTCTTGCCCTTCTTCTGTAAAACTAGGGAACCTTTGAAGCGTCTACCCAAATTATATCTACTAAAAAGTGCTCTATCAGAAATCCCAGTCCTGGGTGTCCTTTCCAGGAAAAGGCTTCACAAAGGCCCACCCTGTGAGCCACTCTCCCTCTGGGCCCATTTCCTAGTTATACATGTTTTTAATAGCAAGGAGAAATTTGTCCTTTGGGGAAGACTGAGATAACCGTGCTAGGCTTTGAGGCTGGAATTTTAAGGGCTAAGTAATTATCAAACTTGGTTGTATAGGCTTGGGAGCCATTCAGCTGTATGGGAAATTGTACTTTATGTGTTTGCATGAAGCTTAATAAAATATATTTATATTTATTATATATTTATTTTAATTTTAATTTCATAACGCTTTTGGGGGGGAAATAATTATTTTCACTTTTAAAAAAATTTGACATTTTATTTAAAAGTAATTTCAAACCTCCAGAAAATTTGTAAGGATAAGAGTGGTACAAACAGTAGCCATATACCCTTTACCCAGATTTGACAGTTGTGAACATTTAGCCTCGTTTGCTTCTCCCGTGATCTTTCATTCATACATATATGCAAATAATATATACGAAATACACAATGTGTACATAATTTTTTTCTGAACCGTTTAAGAGGATGTTGCTTATATTAATGGTTCTTTAATTCTAAATACTTCAGTGTGTATTTCCTTAAGAATAAGAATTATTCTCTTACATAATCACAGTACAGTTAACAACTTCAGTAAACTAAACATTGAGATAATAATACTTTAATTTAACCTACAGTCCATATTCACCCACTTGACCCAATGATGTCCTGTATAGAATTTTAGATTGAAAATGATTTTTTTCTACCTTGAAATTATATGAATGTACAGTAAGTACACATGACACTCAGAGGGTTAATTGTGCTGTGGCCTCAGACTTTTGGGAAATACATATATATATTTATACATATACACATATATAAAAATACATATACATATATAAAATATATATTAGAATATATTTCTATTAATTTTACTTTATCTTTTAGATAGACCTAGATTTTAGATAATTTTGTAGGCAACTTGTTGGCTTTTAACTGAGCACAGACTGGCATTCTGGCATTCATGCTGCTTGTGCTTAGTTTGCTGAGGGTGCATGTCAACTCAGACACTTGGATTGAATAGCTGTGAATGTTACTGGAATGCCCATCCCACTAAGAATGCCCTGCCTTACATCATGAAACCTGCTGTGCTGTCCACTGCTTGGATCTGAATTCTCTAATGGGCTGTTATTCTTCCTGTTTGGGCGTAGATCCCCCTCACCAGCTCTGGTGCCGTTCCGTACCTTGTATTCCTGTCCAGATTTGGTGGAATTGACCTGAATATAAATGTTATAAAGAGGTAAGCTCTTTTTTCCTCATATGCAAATGTGAAACTTGAAATGATAAGAAATAGGACACAAGGTCATTAGAGCTAATCATGTCAACAGATATAATCCTCAGTCAAAAATTTTATTCAGAGAAGATTCTAACGTCGAAATGAGATATATTTCAGAATAAGAGAAATAATATTGTATTAAAAATGGAAACATAGCAAATTAAAACCAGACTAACATATTTCATATGCAATGCATTTCAGATTTGGAAATAAGGAATTTAATTTTTTTTTTTTTGGCTGTGCCATGTGGCTTGCGGGATCTTAGTACCCCGACCAGGGATTGAACCCAGGCCCCGGCAGTGAAAGCGCTGAGTCCTAACCACTGGACCACCAGGGAATTCCCTGGAAATAAGGAATTTAAACTTTGAAGTAGAAGTATTAAGATGCCAAATTTTAAATTTGTTTGTTTTTATACATTTTTAATGTCTTTCATTGGATAGTGATCATATTTTGCTAGCTAGAAAGGAAATATTTTTAAAAAGATCTTTGTATGCGCTCCTCTGTATTTCATAATTGTAGCATGAGCATGAAGCTCATTCGCTTTATGTGCAAAACGAGAGAGTTAAAGTCTGAACTTTAATGTCTCTATCAGCTGTAAAAGGTCTTTGAATCTAGTGTATGATGTAGGAAATATTGTTTTAGTAAAAAAAGTTATTTACTCAGATTATCTGACTCTAAATGGGTAAGCTTCATTTTCTCAGGAATTGTGTAAACAATTATAAAACAATTAAATTTGGTTCTGAAATATTAGCAAATTTTGGTATTACAGCTTTCGTGATTGCATCCATCCTGGATGCAGCTGAGGTGTAAGACTTAGTGCAGCAGTGTGGAGCGGGGACGGGGAGTTGATGTTCACTGGGTGTAGAGTTTCAGTTTTGTAAGGTGAGCAAGTCCCAGAGATCTGTTGCACAACAGTGTGAATATATTAACATTACTGAGCTGTATATTAAAAATGGTTAAGATGGTAACTTATGTGGTTTTTTGTTACCACAATTAAAAAAATAAAAGAATTAGTGCAGCAGCTCCAACAAGAATGACAAGGTATTATCCGCTCCATGATGTGGGACTTCTTTGTGCTCTGATCAGTTGATGTTCCATAAGTGGTGAACTAGGATAACTTCCAGGCTCATTCAGAAGGACCACTGGTCATTTTATAGGCTCTATATTCATGCTCTTGACTTAAAACCATCTGCATTTGTGGAATAAGTAATCTAGTTTGAATATTCTTTGCTGAAAAACTCAACAGTTGGAAATGCTACAACTCAACAGTTGGAAGAGCTAATAATTTGAGATGAAAAGTATCATGTTACTTCCTTAAACATAAAAGACTAAATATTTAAACTAAATTTGAAAGATTTCTGACTTACACATGAAGCTAAATTCTCTTTATTGTTGAAAACCACGAATTATAGTGAATAGAAACTTCTCTTTCTAGTACTATGGGAGGCTACCTCCATGAAAAACACTGCCACTGAACACAACTAAAATGATAGATAAAAGGTAAAATATTTTAATACATTACTGAGCTGGCAAGAAGGTAATTCTCAGAGGCTAAACATGCAGTACAAATTGGAATCCAGAGAAGGGAACTTTCTATAAAGCTAGTTTTTACCCTGAAGGTATTGGCCAAATCTTGGTGAGTTTGTGTTTCAGTTTTGTTGGCTATTTGGAGTGAAGGGGACAAGAGTCAAAACCTGCAGGGTCTGCCCAAGGTGGAGAAACCTAAGGGAAGACCAGTACAGGCGCAGTTGGGACCCCTATACCCTCTTGTAAGGATAATCTACAAAATATAAACCTGCATCGCAGAAGGGCACAAGGAAACCTACCAGTTTCAACACTGGCATTGGGTGAATAGGGGAAAAATTGTAATCACAAGTCAATTCATGAAAATCTGTGTCTAAAATAATGCTACCTGTGTGGTCTGAAAAGTCTCAGGCTAGGAATTTACTTAAAACTGGTCCTGGACTGGGTGTGCCCTTCTGTGGAGGAATACATCTACAATATAGCCCTTAAAGAAAACCACAGATAAAGTGTCACACAAAAAAACCTTGAAAACATATGAAGAGACAAAGAATGAGGACCGCAAACAAATGGAAATCATATCCAGTGGAATAAGATCTCCAAACACTTGGGATATTGGAACTATCAGATACAGAATCTAAAAGTAGTGTTTTAATATCTTTAAAGAAATGAAAGAATGGATTCAATATATGAGTGCAAAACAAGACGCAATTGAAGAAGTACAAACTGGAACTCTTGGTATTGAAAGATATAATCATTATAGAATAAAATTCAGCGGATGGGTGAAAACAGTGGATTCAACACAGCTGAAAAGAGCATTAGTGGAGTGGAAAATAGATCTGAAGATATTATCCAGAATGCAGCACAGAGAGAGAGATACCAAACATGGAGAACAGGTATAAGAGACATGGGAGGTGGGAAGAGAAGGCCCAACAATACTTCTTACTGGTTTCCAGATATGTAAGAGAAAGAGTAGGACAGAGATTATATTTGAAAAGATAATGGATTAGAATCTCAATCCAGATAAATAAAAAGGAATGCCTATCTAGACATATCATGGTAAAACAGCAGAACATCAGCATCAAAGAGAAAATATTAAAAGCAGTGAGAAGAAAAAGGGAATTGACTTCAGAGGAGTGACAGTTAGACTGACACTGATGTCTCAACAGTGACAATGAAAGGTATGAGATTGTGGGAAAATGTCTTCAATGCGCTGAAGCTAAAATATTTGCCATCCTAGAATTTTATACTATGTTTGTAAGAATAAGGATGAGAACTTTTTCTGTGGGGACCCCTGAGAGCCTCTCCTCTTCTTGCCGTGGTATCTGCTCATCCACTGGTATAAGAGTATTTGGAAAAGGAAGACACATCTGGCACCTTTGCCTGTGGTGTTCAAGATTACTTTTCACCTAGATCTTGTATACTCTCTTCACACTGACTTGTATGAAAATGAGGCAGCCTGTGCATTGAATTATCCGGTCATTAGACTTGGGCTAAATCTTAGGACATTGACAGATTTGCAGCTCAAATTCCCTGAATTGGTGGTGGGGGGACTTATTATTGTGGTCACAGCACTTCCTTTCTGGAAATATGGTTCAAGAGGTCATATTTTGTATCAGCCAAAACTTGATGCCCTTGACAACGTAGAGTGAACACAACACAGAAAAGGTATGCCGTCTGTTCTGTCCTGGCCATCTCAGCCTCACCAGAACTGTCTAATATGAGGAAGTTACTGAATGTCCTATGGTGGTTGATTAAGTTGGAAGCAACATGAAGATTAAAGAGGATATTTTGCATCAGAAGACATTTAGGACCTGGAATGATATCAAGAAGTCTATGCCTCTGAGTGTATGAGAGCTGGTAAGGAAAAAATGTGGAACTGTTCTTGCATCTGCCATGGATGACCTCACATCATCTGTAATAATGGTAGTATCATCAATATCCCTTCAGAAACATCCAAGGAATTAGTCTATTTAAAAAGAGTAAATTGAACCTTTGAGATTTGCTTCTGATGGACATGTCAAACATTTCTGCTTATGGACCAAAAGTGTTTCCCACTTCGATAATCCATGCGGCATCAGCACAATGCTACCTCCCTGAAGAATAACTACAGCCTTCCAGGTACAGAGCGATCGAAACAGATCTTAGCAGAAGTTTTTGAAAGCTTCCTGAGCACCATACAGAAAGATCCACGGTGGAGTTCTGAAGAACTTACTGAAGAGCCTGAGAATTATGTTGAAGCAAAATTCATTCACAAATATGTGCAGGGTGTCAACGCGTTGTTTATATATAAGGCAAAGCAACAAGAATCAAAGAATTTTTCCCTGTACTTACATCCAGTTTCTTTAATTCAGCATCAATATTTCCTTCATTCAAATATCAACCTTTAGCCATATGTGGCATATATTACAACTAGCTGTCACCTGTGAAAACTTATCGTTCACTATGGCTTAGACATGAGGTAGAACACAACCGACCTTCCTGTGTAATGTCACATTTCAGACATCAACATGTAGGGCCAACTGAACTATGGAAGAGTGTGTAAAAGAAGAAAGAAACTGCATGGATCTGATTCTAAGAAGTTAAAAAACAATACACGTAAAAAGGAGACTGTGGACTGTGTCAGATTCAGACTGATGCCCTATTTCCCTCCTCTCCCTGACTTTTTAGCCATTTTGTGACCATGTACTTTGCCCTCAAGTCTCAAATCTGGTAGTTGAGTTTTTGCTCTCTTTTTCTATTCTGAAATCTTCCCTTGGTTACCTGATGACCGTAACCAGCTTTATTTGTCCAAGTTTCCGCGGCTTCATGTCCTCCCTCCCTCCTCCCACAAAGTTTCTAAGTAGATCTATTATTGCTCTGACAGTGCTGAAAAAAACGTTCATTCACAAGACCATGTATTGCAACATTCCTTGGCCAGGCCAGGTACCACAAATTCATGTGGATAAAGCAAACAACAGCGGTAGAACATCTGTCAACAGAGCAGATGTGAAGTTGACTCTAGGCAGATAGCCTGGGTAGGTTGAGAAAAAAGGAGGAAAGAAGGCTTTTGGCCAAGAGAAGCAGGATTTGGAGGGGAAAAATTGTGTGCTACAAAGAAACAAGCAGCTAAAGGAACTCCAGTAAAGGAACCGATTCAAACAAAAGAAAAGAAGCCTTCTGCGTAACCTCTTGAATTTCTGTGCCTCTAAAGGTCAGTTCAGTTTGGACGGCTTCTTTGAATTTCTGAAGATTAAAGACATGATAGAAGTCACTGAGGAACATTTTAAAAAATAAAGACGGAGGGTGAAATACAGACAGTTCAGACAGAAGCTGAGACAGTTTACCTCCTACAGGTCTTGACTAAAGGAAATCAAAAAAGATACGCTAAACGGCAGAAGACAAGTGATCCTGTGGTACCCGGTGCCCACAGGCCCTCTGTGATCTGGCTGGCCTCCCTATAGTACCCGATGCCCACAGGCCCTCTGTGATCTGGCTGGCCTCCCTGTGGTACCCGGTGCCCACAAGGCCCTCTGTGATCTGGCTGGCCTCCCTGTGGTACCCGGTACCCACAGGCCCTCTGTGATCTGGCTGGCCTCCCTATGGTACCC
>NC_041219.1:47220787-47230467 GCF_002837175.3 Physeter macrocephalus | reverse complement strand
GATCTGGCTGGCCTCCCTATGGTACCCGGTACCCACAGGCCCTCTGTGATCTGGCTGGCCTCCCTATGGTACCCGGTGCCCACAAGGCCCTCTGTGATCTGGCTGGCCTTCCTATGGTACCCGGTACCCACAAGGCCCTCTGTGATCTGACTGGCCTTCCTATGGTACCCGGTACCCACAAGGCCCTCTGTGATCTGGCTGGCCTCCCTGACAGGCACTCTGCTGCTCTCCTCTTTCTCCACTGTGTTCTCTTCTTGTTGCTCCTGTCTTAAGGCTTTTGACTGGTGGTTCCCCAGCGTCTGCAGTGCTTCTCCCCCAAATAAAGCTATAGGTCACTCGGCTCACACCCATGAGGTTAACACACAAATGTGATTTTCTCATTCTAGAACGTGAGCTCCACGAGGGCAGGCAACTTTATCAGTTTTATTTATGGATGTATCCCAAGCCCCTAGGACCATGTTTGGCACATAGTGAGTGCTTAATATATATTTGTTGAATAAGTGGATGGAAAAACAGCAGTGACAACCAACAAACAACATGTACAGTCAGCGACCTGAATGACTCGCAGACATAATATCTAGTGAAGGAGGAAGAAACATACGAAACTTCTGTTCATATGTGAAGTTCAAAACCAGACGAACTGAACTGTATTGTTTAGGGATACATACCTAGGTGGTAAAATGATAACAAAATAAAAGTCAATGATATCTTAAGTGCTAGGAGGAGAGGAAATATTATGATTGGAGAAAGGCAAAGGGGGGCCTCTTTTGTTTGGCTTTAATTCTTGATTTGAGTAATTGTTGAACAGGTGTTTGCCTTAATTGTAAGTAAACTATGCATATGTACTGTATGTACTTTTCTGTGTAAAGGTTATATCTCACAATAGCAATTTAAAACTCAATGAATTTAATAAACGTATTAGACACAGCTAAAGAAATAAGTGAACTGGAAGATCGGTCAGAAAACATTAGCCAGAATGTAGCAGAGACATAAACGATGTAATTGGAGCTCTGTAAAGAGAGCAGTGAGAGATGGGACAGGTAATAGCCAGAGAAACAATGGCTGAGGATTTTCCAGAACTGATGAAAAGTGCTGTCCTGCAGATTCAAGAAGGCAAATCTCAAAAAGGATTTAAAACGGGTGGGGGCAGAACCCCAAAGACCAAGAGATCTTAAAGGCAGCCAAAGGGCAACATTTACACAAAAGTGACTTCTGAGTTGTAACAATGGAAGCCAGGTGAAGAGTGGATTAAAAACTACGATGTGTTGGAAGAAAATCACTGCCACCCTAGAATTGTGTATCTAAAGAAAATCTCTTTCCCTATTTTAAATACTGAAGTAAAGACATTCTCAAACAAAAATGGATTTGGCCTCCAACAGGCCCAGAAAAAGAAACTCTAAGGGTATACTTTAGGTAGAAGGAAAGCGATCCCAGGTGGAAGGTTTGAGATGATGCAAGAAGAGATGCCGAGGGAAGATGGCTGAACACCTGGAAAGTACAGGACACACTCGTGACTGTACGGAATGCTGATGGCTTCTGGAATTAAAAAATAGGATAGAATTAGAACACGTGACAGTAGTAATATATACATTGAGAGGAGGGACTGGAGTTAAATGTTCTGGAGTTGGTACATTGTCCAGTCGGAAGATGAAAGTTCTGATTAACTTGAGTCTTTGAAAATTATGCTGGTTGTAATTTCCAGAGCAATTACTACAAGTTTAAAAATGGAGTGTATAACTCCCAAACTTATAGAGGCACAAAAATGGAATGATAAAAATGGTATCAACCCAAAAGAAGGCAAGAAGCAGCAGAATAGGCAGGACAAATAAAAATCCTGAATATCTCAGTAATTATAATAAATGTACCACTTGAAAGACAAAAATAACAGATAGTAAAATCCACTAAGAGAAAAACCTAAACATAGTTTTATAGAAAGGTTAAAAGTGAAAGGATTTAAAAAGACATACTATTCAAATAAATACTAATCTAAAGAAAGCTGGCATCACTAAGTTAATATCAGACAGTAGACGGGGCTCCCCTGAGGCAGATACTGAGATGGAGTTTGGGGTACACACTTCCCTGTGAAGGGAAGAGGACTGGAGCCAGACTGGGCAGAGGAGCTGCCACTGGGGCTGAGGAAGCCTTGACCAAATGCAGAGGAGGGAGGGAGGGGGCTGAGATTGGGAGGGGCGGCCTCCTGTGCACCCCGGGGCAGTGGCACTTCTCCATTTCTTCAGCTGATGGTGGGAACACCATCCGCTGTAAAAAGTCAGGTAGGTATGATTTTTATTCCTTAAATCTTAAACATAGGTAACAAATAGTGTTTTGTATCTCTTCAATACGTAATTAAAACCATATTAAATATATTACATTTAGCACAGAATCATAAGGCTGGGCTCCTGGTTTCACCTTTAACTTGGGCTCGGCACTTAACCCCTCTGAGCCTGTTTCCTCGTATGTAAAATGAAGTTAATTTCTGTTTAAAGCGCTCCAGTGGCTTCCCCTTCCCCAGTGTGAAGTCCAGACCCCTCATCATGGCCTCCGCACCATGGCGCTGGTGTCAGCCTCCATCTCTGGACTCACCCCATGTTCCTGGGCCCTGCTTGCCGGGCTCTGGTCCCCCTGGCCTCTGCAGTAGCAGCCGTGGGATGTGCCAGGCCCCTGCCACCTCTGGGCTTCAAGCTGTTGCGTGTTCCCTTTGCTTTGCCTGGAGAGCTTTTCCTCCGAGAGGGTGGCTCCTGGCTTGTTAGCTTGTGGGGCTCTATTCAAATGCCCCGTCATCCACCCGATCCAGGAGAGTCGGCCCATCTTACCCCAGCGTCCAGTCTATCCCCACCTGTCTTTACTGTCTTCACAGCACTTGTTATTACTTCAGCTTACATTGCTTATTTGATTGCTTATTTCCAGTCTGTCACTGTGCCTAGCATTAAGCTTTTTCAAGACTGGGAACGGTGTCCTGCTCGACACCACGCCCAGGCCTGAGTGTAGGAGGCACCGGATAAATACTCTGAAGTGGCCTCTGTTGTTCTTTATCCTCATCTAGCCCTACGGTTAGTTCCAAAGAGAGGCTCTGAAGCGGTTTATAGATACACAGATAATGCAAAATCAAAAATAGTTAATAAAAGCGGATGGAGACAGGGGGCTGGTATAGACGCACATCCGTCCTAAGCCCTTTGCAGAGGGGCTCAGTGCGCACCGCGGGGCGAGCGGGAGCCCGCAGGGGTCAGAACACAGTGCCGCAGCCGAGGGTTAGGCGTGGTCCGTGAAGCCGGGCCACCTGGGTCTGAAGCAGGTGCCTCGGCTTCCCCACGGTGACCTTCAGCTCCCCCAGCCTCCTCTGGAAAGCGGGATGGTGGTGGCCGCTAACCCATGGAGTGAGGGTCATGTGAGACGGGGCCTGGCCTCCGTGAGGGCTCTCTGCGTGAAGGCCGTAATCACTCCATTCCCACCCCACCCCAGGAGGAGTCGATGTCATGTGTCATTTTACAGATGAGGGACCCGAGACACGGAGAAGCTAAGTAACTGGCCCAAGTTCACGCTTCTGGCAGATGGTAGTGCGTAAGAAAGACCTTGAATTTAAAAATACGTAATTTAGAAATTCTTATAATTTTGATCTCTGTGTGTCCTATGTAAACATTAATGTAGTTAAAACATTTTAACAAAAGATTTTTAATTGTTATCTTTAAGGGGAGGTGAGAGTGAAATGAATTGCTGTCGGACATTAAAAGAACTCGAAGTCCAAGTAGGAGAAAAGGTAATAGAGAGCTTTCAAAGTTCTTCCCCCAGTCCCCACCCTTCGTCAAAAGTGATTGCTATTTTTCTGGAAAAGGCAAAACTATGGAAAATTTAAAAGTTTAGTAGTTGCTAGAGGTTGAAGGGCAGAGGGTGGAGAGAGAAGATGATTTAGGTGGAAAGCAGATTTTTAAGGAAGTGAAGATACTCTGTTTGATACCATAATGATGGCTACGTGTCTTTATACATTTGACAAAACTCATAGAACGTACAACAAGAGTGAACCTTAATGTAAACTAGGGACTGTGGGAGATTACGATGCATCAATGAAGGTTCATCAGTTGAACCAAATGTCCCGCTCTGGTTGGGGATACTGATAATGGGGGACACCATGCATGTGTGGGGACAGGAGGTATATGGGAAATTGCTGTACATTTCCCCCAATCTTGATGTGAACCTTACACTGCTCTTAAAAATAAATTCTTAATAAAAAAACCCAAAATGCCAAAAAAAGAAAAAAGTAATTGCTAGCAGAGGAAGCTGATGCAGAATGAGCTGTGTCCTGTCATCCGCGTTCTCATGCCTCACCCAGTAGAGCTCACGTGAAAGCCTGTACTCACATGACTTCGCCTGCTCGGATGGCATCCTTTTTTATGAACGACACCAGCAGAAGTCCTGGAATATTAAATACTTTTGTATTAACTTTAGATCATTATTAGTAGGGCTTCCCTTTTGGTTTTTGTCTATGACTGAGGCAGGGTTTTCTTTAGAAAGAGAAAACTACTGCTTTTCAGCAGTAAATGCCAATCAAGAGCGGCGTGGTAAAAATAACCGGTGAAACTCAGAGCGATACATATTTAAGAATTGAGTAATTGAGCCACAAAAGCTACTACGTGTGTTTAGAAAGGAGCATATAGCTCTGTTCCTGTTTGCTGATTGTGGGTAGCACAACTAGGGAGGGAGGAGATGCTCACGGCCTTCGGGGGCTGGAATCGGACCCCTTTTTAAAATGCATTTGAGCCTGTCAGTTATACGAGCAGTTTGAGAATCATAGTTTAATTTACTTGATTCAATATGTTGGTTTGAAATGTGACAAATTTTCTTTCCTTTTTGAACTCTTCTGAGATTGTCAAACATTTCAAAATCAAAAATAGCCAGAAACCCACAAAATGTTTGTCTAAATTTCCCTGGCTTATGCCATTAACACCAGAAAATTCATGCTAGTGTGATAATTTTTTAGCATTATGTGCTCCTAAAAATCTACTTTCACTATAGGTTATATTAGTAGGAACCCTGGTGTAATGATTTGCTGCTTCTATTGTGGTTCATTTGTTATTCTGTAAGAAATATGAAATATTCGTAATTGATATGTAATAGATATTATTTATGGTATATGTCTTTAATTTGTCTCTTCACAAACTTTGTTAATCATGAAATTATCCTAGGAAAGTCAGCTGTTTATGACGATCATGCTTTCAACATAGGTGGGTCAGTAATGCAACGTTACAGTTAGGGGAGGGGAGGGACATAGGCCTAGCTTGTAAGTTACTGAAAGTGAGGCTTCGAAGAGGAAAGCTGAAGGGGAACTCCACCGCCGGCCGCCCTTTCATCTCAGTCCTTTTTCATCCTGGCCTCCTTCCCATAGAAGCCCCCTCACTAAGAGTGAGTTTAAAGCAGCGCGGTTTAAACAGAAAGGTGACGGCGAGAGGCTGAGGAGTGGGTGATAGAGGTAACGCCTGACCACAGGGCAGCTCCGAGGCTTTCTCTGCCGTGCAGTCTGGCCAGCACAAGCTGCAGCCGCAACTCCACCTGCCACCCTGGCGCTGGGCAGGCAGGTGGCGTGGACGGGCTCTGCCATTTACCAGCCGGGTGGCCTTGGGCAAAGTCCTTGTCATTGGGCTTCTTCTCCTGTCGGTGGGGATAAGAACACCCACCTCACAGTGCTGTTGTGTGGCTTACAGGCATCCAGCATAAAGCACCTGGAACACTTAGGTGACCCCAGCTGCCGTTATTATGGTTATTACTACAGCTTCCTTTGAAGTATAGGTAGGAACTTAAAGGAATGTCATCCCTTCCCACCGACCCCAAAGTAAACAGAACAAACCAAACCCACTCCTCAGCTGCTGGCTGTGTGCAGTAGCATGTCTCCAGCTACAGCTCTGGTCCTGGAAACGGGCCACACTCAAACGTTGGAGACAGAGAGGAACACCTAGCGATTAGTAAAAGAAGGCTGTCTTCAGACATACCTTGTCATTGCTGGGCGATCTACACAGTCTGGGAATGAAAGATGCGAATTCTTTTGTTTTAAATGTAAGTCCACGTGGCGTATTGGAGCCAAGAATGCATGCAAATGTCTCTCTGAATTTTGGGAGCCAGACTTTGCCGAATGTGTGTGTGGTCTAGCCTTCCTAAACCAACAAGTAGTTAGCAGTTGGCACCCCAAACTGCCCGAACCCCGGGGCTTGGGTTTCCTAATTGTTTTCTTCTGCAGTGAGCTTGGTCTGATGGCTGGTTCCTCAGCCTCTCGCCCTAATTCACGTGCACTTAGACCTTCCAGCCTGCGTTCACACGCACGCTCCTCGTTCAGTCGAAACCTTGGGCTTCCTGAGTCTCGTTTTCTCCACCAGTCGAGGGGAAGGCAGACTGGGTGGTCTCCAGGGCCCATCTCTTGGCCTTTGGTGACCGTGACCCGTGGCGTCACGCGAAGAGCCTGCTGTCTGCGTCCGTGGGGCCCGGGGGCCCTCAGGGTGTCGCCTGCAGGCCCCGCTGGTCCCCGCTCCCGCTGTGATCCGCACTCGGGTCCCACCCAGCGGGCGCTCGCGGTCTGGTGCGCGGCTCGCTCGCCCTCGCCCTCTTGGCCCCGGCTTTTCCTTGTGTCACAGAGAGGACTGTGCTTCCCTCTGGCTCCTCTTCTGTGCTTTCTGCGGGGCGTCTCCGGGGCTGCCCTTGAGTCCTCTGGTCTTCAGGCCCCTTGCTCTCTTAATCTTCTGGGAGACAGAAGGAATTGGTGGGAAGGAGGCGCACCTGGCCTGAAGCCTCACCTCCGCGGCGGCCCACGGGCCCTGGGCAGGTCTCCCGCTGCTCTGCGTTTCCCCGTCTCTGAAGGCAAGACAACAGCACTTACCCGTCAGAGTGATCACGAGAATGAATGAGAATAATGTAAGTGACGCCCTTGCATACAGCAGATGCTCAGTAAATACTCGTCCCTTCCTCTACCCATCAGTGAGGCTGGTCCTTCCTGTCAGGCGCTCCTGAAACCCTTCCTGTGGTAGCTTTACCCGCCACCAGGTGGTGCCCCGTCCGCCACCAGGTGGTGCCCCGTCAACCACCGAGGTGTCTGGTCGTCCTACCCTGTGACAAGCAGAGACCCCCGACTGAGCTGAGATAGTAAGGAACTTCTCATCTCGTCTAAGAAGTCCGGAGGGAGGGCAGGTCAGGGTCTGCTCACTCACATCTCCTCCGGTCACCAGGAGGTGGCCAGCATTCCAGGCTCGACGCGCAGATACTGCGAAGTCGGATTTTTTCCAGCATGCTGTTTCTTCTACTATGACTCTTTATAAACACGGGGAAACTTCTTCCTGTGACTCACAGGCCAGGATTTTGTCCCCACCCAAACCAGTCACTGGCGGTGGCATTGGCCGCTGCAAGCAGCCTGGACCAACCCTGGTCACTCCCTGGTGTGGTGGCTAGGCTCCCTCCCCTTAGGCACGGGGCCACCCAGGGGGTGGATATCTGAACCAAATGGAAAATGGAGGGTTTCGTTAGAAAGAGAAGGGGTTAGAGGTCAATGGATTTGGAGAAAGCGACCAACAGCGTCTGCTTCAGCCTCGCAGCAAAAGAACCCACAGCTGGCTGGGCCTTAATCCTTTGGACACTGATGTAATTTTTTGGATTTTGCCAACTCTGATAATAACGAGAGTTAGCACGGATTGAGCACTTACTAGGAGCTGTTCTAAGCGCTTTACTGTGTTTATGTATTCAATTTAGGCAGGTGCCCTTGTTATCCCACCTTGATATGGAGGGAAACTAGAACAGAGGCTGAGCAGTTGGGCCAAGTGTGCACAGCTTGGGGGCAGAGGAGCTGCAGAGGACCCGCCTTGGCTGCTGGCTCCAGGGTCCTGGCTCTTAACCTCAGGCCACCCTGCCTCTGGGAGGACCCTTTAGGAAAGGTGGCTGCCTGCAGCAAATGTGACTCTGTTATGCCTGGAGGTGGACCCAGTGCATCGCAGAGAAGCATCTCTGCTCACCGAAGCCCTATGAACGGGTGGAGGTTGTTTTCTAGCCACAGGGTCATCTCTGTGTCCGCGTAGCATCTACTTCAGATTTGGGAATTTTCTTTCCTTTTCTGTCTCTGGCATCCTGCCCTCCCATGCTTCTTCCCAACTCCTCAGGCGCTTATGCTCCTGGCCGTCCTGCAGGGCCCCAGCCCCGTCCTGGAGCCACAGCACCTTCCGAGGCCCAAGACTTAGGTTCTCCACATGCTTCAGGTGAGGGATCTGCCAGGAAAAAACTTAAAGCAAAGCTTTAAGTGTTTCCAGGTTAACAAAGTTTGGGTCTTTTTACTCTGTTTTATCTTTTGTCAACTCGCCACATGAGGGTGAGGTGGAAGTAAAAGAAGAGGCTAACAGAGGAAGAGAATCTCCTCTTGCCTCTTGAGGTGAGGGGAGGCTCATTGTAACCCATGTCCGGAGAATTGCCGAGACACAGGAAGCTGTTCTGACATATCAGAACGCAGTGTGTGTTTAGAAGTGTCATGACTAGTCTCCTCCCCCAACATGCAAAAAAAATAAATTGTCTTAAATTGAAGGCTGGAATTCAAGAATGTGCAATTCAGTTAAAGACATTAAAAAAAGGAAAATAAACAAATCCACCCAAAGCCCCAGGCTGTTTGCTCTCTTACCACATCACTGCCCCAATCAGGGCTGCTCTTTTAAGCCTGGGAGCCGTGACGTCAGAACATCTGGTCTACCCAGTCAGCCGTGACTAGTGTGTCTGTTGGACGCCAAGTGACACAAGTCGTTATGGGATTGCCCTGGTGCCTTGGAGTTGTGTAGATGCAGCCTTAGTCATTTCAGAAGCAATTAGTAAATAATTAGAGGGACTAAGCTGCTTGCTTGGTCAGTAATATCTTCACAAAAGTGAAGACACAAGTGATGGGTATATCCACTTTCTTAAATAGGTGAATTTTCTTAAAAAATAAATTTAAAAAATTATTGCTTGAGGGATAAGAAACAGTTGTTAGGATCACAACCATTTCGTAAACATACCTTAACATTAGAACACCACATTAGCACGAATGAATGTATCAGAATACAGTCTGTTTGCCTAATGAAAAGACCGTGTCAAACTCAAAATGAGGCCATTTACTAAAACATACAAGCTTTTGGTTAATTCGTAATATCCTCCTAATCCCACTTTTATCATCTCTCCTCTGGTGCACTTGGTATTAATTACCTATTATAGCAGGTATTTTAACACAACTTCTCTTTCGTCTGCAGAAAATATTAGCATATCGCAGAGCTGTTGGGACAGATTGTATCTGAGGCACTTCTTCCTCCTGCAGAAAAGCCTATCAATCATAACTGAGTATAGTGATTAATAATGTCACAGCTCTTATTCCTGTGTCTCTGTGCAGCTAAATGAAGAGTCGTGCTTACATTGGATCTAGAGAATTTCACATAACAACATAATCAGCTGCCATTTTATAAAGAAATGATATTGAAAATGCTTCTACCCCAGGACCTATTTTTGGTTGCTCTATTAGTAATTTACTGAAGGCTTCATCAGGAAACTAAAGCAAAGATTTTGTTATGTCAGAATTTATATTATTTCAGACTAAGTTTCTCTTAAAAAAAAATCTTCTTGCATGTGGCAAGTCAGTAGTACACATGAGATTGCAGGGTTGAGTGTTTAAAACAGTGCGGTGTCATGGGGACAGGCTGGTGGCG
>NC_041219.1:47205318-47220412 GCF_002837175.3 Physeter macrocephalus | reverse complement strand
ACGGGATGGTGGAGTTGGGGGGACGGGGTGGTGGAGTGGTGGGACGGGGTGGTGGCGTGGGGGGACGGGGTGGTGGCGTCGGGGGGGCGGGATGGTGGCGTGGGGGAGGCTGGAGCCCTTGGACTCCGCAGGCTGAGTGTGCGTCTGAACCCAGACCCTCACTATCTGAGTGACCCTGAGCAAACCAGTCTCTCTGGAAACTTTTTTCTCAGCTGTGAAATGGGGAAGCAATATTGCAAGATTTTTCCAATATTGTTGAGATTATTTATGAGAATAAATATGAAATGAACTTACCATAATGCAGGGCCCATAGAAGTTACTCAAAAAATTAGGAGTTCACATTTGGAGGAGATATGACAAATGAGCTATTGTGTGGAAGATTAAGTGATAGTACGTGGCCACTTACGATTTAAAGCTACGAAGAGGCCTGTGTGCTGATGGCGCCCATGTTTCTATCTCCATCTTCGGCCCCAGGCTCACCACTGTCCACAGAGCAGACCAGGTCTGCTGATGGTCCTCCTTACCACACCCCGAGAAGGCTTCCTCTCCGGACCTCCCTCTGTCTCAGTAAATGGTTCCACCGTTCACTGGGTCATTCAGGCAGAAACAGGATTAGCCTTGATTCCCACCTTACCCTTACCGGCCCCTCTCCCCAGTCCAGTCCACCGGCAAGTCCTGTCGGCTGCCTCCTGCACCGCATCCGGAGCCCACCCGCCTCTCTGCATCCCCGCTGCCGCTGGGCCTCCGCCCTGCCCTGGGCTCTGTCGGGAACCCCCGATTGTTCTTCCTGTTCCCATTCTTGCCTCTTACACTCTCCATTTCACATGACATCAGAGCTGTCTGTTCAAAACATGAGTCAGATCTCATCAGACCCCCGTTGGTTAAGATGCCCTGTGGCTTCTGGTCACCTGCCGAATAAACGTCGGACAAAAACCTGGCTTTTGGCACTCAGCCTGAGAGGTCTCCCCCCTGGAAATTCTTTGGACTACACTATCTAAAATTCCTCAGCACTTAGAACATCCTGAGGTTTTGTTTGTTTGCTTGTTCATTACTAGGAAATATGTTCCCTGGGAGTGGGCACCTTTTCTGTCCTGCTCACTGTTGGAACTTTAGTGCCTTAAACAGATCCTATGCTTTCAAACAGAACATATTGAGCACCTAATATGAGCTCAGTAAGTTTTTACAGGATGAGTAAATAAGGCTTTGCAGGAAAAGTTCACAGTAATTGGAGTAGGCAGGAAAAGCTTGACGGGAAAGGTGAGACTGGAGCTTGAGTCGGACCGTGGCTGGGCTGTCAGTGCGTGCTGAGGACGGGGCAGAGGGTGGGACCTGGGGCAGCTTTCAGGGTTGCAGCCTGGCGGAAGGAGAGGACATGGAGCTGAAGGCAGTGGAGATGTGGCCGGGGCGGGGACACCAGCTCTGTGACGCTTCTGTGGGGAGTTCCGTTTCTCAAGGCAAGAGGGAACAGAGGACAGAGCCATTTTGAAACGCAGGCTGGAGAAGAAGGTGGAGGCATTAACCCTAAAGCGTGGGGCAAAGGGTGGTGCTGATGGTGGCAGTTCATTGAAGGCTTCTGATAGGGGATGATGACAGGAGACAGGAGGAATTTAGGAGATGGTATCAGCAGAGTAATGGATGCACCTGATGGGAGAGCACCTGGAATCAGGGGTACCTGTCCCCAGGCCCTGGAAGCAGTCAGCCCCTCACCATCACCGTCAGCCTGCATTTGCTGAGCGCCTCTGCTGTGTGAGGGATGCCATGGAGGTCCTGGGAGGGGATCGGCTTGCCCCTCCTGGTGTGCAGCTCTGTTCTATGAGTGGTCAGAGGTCGGGGTGACAGGGGCCTCAGTGTTCTTGGCCTGTGGTGCCTGGGGAGGAGCTTCCACCCTATGAGTGTGGGCTAGGTTAGAAAGAAGGAGAGATGGGAAATATTTCTCCTTGATTTGGCAGCCTTTTTAAAGCCCTAGGCATTTAGACTTGGGGCTTATTTTCATAGCTGTGTCAGAAGTTCAGTGAGTAGCTAGAATTTCTTATTAGACGACTTTAAGCTACTTGTGGCAGGTGGGCATTTTAAAAATGAAAATCAAATGTAGGGGGAGGTATACGTGGCCCGTGGTGTACAGAACAGGAAGTTTCCCTTTTCACTGTGGCTGCAAGGAAACCCCAAATCAGATTTTTGGATTTTTGCTCTGTCATAGCAACTATGACTTTTGAGGTTGCCGTAGCTCTTTTTTAGTCTGCTCCCTGTTTCTCTGTTTTCGTGCGTCTCCGTTAGATGTCTTTTTTTGTGAGCTTATTCAATCTGTGGTAAAGGCAGGGTTTGCATCTGTTCAGTCCTTCAACGCCTGGTCCTCGGCCGTGGGGGCAGCCCCGGAGCCGGCAGCGGAAGTCAGCCCCTCTGTGGAAGGGGAGCAGTGCCAGCGCCTCTCCTTCCAGGCGCTGTCCCCAGGCTGAAAGTTTGTGTTTATGAGGTTCTGAATGTAGTCTAATTTTTTCCTATCTGGTTTGGACCATCTCTACCAGCTGGTAAATAGGAAATGTTCACGGTAGGAAGCCAATACTCTGCAGAGTGTAAACAGATGGAATCGATATAAAGTGACAAGTTAGACTGCTGTTGAGAATACAGAGCCAAAACCAAGAGCATAACAGTCAGGCTACTTATTCCGTTCCAGTTCATTTAGTCCTGAATAGCGCTTCATAACTGCACAGCTGTGTTGTTCTTTTTTTCCCCCTTTCTTTCTTCTGGGTTGATAATGACAATTTCAAAGAAAAACTTTAATTAAAGATTTTATCGAAATAACCAAAAGTAGAATAATAAGGAAAATGAGCATTGATGTGTTTATTGTAAGAGAAATCCTTTTTCTTGGCTTCAGTTTTTAAAATGTACTCCTTAAATTTAAAATGAGTTCAGTCGTGGTGACAGAAAGGTGCCAGACTGACAGCAGTGGCTGCCGAACCCTGCGTTTTGCTGTGGAGCCAAGACAGAGGGGCGGCCAGAGGCCCCCCCACCCCGCGTCTCAGTCCGGAGGCAGGCGGGTGGGCTGCCGTCCCCGACCCTCTGCTGCTAGAAACCAGGTGAGGAAGCTGGCTCCGGGTGAGGAGGGAACAGAAAACAGCGAACCAGGAGCCAATTTGGATAGCATGGTGCAGGTTGCCCTCTGGCCCGAGGAAGGTTTGCCTTCCCCTGGCAGGTGCCCCACCAGAGCCAGGCCTGGAGAGGGGGAATTCTGGGCTCCAGGGAGGAAAGCTTAGGCCTTCTCTCACCTCCTTTCAAGTCTGGGTGGTCATATTTATTTGGGTTCACAGCTTTCCTTCCTGGAGCTCCCAGTGCTATAAAAAGAATTTTAAACAAAGAACTATAGAGTAAGAATCACATCCACTGTTAGCAGTTTATTGAACCATCTGAACTCAGTGGGGTACAAATTTGAAGCAGTTTGATTCTTTGCTTCTTAAGCAGGCGTGGGCGCATCTGCCTTCCTCGTCCCCGAAGGCTCCCTTAGCAGATCCCGTGGCTCTCTGGTCACGTTCAGGGAGAACAAGCCCAGCGTAGACTAGTCCAGTTTTAAACCCGGAGCTCAGATGCAGCTCAGCTGGCCGCTCCTCCCTCCTTCCGGGTCCACGGGCCCCGGGGGGAGGGGGCGGGCCAGGGGGGCTGCCGGCTCGTCGGTGACTGTCTCCCTCCTTCTTCCTTCCTCCCCGGTTCGTGGGATCCGTGATGAGGGCTGAGGAGTGGGAGCTGGCCTCCTTCTCCCTTCACTGGTGTCCTCTGTGGGGAGCAGGTAAAGGCTGCTCTCGTGGGGCACATGGGGAGTTACTAGGGCAGTGCTTTGGGGGCCTCCAAGCTCTGTGGTTTTCTGGTGACGAGCAGCTCTGGCCTAATCCCCCTCCTCAGCTCTCCTGCCGGTGGTCCACCTCGCCTTCTCATGCTGTGTGTTGTCCCCTCACTTGAGGAGCAGCCCTGGGAGCAGGACAGCTCAAGCCTTCTACCTTTCTTTTTCTTTTGAAAAAAATTTTTAATACAAATTTTAAAGGTTACTTTCCATTTACAGTTATTACAAAATATTGGCTATTTCCCTGTGTTGTACAATATGTCCTTGAGCCTCTCTTACACCCAATAGCTTGTACCTCCCACTTCCCTACCTCGGTGTTGCCCCTTCCCTCTCCCCACTGGTAACCACTAGTTTGGTCTCTATATTTGTGAGTCTGCTTCTTTTTTGCTATATTCACTAGTCTGTTGTATTTTTTAGATTCCACATGTAAGTGATATCGAACAGTATTTGTCTTTCTCTATTTGACTTATTTCACTTAGCATAATGCCCTCCAAATCCGTCCATGTTGCTGCAGATGGCAAAATTCCGTTCTTTTTAATGGCTGAGTAGTATTCCATTGTATATATTGTATATACCACACCTTCTTTAGCCACTCATCTGTTGATGGATACTTAGGTTCCTTCCATATCTTGGCAATTATAAATAATGCTGCTATGAACATTGGGGTGCATGTATCTTTTCAAATTAGTGGTTTTGGTGTTTTGGGTTATATACCAAGGAATGGAATTACTGCATCATATGGTAGTTCTATTTCTTTTCTTTTCTTTTTTTTTTTGAGAAACCTCCATACTGTTTTCCATAGTGCACCAATTTACATTCCCACCAACAATGGGAGAGTTCACTTTTCTCCACATCCTCACCAACATTTTTTATTTGTGTTCTTTTTGATGATAGCCATTCTGACAGGTGTGAGGTGATTTCTCATTGTGGGTTTGATTTGCATTTCCCTGCTGATTAGCGATGTTGAGCATCTTTTAATGTGCCTGTTGGCCATCTGCATTTCCTCTTTGGAAAAAAGCCTACTCAATTCTTCTGCCCATTTTTTAATCGGGTTGTTTGTTTTTTTGATGTTGAGCTGTATGAGCTGTTTATGTATGTTGGATATTAATCCCTTATCAGTCATCTCATTTGCAAATATTTTCTCCCATTCAGTAGGTTGTCTTTTTGTTTTGTTGATGGTTTCCTTTGCTGTGCAAAAGCTTTTACGTTTAATTAGGTCCCAATTGTTTATTTTTGCTTTTATTTCCTTTGCTTTAGGAGATGGATCCAAAAAATATTGCTGCAATTTATGTCAGTGAGTGTTCTGCCTATGATTTCCTCAAGGAGTTTTATAGCATCCAGTCTTACATTTAGGTCTTTAATGTATTTTGAGTTTATTTTTGTATATGGTGTTAGAGAATGTTCTAATTTCATTCTTTTAAATGTAACTGTCCAGTTTTCCCAGCACCACTTATTGAAGAGACAGTCTTTTCTCCACTGTATATTCTTGCCTCTTTTGTCATAGATTGACCATAAGTGTGTGGGTTTATTTCAGGGCTCTCTCTCCTGTTCCATTGATCTATCAGTCTGTTTTTGTGTCAGTATCATACTGTTTTGATCACTGTAGCTTTGTAGTATAGTCTGAAGTCAGGGAGTATGATTCCTCCAGTTCTATTCTTCTTTCTCAAGACTGTTTGAGGGTCATTTGTGTTTCCATACAAATTTTAAAATTATTTGTTCTAGTTCTGTGAAAAGTGCCATTGGTATTTTGATAGGGATTGCATTGAATCTGTAGATTGCCTTGGGTAGTATGGTCATTTTAACAATATTGCTTTTTCCAATGCAAGAACATGGTACATCTTTCCATCTGTTTGTGTCATCTTCAGTTTCTTTCATCAGTGTCATAGTTTTTGGAGTACAGGTCTTTTGCCTCCTGAGATAGGTTTATTCCTAGGTATTTTATTCTTTTTGATGTGATGGTAAGTGGGGTTGTTTCCTTAATTTCTCTTTCTGATACTTCGTTGTTAGCCTTCTACCTTTCTTGTTCTCCACTTAACTCATGGAAAATTCACATGTCCTGTCCATGCCAACAATAGGCATGTAGACTACTCTAATCTTCCCCTCCTGCTCTGCTATTTCTGTTCAATTCTCAGTTTCTTCCCCCAGGAAGGTGTAGAGCAGATCACTGTGTCCACAGAAATGACACGCCTATCTGCCGTTCTGCAGGCACCAGTCCTGTCTGTACAAGGATTTCACTGGCTCACCAAAGCTTCTTCCCCATGAATGCTGCAATCACCCATCCATCCATCTGTCCATCCATCCATCCATCCATCTGTTCATCTGTTCATCCATCTATCACTTATCCATGCATGCATGCATCCATCTATCCCTCCATGTGTCCATCCATTATCCATCCATCCATCCTTCCTTCTGTCCATTTGTCCATCCATCATCTGTCTATCTATCCATCCACCCACCCATCCATACACCCACCCATCCATCCATCCATCCATCATCCCTACATTCATCCACTTAACAATTATTTGTTGATCCAGGCCCTGTTCTTGGCCCTGGACTCCTGTCCACTCAAGACTTTCTGAAAGAGGTAGAGGAGCTGGCTGGTGTGGGGGGATTAGTGTGGTTCTGCCAGTTAGTATTCTCCAGCATGTGTGTGTGGTTATCTGGTTATTTATAACTGTGTCCTCAGCCTTTGGTCCTGATCAGCAATTCCTATCAGACCACCATCTATTGAGTATGTTCCCTGTGAGGTACCTGCACACATGAGCTCATTTCTTTTCTTTTTTTTTAATGAATTTTGATGAAATTCCACTATGTCTACCCATTTTTCTTTCTTTCTTTCTTATAAATTTATTTATTTATTTATATTTTATTTTTGGCTGCGTTGGGTCTTTGTTGCTGTGTGCGGGCTTTCTCTAGTTGCGGTGAGCAGGGGCTACTCTTCGTTGCGGTGCGCGGGCTTCTCATTGCGGTGGCTTCTCTTGTTGTGGAGCACGGGCTCTAGGCGTACGGGCTTCAGTAGTTGTGGCACACCGGCTCAGTAGTTATGGCTCCCGGGCTCTAGAGCACAGGCTCAGTAGTTGTGGCGCACGGGCTTAGTTGCTCTGTGTCACGTGGAATCTTCCTAGACCAAGGACTGAACCAGTGTCCCCTGCATTGGCAGGCAGATTCTTAACCACTGCGCCACCAGGGAAGTCCACGTGAGCTCGTTTTATCTGCACACGCTGATACAGTGCCCTTCTTCATTCCCATTTCACAGACGAGGAAACTGAAGTTAGGAAGAGTCAAGTCACTGTTCCAAGGTTACCCAAATGATGGCAGCCCGGGGTACTTTCTGTAGTTTTCTGTATCTGGAGGAGGTTTCTGTTCCCTGCTCCCTCCCTGGCTTTACTCTTCAGGACAGATATTCTCTGCTGCATGTAGTAACACTTGTGAGTCTGCCCTCCATGAATTCATCTAAATCTTTTGGGGAAAGTTTTAATTTAATTTTGCTCCTATCACTTCCTTTTCAGTAATCACTTCCTCCTTTTGTACTCTGTGTGAAATGGGGCTTTTTTTCCTTTTCTTGAAATGTTAGGTGAACGAGTCCTGGTTTATGTAGCCATGCTTCAGAACTTTTAGGCTTTCTATCCTGCTTTTTCCTAGCCCTGCTGTCCAGATGGAAGAAGCGAGCCTTTTTAGTGCGCCTTCACTGTGGTTCGCTTCCCTAGATTGCTTGGTTCTGAATCATCCCCAGGGCTCAGTCATCTCCCCAGTTGGGGGCTTTGAGGACAAGAAGAGGGTCAGATGCTGCCCTTCTCGCAGGGTCTGTGGTGCTGCAGGGGGAGCCTGGGGGCCGTGGGGGCCTGGGGTGCAGCAGGGAGCTGGGGGGGTCTAGCAGGGGGCCGGGCAGGGCGGTGCACCCCTAAGCCTGGCGCAGGGCTCAGAGCATGGGTTGGGGGAAGCGTCTCCTGGCTGGGCCCCTGGCTGCCCAGGATGGAGCGGGGACTGAGTCTGGGGCAGGTGGCTGGGAAGGGAAGACTTGGGGGCAGGTCTTCAGAGGGCCTCAGGCCATTTCCGGGCTCCTGAGCCTTAACGTCATAATTAGCTATTGTTTTGGTTGTCTTTTTAAATCCTCATTACTTCTGTGTTTGTGCACCTGAAGCTGCCTGACACCTACCACCCACTCAGATGTTTGGGGTTGCATGGGAGGGAGTGGAACAGGGGTTGTGAACTTTTTCTGTGAAGGTGGTAAATATTTGTATTTTGGCCGGCCAGACTGCTCAGTCTTGACTACTCAGCTCTGCCCCTGTAGGGGAAGCAGCCCGAGGCAACTCATTTACATAAATGAACGGGGCGTGGCTGGGCGCCAATAAAATTTACTTTTGGATCCTGAAATTTGAAACTCAGAAAACTTTCACGCATCACAAAATATCCTTCTTTTGATTTTTTTCAACCGTTTAAAAATGTAAAAACCATTCTTAGCTTGCAGGCATATAAAAGCAGGCAGCAGGCAGGAGTTTGCATCACCTGGAACCAGGAAAGGGAGCTCGGCCACCACAGGCGCTGGAGCCGGGCCACCACAGGCGCTGGAGCCGGGCCAGGAGAGCACCTTTCTCAAACTGGTCTCTGGGCCCTCACAGGGCAAGACCACGCTTTCCTTTCTGAGAAGCTGGATTTGGAAGGAGGCCCCTTTCCTCCCGTGAGCTGTGCAGCATTTCTCCTCTCTCCGTGGATTTGGCCCGCTCTGAGCCCTCCTCCCGAGAAGCAGTGGGGAAGTGAAGGGGGATGGAGCTCCTGGAGAGCAGAGGCCAGGCAGGGAGTAGGGCGGTCCCCTCCTGCAGGGGAGGAGCTGGGTACCACTTTCAGGCAAGAATTCACCAAAATGTCAAGATGGAGGTCAGGGGGCCCGTGTCGGGATGGAAGTGCAGTCAGAAGAGCAGGAGAGGCGGCGCCAGCTCCTGCCCCGGAGCAGACGGGAGGGCGTTTGGGTAGCAACACGGCTGCAAACTCACTGTGCAAATATTTATGAGCATCCACTCTGTCCAGGGACTGTTGTAAGCCTAAGGATACAGCAGCAAATGAAACCAAATCCCCTTCCGTGGCATTTACATTTCAATGGAAGAAGAAAGACAATAAACAGAGACCGAAATATGAAATGTGCAGGTGTGGGTGAACGCGAAGGAGAAAAGGGTGCGTTTTTGTGCGGGTCATCGGGAAGGCCTCTCGGGGCAGGTGGCACATGACCGAGACCTGAATGAGGGCCTCAGGGAGCCGTCCAGCGAGCCTTGATGGCTGAGCGCACCTGGTGTGTGTGAGAAGGCGCAGGGAGGCCTGTGTAGCTGGAGCAGGAAGGGGCAGGGGACTTGGCGGGTGAGGTCAGGAGGTGGGGGGTCAGATCGTCCAGGGCTCTGGGCGTGGTGAAGAGACCCCGGAGGGCTTGTGAAGCGAGGGAGCTCAGTGTGGCTGGAGCCCAGGGCCTTGGGGGGTGAGAGCTGGAGCTGGGGTGGGAGGAGCAGGAAGCTCAGAGCCGGTGGCTCTCAATGCACACGTGTCCCAGTCGGAGCCAAATGGCAGGCGTCTAGCTGGCCCAGAGAGGAGCCGGATGCTGCCCACACCATCCCAATTTCTCTCTCTGCCGTTTCCTCTCCCACCTCTCCTCCCTTTGCAAGGGAGAGGGAAGCGGGGCGAGGCAGGGGCAGGTCCTTTGACTCCTTTGTGGTTTTCTTCTTTCCCATCACCGGGTGGGACAAGTCTTCACACCATGGCCCTAACTCTGGTGCCTCTGATAAGCCTCACCATCTGCAGCTCCATCTAGATCTTGCCAAACTTCAGTCTGACAAATGATAAGAAACTTGGAGACATACCTCTGGTGGGTGTGAGTTCTGTGCCAGATTTGCTGCTTCCCTGCTTTCCACGCTGGGTCCATCTGGGTTACTTTGGGTTTTAAAAAAGCGCATCGCCTCATGTGCTCCCGGAAGAGGGGCATCAGGGCTTGGCAGCAGACAGGGTACCGAGGGGTTTTTTTGGCCCCGGGCACAAGTGCTGTCTGTGGCTGGGGCCCTGTGCTTTTAGACAAAGTGGTGGAGCTGAGGGTGGACATGCGCGAGTGGTTTCTCTGCAGCTGATGCCCTCCCGGCTCTTCCTTGCTCCATCTTCCTGGTTTTGAATATTAAGCTCGTTTCAGCCAATGCTCTCTAGTCGGTAGAAGTGGGAGGTGTGTATACAGTTCAGCACAGGGCCTTGCAAACATCCAATTCACATTTGTTCCATTATCATATTATTGTAATCTTTATTACGTTGAATGTAATCATTATCGCATTCAGGATTGGCCCCGAGGAGGTGTGTGTTTGTCAACATATAACAAGGCTTCCTCAGAGTGTGGCTTTTTTCCAGGCAGGTGCAAAGAAGATGGATTCATTCATTCATTCACTCAAGCACATGCTTACTGAGCACGTACACTCTGCCAGAGGCTGTTCTAGACCCCGGCGTGAAGCAGTGAACAGAGCCCCGCTCTCAGGGAGTGCACTCGCCAGAGGGAGAGACAGACAGTAAAGACGAGCATTAAATTCGTTGGTGAGAAGCGCCCTGCAGAAGATGAGTGCTGGGGTGGGGTCAGGAAAGGCCTTTCGGATCAGGTGACATCTGGGCCAAGACCTGCGGGAAGTGAGGGCAGAGCCAGTGGGTGTCCGGGGAAGAAGTTTCCAGACAGAAGGAACAGCAAACGCAAAGGCCTTGAGGCAGGAGGTGCCGCCTGGCACTCAGGAGAAGCAGAGAGACCGTTTCGTGGCCCGAAGGCAGTGAGCCAGCGGGCGGCTGGGGGGATGGAGAGCCGCCAGGAGCCGGTCCGCGGGGCTCTGGCCTTTGACCCGGCGGGGACGAGAGCGACTGCAGGGCGTGCTCAGCCTTAGCTACACAGAGCCCTGGCTGCTGCTGGAGCCTCAGCTGTGGGGTCGGGCGTGGACACTGGGGGCCCAAGTGGGAGGCCGTCGCACCAGCCCAGCCAGTAGGGTGTGAGGCGGAGAGACTGGGCTGGGCTCTGGAAACGTCTGAAGGGAGGGCCGCTGGGCTCTCGGGCTAGCCCGGACGTGGGATGTGCGCAAAGAATCTGGTGGGAAGGCCCGGCCACGGTGGGACGGGGCGAAGCTGGGCGTCTGCTGGCCTCTAGAGCTGGACGTCCTGACTGGGGCTCCGAGGAGGAGCCAGGGCTGGAGACACACACTGAGAGGTATCAGCTGCTCATCAAGGCCACAGGCCCGCGCCGTCCGGGAGGGAGTGTGCTTAGACAAGCCAGGAGGCCCGAGGCCCGAGTCCGCAGGTGCCCAGAGCTCAGAGGCCGGGAGATGAGGTGGGACCGGCGGGGACCAGGCCAAGCCCGAGCCAGAAAGCCGAGGAGAACCCGGGGCGGGAGTGTGGAAGCCGGGGGGAGGCGTACGTCCAGGAAGAAGGGGCGGTGAGCTGGGAGGGGGGCTGCTGCGGAGACAGCAAGATGGGCGCCCAGGAGCCGCCGGGCCTGGCAAGGTCGCCCTGACAAGGTCACAGTTTCTGTGCAGTGGTGCGGAACTGATCGGGTGTGTGGGGAGACAGGCTGGAGACAGGGCGCACAGACAGCTTTCGAGGGGGGGTTCTGCAAAAGGGGAGGAGCGGCTGGGGGCAGGGGCGAGGCGGGGCGAGGAGGGAGGGCTCACCTCTAAGATGGTTCGTCATCGTGGACACGAGCTCAGAGCCGGGCACAGCGGGGCACGAGCAGTTCCTCACGGGCCCGGAGCGGGGCCGGAGGCCGGTGGCCGGCTGCGCAGGCACACAGGCTGGGCGTGTCGGCGAGCACCCGGCCTTGCGTCCAGTTGCTTCTGGTTTCTCTGCAAGTGAGGAGGAAGGTTGTCAGCGGAGAGGAAGGGGGCGGGGTGGAAGGGAGGCGGAGAGCGGAGAAGGTGGGGACGGTGCCCGGTGGAGGGTAAGCAGACTGTCCAGGCCAGCATCACGACGGCGCCTGCTGGCAGGGTTGGTGGTCTTGAGTGAGGGGACCCAGGTGAGTGCTCGATGGCCCGTCCTCTCCGGCCGCATCAGGCGCTCGGAAGAGGCGGTGAGTTGGACCTGACCAGGGTTGGTTAGAGTCTAGCCAGAACCGGGGAGGCGGGAGAAGGGAGGTGGGGGTCAGGCACACAGGCACCGGGTCACTGTAAAGATGGGCCCTGGGGAGGCGGGAGGAGGGGAGGGAGCAGCAGGCGGGGTCCCGGAGGGGAGAAGGGTGTTGGGGTTCAGGCTGAAAGAGGGGGGGCGTTGGACGTGGGACATTGTTTTGGAGAGCGGCAGTTAGTGGTGACGAGGCGTGAGTTTGAGCAGGCAGGTGACCTCTGGACGGGAGGAGGACAGGAGCTGAGTCAGAGGGCGGCTAACGTCCCCGGGGGGCCGGGGGGCCGGGGGGCGGAGGCAGCAGGGCCCCAGATGACCCAGCCAGGAGGAGCTGGGGCAGAGGCCCTCCTCCCGCGAGATCCCTAAGACGGCCGCCCCGGGAGGGTGCTGGCAGGAGGCTCCTTCGGGTCGGAGACAGTGTAGGGACCCGGCAGAGGAGGCACTGAGGGAACTAGGAATAAGCCTGTTCATCTTAGAGTCGTCCCTAAACTCCTTCCTTAAGGTGCGCTAATTTCCCTCCGAGTCTGGGCTGGACTTGGATGTGATCCAGTACAGGATGCAGAGTCAGACCTCCCAGGATCCGGCCACACCAGACGTTCATCCCCCTTCATCCACAACCCCCTTCACGCCCGGCTGTAATCAGTGCCTTCCTGTCCTGTCCTGCCCCGGCCCCCTCCGGGGGGGCAGGTGGCGCCCCTTCCTGACACCTCCTGCAGGAAGCCTCCCAGGTGGCTCTGCTGGAAGCGTTGTTCTCTTGTGTGAAGACCCACAGCTCCTCGCTTGTCTGTCTCTGGTGTTTGGCCCTTGTTCCCATGGTTCCTGTCTTGGTGAATATTTATTTATATGCCTTATCTGCTCTGCGGGAGGTGCCGTTTCGGGGTGGACGTGAGTTTGAACCCCAGCACCATTATCGTCTAACCAGGTGATGATGGGCAACTCACGTGGCCTCCCCGACCCTCGGTTTTATCTAAAAGTGGGGAAACGGTACGTCCTTCGTGTGGCTCGGCAGGGTGCAGTCACAGGGCTCTGTGCTTGGCACGGGTGAGCCCGGGCGGATGTTTGTTTCCTTTACATAGAAGTGGCTCAGGGCAGGCACACGGCCCCGCGTCGCCACGGGACTTAACCAAATGCCTTGCGGGTCTGTGTGCCCAATAAATATGCATTTGCTGAATTCGGGAAAGATCACTATAAAACTTTTCTGTAATATCTTTTAAAAATTCAGAGGGGTTGAAATATACACTCATATTTTTCAGCTCCTAGTAAAAATGGCTTGCATATGGCTATGAAAAATAAAAATTGTCCAAATCCAGCTATGCCAGAATTATGGTTTTAAAGTATCAATGAACAAAAACGATTTTTCATATGGCTCTAAAACGCAATGAATTGTGTATGAGACTTACCGCTTTACATCAGAAAAAGTTCTTTTTTTTTAAACTTACGAAGACCATTTACAGAGAAAATTGCTTTGAAAACATTCAAGAAATGTAAAGTGTCCTTTTTTCCATAGATATGTCATTTTGCAATACCTACGACTGTGAGTCTTTGAAAACATTTTATTTTACAAGAAGTATTTAAACACGTTCACTTTTTTTTATTACCATCTTGATTTTTAATGCTGGATCTTTTGACTTTTCCTAAATCGCTTTTTATACACAGATTTTCAAAAACATTAAAACTGGTATCAAAGCCCTTAAGCTCATTGATGTTAACAAGACGGGTCTGGTCCAGCCACATGCACTGAGGAGGGTTCTGGAGACCTTCTGTTTGAAGATGAAAGATGATGGATACAAAAAGTAAGTAAACGAAGGTGTGGTGAGAGATTGCTCAGTAGGACCTTCAGCCAATGTCAAAACGGGACCTGTTGGGTTGCCTGGATCCAGGCAGCGTCCTCCCCTCCTGCCTTCTCTGTCTTGACTGTTTTTAAAAGAGGTCCTCAATCTGCATTTCTCCCGTGTTCCTGAAGCTCTCCACGAATTCTCCAAAGTGAGAGCTAACGGTTCTCATTCCTCCAGTCCCCGCAGGTGAGAGTCATCCGGCCTGAAGCTTTGAGCGCATCTCAGTGATTTAAGTCACCCATCACCAGTGGTCTCTCTTTGCCTGCCTGGGACCTCGCCCACCACCCCATGGGTTTCCAGTTCACAGCTGACTTTTACTCAAAGCCCGGGGTTAGGAGAAGAATGAAAAATTTCAGGATTTATTCCTTGGTTGATGTGCTCCCTATTGGCTCTCCATCCTGATATAATAACAGAAGCTTAATTTTCCTTTGAGGACTTTGTTGCTGAGTTTGGGGTGGGCATTGCAGCAGGGGGACGTTAGCTGCTTCTTGGCGTTTGAAAGCCACCACCTGCTCCTGACTCAAGGGCAGTGTGTGGAAGCCTGCACAGACATTTTTTTGAGCCTCTAATAAACCCCAGATCATTCAGAAAAGCCAAATGCTTGGATTCTGTGGCTACTTGAGTTTTGAATGGAAGCCACTGGAAGGGGGGGCCGTGTTTAACTTAATTTATATAGTACTCAGCCAAGAGGCACTGCTCCTCTTCCTGCCTTTTCCCACTTTTCTGAATATCCTCTGGGCCATTAACAAAAGTACCAAGCCTGATGATTTCACTCTGAGCCTAAGAGTTTCACATCACACCGCAGTTATAAATCGCTACTAAAATGGGTCTTTGTGGTTGCTTCCATGGTGTTATAAAGACGATGTTGCCTCTGTTAGTGGAAGAATCTGCTCCTGGAGCAAAAACAAGTCTAGAGGGCATGTGACAACCTCACAGGCACTGCAGGGTCTGAAAAGCAAGGAGACTTTTAAAATATGGATATTTCCCAGTATTTTGAATATTTTCTTCTTCTTTTTTTTTTTTTCTCCTTATAACCCACCTCAGAATATAAAAAACATAACAGATGTTTTAATTTTTACATCTTTCCGACTGGGAAAATGTCCAGAATAAGATCCAAACAAAACAAATTAAATAATTTTGTGCACGCAAT
This sequence comes from Physeter macrocephalus, assembly GCF_002837175.3. Taxonomy (NCBI): domain Eukaryota; kingdom Metazoa; phylum Chordata; class Mammalia; order Artiodactyla; family Physeteridae; genus Physeter; species Physeter macrocephalus. The sequence continues at coordinate 47,205,489 of NC_041219.1, read as the reverse complement.
TATAGAACAGAAGCAACACTCTTCTAAAACAAGCAATCGAAAAGCAAAACAGGGCTTCCCTGGTGGCGCATTGTTTGAGAGTCCGCCTGCCGATGCAGGGGACGCGGGTTCGTGCCCCAGTCTGGGAAGATCCCACATGCCGCGGAGCGGCTGGGCCCGTGAGCCATGGCC
>NC_041219.1:47139172-47205067 GCF_002837175.3 Physeter macrocephalus | reverse complement strand
CAACAGTGAGAGGCCCGCGTACCGAAAAAAAAAAAAAAAAAAAAAAAAGAAGCAAAACAGTGTTTTATTTGACAATAAACCTTGTGTTTGGCACTGCAGTTTCCAACCTAGTAAATCTATAAAAAAATGTTACTGTCTGTTTCCCCATCTCACAAGAATTGAATAATAAAGAACTACATAAATTTTTATTTGAGATAGTTTTTTAAGCCTCAAAAACAATACTGTTTGCATGATAAGGCTTGAGGAACTTAACACAGTAGAATTGCTTTCCTTCAGTATAGAAAAGTGGAAGATCAAAAGTAACCATTTCTTCAATTGCTTTAATGCTTTTCTTATCGAAGCTCAAGAATATACTCTTTCCTTGAGAAGCTGCTTCAGTATTAACTTTGCCTTTTTAGTGTTTGAACAGGAAACACAATGCATTTTTGAATCCTTTTTTTAATCTAACAGCTTTCTATTTAATATCAGCCTTCGGCATGCAGCGAGGTAGGAGTGGCCTGGGCTTTGAAGCCAGGCATTCTTGGGGTCAGGTCTGTGTCTGCCCTCCCTAGTTGCGGGGCCTCGGGAAGCTCCTGGGCCTCTCTGAGACTCGGCTCTCTCTTAAAGAAATAGGGACTGAGGAACCCACCTTGCAAGGCTGGCGTGAAGATTCTGCGCCTGCAATGTACCTGGCACGTAGTAGGTGCTCGTTTCACATCAATGCTGTCATAATCGTAAAGATTCCACGAGTGCCCTTTACTCTTTGAGAAACAGTTCTCTTCAGGCTGCAGAATACCATCCAGCCTATGGAAACAAGGAGTGGGGGAGAAGGTTATCTCCAAGTTCCATACTTAGCCAGAGTGTCCTGAGACCTGGTGGGTTTTGTTCTTCCTTTTCCATCTCACACCACCCTACTTTCCTCTCCATTGCCCTGCAGGACAAAGTATTTGAATCCGGGTAAAATAATTTATGAGGGACCTTGAAAAACAAAGAAACAAAGAAACAAACAAACTCACTAGAATTCAGCCTGCTGCCTGGGCAGATGAATGAAGCCCAAGGCACAGGTCTAGGTGGTGATGCTGGAGAGGTTTGTGGGTCAATTGGCATCATTCCCTTTGCATCTGAAGTCGACTTTCCCATGTGACCGTCTTGCCCTGGGTGTCTGCACGTGTGTGAGTTCTCCTGCCCACGCTTCAGGTCGCCGGGAAAATGGCCTTGGTTGCCGTGTCTTAGGAATGGTTCTGTCTCCCATGCCTTGACTCTTGTTAAAAAAAAAAAGCCTTTTGAGATACTGCATCCTTGAGAAGTACTGAGGCTTCATTTTTGAATTTTACCTGTAGGAAATATTACCATGGAATTGTGTCTGTCTGTTCTCAGTGACTACGTAGCAGGTATGACGAATGCGGTGGGCTGGGCGTTAGGAACGGTCAGGATTCTCTTCTGAGCCAATACCAGTTTGAAGCGGTGCTGAATTTTCACCAAAAGTAAGAAAGTTGCTGATGAGAGTTTTATCGGTATCCTGACATTCTCCTGGAGCTGCAGAGTAGCCAGGACTTTGTAGGACGGCAACTCAAAGAGGGACGCTTTAGGTGCCACCTTCTGGGTTCTTGTGCTTACAGCTTATTTTTGCCAGACAGAGTCTGTGGATGAAAGATGGAGCTATTTAGGGAGTTTCAAGATTAACATCTGGCAGCTATCATATCTCAGGATAATTTTTCTTACTAGAACAATAGGCAAGATTCATCAAAGTGGAAAAAAAGGTATGCATTGAAATGAACGCATGACATCACTCTTTGTTAAATTTGGAAACAGACAAAATAACAACTACTTTAAGTGATAATTACTAAATTTTTAGAAAGCAGCAGTGAAATTAGATAATTATAGAAACCAACACATATGGAGATAATATAACCAAACATTTAAAAACTGTCAATTGTTTATAAATGTAATAATGCAGAAATCATCTAGAAAACCATTTCTCAAGTGGCAGATTTGAATAATAGAAATTTCATTTTAGAGGAAAAAAAAATCCAAACATTGTATTTATCTTAACTTTAAAAAAAGAGTATCTCAGTGTATTTCAGGGAGAGACCTGGTTAAGTGTTTTCAAAATTTCTCTTTATGCACAGAAATCCTAGAATGCTCCGAGAAAAGCTCCCCCGCTCCCACCATTGACTGCTTTAGCATGATACGCCATCCTGGGCACAGTTTCTCTCTGTGAAATGATATTCTTGGTCAAGAAGGTGGGCTATGTTCTCTCCTCCACCAGCTCTGGATTTCTCTGGTTATAGAAATTTTATGCTGACTCGTGGCCCAGATCCATTCCCCCCAATTATTAAAGGAAGTGGGACCTGCTTTTGCTGTCTGACTGCAGAGGTGCTCCTCACCCACCCCCACCAGAGAAGGGAGAAGACCCTATGGGGTGCAGGCAGGGGGCGTTCCCTTAGCGGGTCCTGAGACGTACCTGTGCACGCAGATCTGTACACAGCCGTCTGGAGAGAGAGTGAAGTGATCTCCTCCTAAATATTTGCATTTTAAATTAATCAATTAATTATTTAATTTATTTTCAAATTGAAGTATAGCTGTGTTTCAGGAGTATCTGCATTTTTTAAATCTTACAGTAACATTTCGTAGGGTTTACTTCTTTATTCCAGCTCTGGCTGGAAACACACATTAAAATTAATGCCAACCCCAGAGTAAAGGGTACCTTAGTAAAAAAAACTTGCTTCATTTAGATTCTCTGTATCATAATTTCTGAATACTAATGAACAGTTCTATTTTAGGTTTGCAAAACACTACAACATTGATAAAGATACTGCAGTGGATTATGATGTTTTTTTGAAGAACCTCAGTACAAATAATGACTTGAACCTTAAATATTCTATGGGAAGTCAAGGTAAGTATTTTAAAGTACGATTTCAGTATCCTCTGGCATGGCAATTACTCGTCTGTGAATCTGTCCTAAGGAAACACTTTCAAATATGGAAAATGCATTGTCCACAAAGACTGTCGTGGTATCTTTATTTATAAGAATAACATAAATGCCTAACAACAGGGAAAGGGTTAAGTGAGTCAAAGCCTGTAGACCTGGTAAAATGTGCATCCACAAGCAGTGATTTCCATAAAGTTAATCATAACATGGAAGATGTATGTGGACTATCAGTAAATGCTTGGAAAGAAATTCCAAAATATAGATTGTCTTTAAGTGATATGTCTCTGGGTGTTTGATTCTTTCTGCTACTTCTGTATTTTCAAAAATTATTGTTAATGAACATGTTTACTCCTTTAACCACGGGAACGATCTTGATACAAAAGGGCAAATGGTTGAGTAGATGGTACGGTTATACTGGACACGTAAGGCCGGGCTCACGCAGGCATACAACCTTGAGAAGGAAAAACTTTCCTCGTACGGATAGTCCATCCCAGCCTCTAGAACATAATGCCCAGAGTTGCACAGTTCTGGAGAGAGCAGGGGTCCAGTTCCTCGAGGATGGGTATGTGAAAAAGGCAATCGGAGAGTCTCCCTTCCAGGCCTTTGGTCATTTGAGGCAAGCAGTTTCTTGCCTCAGGGGTTTAACACGTGTGACTGGCTCATTCAAGATGGGTTGTCACTGTCTGGTTTCGGTGCAGTTCATTGAAGCAAATATGCACTAATACCTTCTATGATTCCCAGATCTGCCTGACTAGCAAACTTAAAAATTACAAATTCTCAGATTTCAGCTCAGTTTCACTAACCAAGATAGCTTAGAGCAGACCCCAGGACTCTACTTTTCAAAGCCTTCCAAGTTTTGGGAATTACTAGACAATATGACCTTCCAAGGATGCTTTTCATCCCTTACATTTTGTTAGTTCATGTGCAAGTCCCTGTACTACTAGATCCTTCACTGGGTACAAAGCCAAGTAAAATAATCTAACTTTAAGAAGTATGTGTGCGTGTGTGTATGTGTGTGTGTGTGTGTTTGTATGTATGTGTACACGTATATATATTTTAGTAGGACAGGTGAGACACAAAACAAGTCACATAAAAAATAACACCAAAAAACATCTATTTATTGTGCTCTATGTAGTTACTTTGTAAACCTTAATTTTAATTTTATTTCTCTCGACAGTTTTGTGAGGTGGGTATTATTATCCCATTTTTTTAAATGAGAAAACTTTACTCCAGGGTTCTAAATGAATTTAGCTAGGAAATGTCTTGGTGTTAAGCTTTCTGCATCAATTTTCCAGAACACAGTATATTTTCAACCTGAAAATTCAATTCTCTCTTCATTTCAAGGATTTGTTTGTTTGTTTGTTTTTTAGTAATATTGTACATCTTTGAATAAAGCTTCTGTTCCACTTTTCAGATTAACTTCAGTGATACAAAAACTACCCTTATGTTGAGTTGTTTTTGTCTTCTCTATTGACTAAATTATCTTGACGTGCTTTATTCTCTTTGTCTTTTTCCTCTGTACTCACAAGGATCATCTTAGGCCTTTTAGCTATACCTGTAATTTGATTTTCACTTTAGTCTATGCTGCTCTTCGCTATGTCCACTTTATTAATTACTTCTATAATGTTGTTTCCTTTGGCCTACTATATTGTTTTCCCCTCTCATTTTATTGTTTTATCATCTTGTTACTGAGCTCTTGTTTTAATGAATTCGTGTTCTTATTAAAATGTTCTGTAAAGTAATTTTGTACCTTGAATTACATTTTCTTCCAAGGTGGGATCTTTGCCTTCTTGTGTTATGCTCCTTTCATTCCTTGTCTATCCACCAGCCCCTTCCCCCAACTTTTTTCCTGTAGAGTTTGTGTAATTTTAAGAAATTTGGATTGATTGAGCATTTTTATTCCATTATACATCTTTAGCTAATCAGAATCTATCTTCAGATAATATTATACTAATTCACATGAATTATAGACTTTAAACAGAATTTTCTGAATTCTTCTCTCCTGTCCTTTGTTATATTGCTGTCATACATCATACTTTTACATACACTATAAACACAGGCAAGCCATGTGGTGTGGCCAAAAAACAAACAAACAAGCAAAGAAAATACAGTATATGTTGCTCAGCTTCTATTGTTCTGAGAATACCTATCTGTTCATTTCATTAGTAGTATATTTTCCTTCATATTCTCAAACACTGTTATTTAAAAACTTTAAATTTTAAAATGCTTTAAAATTTTTATCTGCTAATTTCAACATCTAGGTCATTTTAGGATTTGGTCTTTATTGATTACCTTTTAAAAAAAATATGGATCATAGTTTCCTGTGGGTTTTTTTTTTTTTTTTTTTTTTTAGCCTATGTCTAGTAATTTTGGAATTTATCCTGGATATAGTAAATTTTGCATTGTAGAGACTATGGAGTCTGTTATGTTCCTCTGAAGAATTTAAGTTTTTGTTTTAGTAACCAGGTTACTTTAGTAGAAGACTAATCTTTGTCTTCCCCGAGGGGGTTAACACGTGAGATCTTTTTTCTGCTGTTTTAGCCTTAGCTGGGCATCTTGTTTTCTGCTCTACACGTCTATAGTTCCCAGTGTTAGCCAGTGATTTGGGCAGAGTTTATTCACGGGCTTTGGAGATCCTCTGCTATGCCTTTCTTTTTGTGCTTTCCCTCTTTACTTTCTAGCTGCTGTGGTAGTCCTGAATTCTCTTTTTTTTGATTCCTAAAACCAGTAAGATCCTGGGTTTATATCTAAACTCTAGCCACTTAGCATAAGGTTCCAGGTGAAGCCTGCCCTCAGGCAAAAGGCCAAATAACAAGAAACTCCATTTTTCCAAGGGTTGACTCCAGTTTATGTCATTTGCTCTCCAATGCCTTCAGAGAGTTTTTTGTTTATATTTTGGCTAGAGTTTATAATTGTTATCTGCTGGGAGGTTTGCTTCAATATGAGCAAATCCACCATAACTGGAAGCAGAACTTTCTGGCTGCCCATATTAAGTTTCTTCTTGCTTCGGTTTATGCTAGTAAATTTATTTATTTATTTGCTTTGCTAATAAATAAATAAATTTATTTTTTATTTTTACTATTTTTACTAATTTTTACTATTTTTTTCTTTTGCTTATTTTATTAAGTACTGTAAGAAGGGAGCCTCCATTCATTTGCAGCAGCCCATTATCTGTGACTTTTCTATACACAGAACAATATTTGTTTTCTGTGAATTTTGCATATTTCTGTTTTTGCTACTTTTGTTCTGAAGACGCCATCAAGACCTTGCTTGTCAAAAGCACCATTTCTTTGGGCACATGAAGAAATGACATTGGGGGCTGAATTCCTTTTGCTGCACCGAGGACATACATACTTGCCCCCTTACGTTTTGGATTTCTTCTCTACTCCATTTCAAATCAGCTAGAATCCTTCAGAGGAAATTTTGGGGAAATCGGAAGGCGGCAGGAATTATTCAGCTGCACAGAAGCGCGAAAGCTGGTCTAACTGTGATGTGAGCGGAGTCGCTGGACATGGCTTCATCGAGGTTGTTGGCCAGCCTGCAGTAGCAGCTAGAGCAGTACTGCGGAGGTCCCGCACTGGGGGTGAGCTCCCCCGGGGGCGGGCCTCACGCCTCGGCCCCGCCTCCGCCCTCCACCCTGGCGTGCTGTCTACGGAGCACCAAGGGGTTTCCCTAGACGTGCTGTATGTGCCTTCTGAGCCCCCATTAGAGTAGCAGTGCCCAGCGCAGAGTAAGTGCAGGACCAAGGCATCAGAAAGCCGGGGCTGAGACCTGCCTCACCGAGTGATACCTGCGTGGCTCCCTTGTCTCTCAGTGAGGCTCTCTCGCAGCTTCTATGCTCTGAGAGCCCATGTTTCAAATGCTCGGCCCACTGAAGCCGCGGAATTCCAGACTGCATTCTGAAGGGCTGGTTTTGTATTTTATCATGTAGCCAGAGGGGGTCCACTGGGGGAGACTTACTTTTTTTCTTTTCTTTTCTTTTTCTTCTTTTTTTTGAGCTAGGAAATGGAATTCCAGATGACTAGCAGTTTAACTGCAGCTGAGTAGTTGTAAGTGTGCCTAATTTGAGTGGAGCTTATTTGCAGACATTTTAGGAAATAAATCTGGGAAATCATTTGTGATTCTTTGCAGTTGACTTTGAGAAAGAAAATGGCTATATCTTAGATTTATTTTATTCTCTTTTATTGTAAAAGTAATAAGTGCTTGTTGCAAAAAGGCCAGAAAACATGAAAACACAAAATCACACTTCCCTATAATCCTACCACTGTATTCTTGTTTTGTTTTTTTTGTTTTTTTTTTTGTGGTACGCGGGCCTCTCACCGTTGTGGCCCCTCCTGTTGCGGAGCACAGGCTCCGGACGCACAGGCTCAGCGGCCACGGCTCACGGGCCCAGCCGCTCTGCGGCATCCTACCACTGTATTCTTTTGGTGTATTATCCTCCCAGGTTTTGTTTCTGGTGCATAGATAGATAGATGGATAGATGGATGGATGGATGGATAGATAAGCAAATACACAAAATAAGCGTTAAAATGAAAATTAAATTATGCTAGTTGTTCTTTCTTTCAATCATGAAACAATATCAAAGAAAATTTTTTGCATTCATGATTTAGACAGGCCCCTTGTTTTTAATGTCTATGAACCATAATTTATAAAACCAGTCTTCTATTAATGGGCATTTAAATTGTTCCATTTTTTCCCTTCTTATAAACAGGACAGAACAGATCCTTACACATATGCATCTGTCCTATTATTCCATTAGTGTAAAGTTCTAGAAGGGGATTTGAGACTATTCGAGGACCACGTTTTCTATGTACAAGCCAGCACTGATTTCTTTCTTTGTCATTTGCTTAATCCCTGCCTGTTTGACAAGTAGGGAAAAATTAACTTGTGTTCATTAGACCTTTTAAATTACCAGTGAGTTTGAGCAGTTTTTCATACATTTCTTGGCTTTTAAAAAATCCTTTTTTAATGTGCATTACCTGTTTAAACCTTAGTCTGTTGTGTGATTGGGGATTTATATTATCCTTTTGATTCATAAGAGCTACTCATATATTGAGGAAATTAACCTGCATTTCTCACATATATTAACAATAGTTTTTCCCACTCATTTTTCTTTCATTGTTATTTGTGTATTTTTTTAGCAAACAAAAATTAAATATTTATATTGTCAGACCTATCCATTATTTGAATGATTTCTGGCCCTAATGTGTTCTTTGGAAGGGACTTTTCACACAGTGATTATGTATTACATGTATTATGTATATTCATCTTAATTTTCTTCCACTACTTTTATGGTTTTATTAGTCTGTTTAGTATATATTTACTCTATCCAGGTTTAGCCTAGATAAGGTAGCAAGTAGATTAATTTTATTTTTTTCTAAAATGTCCGTCCAGTTATTTCAACAACACTTATTATATAGTTCATGTTTTTGGTTTATTTGAGTCTTAATTTTTACCAGACAGGTGATGATGAAAAGGAAACACTTAATATTCAAATGTACGTTTGACAGTCTTCATGAACTGGAGTTCGTTTGTCTTAATAGAGGTCCCATGGGAGGATCAACGAGTCAGAAGTTCCAAAAGAGAGTACCTCCCCAGTCCTGTTTCATCTGAAGATATCTGGAAAAACTGCTCCTTAGATGAAATTGAGAGGACCTTTTGCCAAGAGGTAAGAACGTTCTCCTAGTGCCAGGGTTATCTAAAGTGTGAACAGACAGAGTAGATGGCTGTGGATGACCATTAGGTCTAGACGTTATTTCTAAACTGCTTTGAACCACCTCCGCTTCCTCAAGCCCTGGGACCTCCTCCAGCTCCTCGTAACAACAATGCATGGATGATAGTAACGATGATGAGACATTAAGTACTTCCTTGGTGCTACTCACATACTAAATGTAATAAGAAAAATTTAAGACTTATGTAAAGACATGATACAACTTTATTGAGTAAAATAAAGGAAAACCTGAAAAAATGAAGCGGGCTTTTCTAGCTCTTGGACTGGAAGATTTAGTATTAACACCTTCTCTCCCTACATCTGGGTGGATATATATATATATATTCTTTTTTTCTTTTGAAAAATTACAATAGAGGGCTTATCCTATCACATATAAAATATTTTTAAAGGTATAATAATTAAGACATTATGACAGTGGTGCAGCAATGAACGTTCAAATTGATTTAAAACAGTGGTTGGGTGGTGGGCCAATCTTGATATGTGAATTTAGCATATGATGTGAGGCATTCCAAAAAAGTATGGTGGGGACGAGGGAGGAGAAGATTCAGTAATTATTATTGGGGTAATTCGCTAGCCAGCCATGTGGGGAAAAAAGCTTGGAACCTTTCACTCTCCACACCAAAATAAATTCTGTATGCCCCCACTATTTAAATTTAAAAATAAATAATCTGGGTGAAAATTTTTAATCTTGAAATTTAGACTTTTAAGCATGAAGTAAAGCCCCAAAGCCATACAGAAAAAGACTGATAAATTTGACTATATTAAAATGAAAAAGCATTTGTACAGCAAAACTTTGTACAAACAAATGATAAACTTGGCAAAACATGTGCCACGTAAATGACAGATAAATAATAACTGTTCGTAACATATGTAGAACTTTAATAAATTATTAATATAAAATTTTCAGTAGAAAATCGTCAATGAGGAAAAAATTAACAGAAGCCAATATTGATAAGGGAATTGTGGGGGGGGAGCGCATGACTATTCGGTTGGTAAATCGGTAAAACTTGTTTTCTCTTGTTGTTGTTATAAATTATTGTTTTTATGAAAACATGACCATTCCAAAAAATGTAAGCAATTCTGAAAAGTATAAAGAAGAAAGTAATAAATTATTCAAAATCCACCACCCAGAAATAATCAAAGGCAACATTTGGTGAACATAATTCTAGGCCTGTCTTTATTCTATGTATAGAAGGATTGCTGCTTCGGTAGGTGGGTGGGTGGATACATAGATAGAAATAATTTTATAAGAAGAGAATCATGCTCCTTTTTACAAATAAATCATATTTAATTTAAATTTCTTTTAATTTACCAGAAGTAAAAAAAAGCAATCGTCATCATCACCCTCATAATTAACCCTTTTATGGGGCTGCCTCTGTGCCAGGCAGTGTTGTAAGCGCCCCTCAGGTGTTCAGTCCTCACGGCAACTCCAGGAGTTAAGCACCGTTATCATCCCGGTTTCAAGATGAGGAACCTGAAGCACGAGGAGGCTTAATGACCTGCCCCAGGTTACCCCGCCAGAGTCCTGGGGCCCAGTCTGAACCCCGGGTGCTCCACATGATCATGTCCTCAAGTGAAGCCAAAGATATTTCTGAACTTTGGATAAATATTCCTTTACCTCAAGAGATATCAGGTCCCAAAAAGGGTTTTGAGACAAAAAAAGAGATGAAGAAAGCCGTGAAGAGTTGGAGAAATGATGGTGTTTTGAAGGTTGTCTCAATTACAGTCAGCACGGGCTGGCTATGAAGCTCCTTGTGACTGGCACTTCCTGTGTTTCTTCCCAACCCCTCCCACCTCACGATTTTTGCTGTTTATATTTTGTTCTCAGTCAGAGTTTATAATATTTACATTTTGTTCTGTTACTGTAGTTCCCCCAGTTGTTTTGCCTGCATTTTATATTTACATGGATTGAATGCACATAACTCTACTCCAGTGCTACCATAGCTTATACCTTTCAGAGTTCTTTATTTTGATTTATTCTTTGGTTGGCTGGATTTCATTGTCAAGTAATTCCCTCAAGAAAGGCTCATGGGTGCTTTATTCCTTTTGTTTTTTCATACTATCTCTCCCTTTTTTTGTTTATTAGAACAACAACTTAGCTGGGTATAATTCTTCCATCATTCTTTCTTTTCCTCAAAATGTTGTTTTTCTACATTGTCTTCTGGCATTGGGTGTTCTTGAGAAGAATCCTGAGGTCAACTGATTTTTTCCCCCTTGTAGATAATTTTTTATTCTACCAGGATGCCTAAACTATTTTTTCTTAATCCTTGAAATTAAAAAGCAAAACTAAGCTGTCTTGGCATGGAGCATTTTGCCAAAGTTTCCTGGAACACAGTATATTCTTTTGATGTACAGATTTAGTTCTTCCCTTCAGGAAAATTTTCCCTGTGTCATGTCACTAAAACCTTCTCCCTCCATCCTTCTCTCCCTCACTTCTGTCTTCCTTCCATCTTTCCTTCCTTCAGTGGTATCCTCAGTTATCCTTATATTGGATCATCTTTGTCTATCCTTGATGGTAATCATCTTCTCTCAAAATGCCATAATACTTTTGTCCTTCTCCTCCGCCTTCATTGGGAATCTTTCAAGCCATTCTTTTTATTTCTGTTTTTTTGTGTGTGTGTCCACACCTTACGGCTTACAGGATCTTAATTCCCCGACCAGGGATGGAACCCAGGGCCCTGGCAGTGAGAGTGCTGAGTCCTAACCATGGGACTGCCAGGGAATTCCCAAGCCATTCCTTTACTATTAATTTTAATTTCAGCCTTGTCTTTTATTCTTGCTGTTTCTAATTTGTTATTAGTTCCTGTAATGATGTTGTTTTTGTTTTCTTAGCTTTGAAATATCCTTCTACTCTCTTTCATTGTTTTATCATCTTGTCTTCAAGCTTTTCTTTTAATGAATTTATATTCTTATTTAGTTCCTTTTTATAGTATGAAAGCTTTGCTGGTGAGATATATATATATATATATATATATATTTTTTTTTTTGTATCCTGTTCTCCTACAGATTGGGTTCTTTGTCTTTTGCTTGATGTTTGTTTGTTTCTTTCTTTTTCTATAGTGTGTTTGCATAGTTGTAAAACCATTTGTTTTCATCCCGCTTGTGCTTAGGATGAGAGCCACTCATATTACGGAGGTAGCTGTATTTTCATTTTCACTGCTGTACAGCTCTCCATTAGCCATATGTACACAAATTATGCGCTGCCCAGGGGTGGGCATTTGGGTTGCTCCCTATTTTGTGCTCATGCAAACGATGCCACCATAAGTGGTTGGCTCCGTATCTTCTGGTGCGTGCCTGCTAAGGTGTCTCTGGGAATTACACCCAGCGTTCCTTGCTAGGTTGTTGGGAACATACTCCTCAGCTTTCATTGGCAGTATCCAGTTGTTTTTCAGAATACCAATTCACACTCCCATTGGGAGCATATGAGAATTCCTGTTGTCCAGTGTACCCACCAACTCTTGATATCATTAGAGTTGTACATTTTTACCAGTCTGATGCAGATTAAATGGCATTTCAGCTATAATTTAAATTTTATTTCTCTTTTTACTGATGTGTCAGATAGCTCCTTACATTTTACAACCTTTCTTTAGAACATTTTTGGTAAAAATGTATCCATTTTAAACAAATACTTATTGAGTGCCTACCGCATGCCAAATTGTGCTTCATTTTAGATAATTATTAGCGAACAAAACAGGGCACAATCTTGGCTCTCATGGAGATTGCATGACCTTACCTCAGGAAGAGAGATGTTAAACAAATACACATTCGTAACTACCATTTTCCTAGGGTGGTATGACAGAATAGGACGGGGATTATAAGAGAGAGTAACAAGGGGAGCCTCATTTAGATTGGGGGTCAGGGGAACATTTATAAAAACCAAATGTTTAAACATGGAAAATGGGTGTACCTTTCGCTTGTCCATCCGTAACATGATGGCTGCCATGTATCATTTCAAAGTGTGATGCAGATACACACTAGTTCTTGTGGGAAAAGTTTCACGACATATTGTTAAATGAAAAAAGCATTTGTCAAAACTGAAAATGTAGTATGGTCCCATTTTTGTAAAATTATAAAATATGTTTATGTGATCACGTTGGAGTTTTTGGAACACTAGGTAAAAACCTGTGGGTAGTGAGACTTCCGGTATCTTTATGTCCTTTTTTATACTTTGCTGAATTGCTTGCATTTTTTTTGGTTGTTTCATTATAAACAGTAACGATGAAAATTCCTGAAAGGTTTTACGTGTCACAAAGACATTACTTCTGAGGACCTTCCCGGCGGCCCAGTGGTAAAGCCTTCGCCTGCCAGTGCAGGGGGGTGCAGGTTCCATCAGATCCCTAGACCCCTGGTCGGGGAGCTACGATCCCACATGCCTCCGTGGCCAAAAAACCAAAACATGAAACAGAAGCGATATTGTAACAAATTCAATAAAGTCGTAAAAAAAAAAACCCACAGAAAAACAAAGACATTACTTTTGTTTCATTCCTGCTTTTCTTCTAAGAGCTCTGGATTATGTCAAAACACTCTCCTGAAAAAAACCTGATTGGAGACTAAATGTCTTTAAGATATTAAAAGCAGATTTCATTAATCCAATAAATATACTGAGACCAGACTCCATGTCTGGCTTTGGCTTCCCTCCACTAGAGGCTTCCCCCAGGCAGCCCACCTCCCCGAGAGAGAGATGGGCACATTTAGCCACATTTTGGGTTAATTTTATGCAACTTTCTAAGAAGTTTAGGCCCTGTAAGTCTCTAGATTCTTTTAAAGAGTTTCCCTTAGATTGCCGATATTCCTGTGCACCTTCAGGAAGTCTTAGTGAATGTGCTTCTTATTCCTTTAGTGGGGAGAGACACTTGTACATATATTTCCATGTTCCAGCAGCTTTTTAAACATCACCTTTTACACCAAGTTGGTGTTTCTTTTGTTTATCTTCGTATCCCAGTTAGCAGGAAAAAAGTGAATTCGGACAACGTGGAGAGGGTTGGAAATATCGAAGAATATTGTTATTACTCAGTAATAAACAGCAGGAAAACCTTTGGAAGTAAAACCAATCTTCATAGCATTTTTATGAGTCATATAAAAATCAGTGGTTAACCTACTTTACTGCATTTTAGAAGTCCCATAAGCAAAGCTGATTCACCCTGGTTCTTTGTAATTCCCCACCAAAAAAAAAAAAAAAAGGATAATTAAAGAAATGTCCAAAGTGTATGATGTTTATGAAATCCTAACAATTTCCCTTACAGTCAAAGCTACTTCGCTTTTTAATAAAATGTCACCGGCTTTTTGTTTGATTGACCTGACTTAATCAGGAGCAGCCTAGCATGGGCTCACAGTAGGGGTGGATTGCAAGTATATTAAGAAAGATGTATCAAACTGGCAGATCCACCAAGTATTTTTAGCTCTGAAATTTGAGTTAGAGCTATTGTATGTGCTGTTTTTCCCTGAGAAACTTGTCTGCCTTGTCAGTTGAGTAGCTGTGACCGGGGATACTGTTGTGTAGGGAGCTCATCAATTAAACATTTGAAGTTCAGTACATGCCACAGTAACCTTTTTGATCAGTTTTGGAAAGGAAAATGTGAAGAGGTTTTGGTGAAAATAAAGTGGTTGAGCAGCTCTGTGCCGCTGATTTCTGTGAAGGCTGTACTCTAATTTTAATTCGCCGCAGCTTTCAAAGTCCTGTGAAAAGGTTGAAAAGGCCCTGAGTGCAGGGGACCCGTCCAAACGTGGATACGTATCTTTGAATTACCTAAAGATTGTCCTCGACACCTTTGTATACCGATTACCAAGAAGAATTTTCATCCAGTTAATGAAAAGGTAAGAGTCCCGTTGTTTCCTTGACATTTTGTTCCCCCAGACGTCAACTGTGAGGATCAGGAACAGCTTTATTTATTTTTTATTAATGTTTTAGACTTTTTTACCATTGAAAATTTCAAACACGTGCAGAAGTAAAGAGAATAAAGTAATGAATCCACGAATGCTCCCACCCTACCCGTCTGCAACTTCCAACTCATGGTCAATCATTTCATTGCTATCCCTGCTCATTTTTCCTCAACCTCAGATAGTTTTGAAGCAAATACCAGACATCATATTTCATTGAAAAGATTTATGTCTCTCGATAAGAACTCTCTTGAGAAACATGGTGAAAATACTGTTTCACACCTAATAGAATGATCAATAATATTAATAAATATCCAGTCAGAGTTCAGATTTAACTGATTGTCTCACATTTTCTTTTATAACTTACTTGAGTCGAGATCCAAATCAAATCTGTACATTGCAATTGATTGATTTGCCACAATTCTTTTTTAACCTGCAGGGTCTCTCTCCCATTTGTTAATTTTCCCCCCTTAAGATGCATTTGTAGAAAAAGTCTGGATTGTTCGTTATGTAGAGTTTCTTACAATCTGAATCTGACTGATTGCAACCCACGGTGACATGTAACATGCTCTCCTGTCTCCCTCCCCCCCAATCCCTGCCCCTGAATTGATACATGCACAGATCCAGGTTCAATTTGGGGGGCAAGAACACTTCATCGGTGGTAGCAAGCATGTATGGACTGCTTGTCGTTCTTCTTGTGATGTCAGCAGCCCTTGTTGATCACCCCTGTATCCATCAGGTCACTAGGGATTGTAAGGTGGTGACGCTCTGTGTCCACTGTTTCTCCTTTATTAGTTGGAGTACTTCTGTAATGCAGACTTCCCCTTTCCAACCATTCGGTAACAATGAGACACAGTTAGTGTAAGAAAGGTAGGATCTCCTTGGTTCTTTCCCTTCACTTACTTCTTTTCAAAATAATGAATTGGTTTCCTAGCATCCTCCAGAAGTGAGCAGTGAGGGATTTTTCTTAAAAAAATGTTATTATGAACTCATGAATGTTAACATATTTGATGTCTTTCAATTCATTACAGTTATTATTCTCCTTGATGCTCGATTTGTTCTGTCTTGGCCACTGGGAGGCTTTTTGTGTTAGCTCCGGCTCTGCTGGTGTGACCCTCGTAAGTCTTTGATAGCATTTCTTGGTATAACGAAATGCTCTAGGCTCTTCTGGTACATCTCTTGCCCCAGACCTGGAATGAGCCATTTCTCCAAGGACTCCTATTTACTTTTAGTTGGAAATGGTATCTATAGACCAAACTTTGGGTGAGGAATACTGTCTTTAATTTACCTGGTTTTCTGTCCAGGTAACTCAGAGAACCTTTTCTCAGGGGACATGGGGTTGAGGCTGATGGAAAGATTGTCCTGTGAAACTCTGAATAGTTGGAGGACACCTTGGGGTTACCTAGAAAGGAGGGGCATTAGAGAACGAGAAGGAAAAAATAGGACTGAGCTAGACCAGCTGGACCCATTTCCCATAGCACTTCCTTCCCTTCTCAGCACCCTATGTGTCCAGAGAGAGTCGCCTGTGTGTTACCACCATGGCTTCTAGAGCGAAGGGCATAAATATTTCCATGGCTCAGAAAACAGCTCTATTTTCCTGCCTGTACATAGTGGAATCTTTCAGGAATTACTTTCTTGGATCGCTAAGAGTTGTATAGCCATTTCTTTTTGTTTCGTTTTCAAAATTACACAAATAATAATGTGGCAGCAGTAATAGAGATCAAAAACAAAAAGTCACCATCCACCTTGCATAACCAATTGACTGTTTTCATTTTTCCAAATTCTCTTCCACTTTGTATCCACATACATA
The DNA here is from genome assembly GCF_002837175.3 of Physeter macrocephalus. Classification (NCBI taxonomy): domain Eukaryota; kingdom Metazoa; phylum Chordata; class Mammalia; order Artiodactyla; family Physeteridae; genus Physeter; species Physeter macrocephalus. Next base: position 47,188,738 of record NC_041219.1, on the reverse strand, counting down.
TATAATTTTTACATATTTGTAATCAAAATGCACCTACAGTTTTATATCATGCTTTTTAAATAGGAATACATATTATACCATTCTTCACATTGGCTTAGTAGTCTTCAAAATTATAATTTTATGGATGTCTACTGAGTGCTTTTCTCTGCTGGCCATTGTGGGAGGTGCTAAGAATGCAGAAATAAATAACAAAGAGTTCCTGGCCAGAGTGGCTGCCAGGGGATGATGGCTGTGAAGACTGATGGGCACATAGCGTTGAGTGTGTCAGGAGGCTGAGGGCGGCCAGAGCTGTGGTGGTAGTCACGTGTTCTAGCCAGGGGTCCAGGGATTTCTGAGTCATGACCTTTGTCATGTCACCCACCCAGAATTCCCAGTGGAACAGGGCGCAAGAGGCACCAGCAGGGTGAACTCCCAAGTGCTAATATAAGGAATTATAAATCTGGTATGCCTCCTGGTGCACATATCTGGAAGTGAAGCTTTGTCATATCTTCCTGGCCAACTGTCCCCTTTGTAATTATATCACTACCCTTTTATCCCTCTGGCTTTTATAGTCTATCTTATCTGCTATTAAAATACCCAAAAAAACTTTTCTTTTGATTAGTATTTGTCAGGTATCTTTTCCCAGCCTCTCGTTTTCACTCTTTTATTGTCACGGTTTCGGTGTATTTCTTTTTTTTTTTTTTTTTTTTTTGCGGTACGCGGGCCTCTCACTGCTGTGGCCTCTCCCATTGCGGAGCGCAGACTCCGGACGCGCAGGCTCAGCGGCCCAGCCGCTCCGCGGCACGTGGGATCCTCCCAGACCGGGGCACGAACGCGCGTCTCCTGCATCGGCAGGCGGACTCTCAACCACTGCGCCACCAGGGAAGCCCCCTTAAGTATTTTATTTCTATTCTTATATTGATTATCCTTAAAATGTTAACCTGTGTTCTAAACTTGTAAAACCTAAAGCTAATCAGTGTTTCTATTGTCCTGGGTAAAACAAGCACTTTCAGCCCACGTGTTACCATTGGCTAGTGCCGTTTTTTTTTTTTTTCCCGTGTTGGGTCTTCATCTCTAGTTGCAGCACACGGGCTCAGTAGTTGTGGCACATGGGCTTAGTTGCTCTGCGGCATGTGGGACCTTCCCAGACGAGGGATCGAACCCATGTCCCCTGCGTTGGCAGGCGGATTCTTAACCACTGCGCCACCAGGGAAGTCCCTCTCCCATTGCTTTTATTTCTTTAATTTATTAATTTTTAAAAATTTATTTATTTTTTAAAATTTTTGGCTGCCTTGGGTCTTTGTTGCTGTGCGTGGACATTTCTCTAGTTGTGGCGAGCGGGGGCTACTCTTCGTTGTGGTGCATGGGCTTCTCATGGGGTGGCTTCTCTTGTTGCAGAGCATGGGCTCTAGGCGCGTGGGCTTCAGTAGTTGTGGCACTCGGGCTCAGTAGTTGTGGCTCGCGGGCTCTAGCGCGCAGGCTCAGTAGTTGTGGTGCACGGGCTTAGTTGTTCCGCGGCATGTGGGATCTTCCCAGACCAGGGCTCGAACCCGTGTCCCCTGCATCGGCAGGTGGACTCTCAACCACAGTGCCACCAGGGAAGCCCCAGCCATTTTTATATCTTTGAAAAAATTTCTATTCAAATCCTTTGCCTATTTTTTATTGGGTTTTCTTTTTGTTGTTTTTTTTTTTTTTTTTTTTTTTTTTTTTTTGTACTCTGCCTGTGTCACCCCTCATGCTGCAGTGCCTGGCCCTGGGCTAGATGCACTGAAAATACTCCTCACAACTCAGCTCCTCTCAGCATAGATTTCCCACCAGAGTTTGCCCACTTGTGTTCACTCTATAGTGCTTTTAGGTAGCTACTTTTGATATTATGCCCAGAGTTTGTTGTGATTATCTGTAAGAGGATTGGTCCGATAGGATCTTAACTCCACCATTACTGAAAGAAGTTAATATTTTCATATTCATTTGTATAAGCACTTTGTGTTTTAAGAATATTGACAATTTGTTATGCATAATTATGATAGGTAACTTTATAAGTCTGTTGTTTGGCTCTTAAACTTCGTTTTACTATTTCTGGTATACAGAAATTTTTTATTTTGATGTAATTAAGTAAGTTTGTGATTTCTTAATTTTTGCTTAAAAATCCATTCTCATTCAAATACCAGATGAGTATATGCCTAGATTTTTTATTTTCATTTTTCAATGGTCCTAGCTTTTACATTTAACTTTTTGATCTCTTTTGAGTTTATTTTAGTAGATGGTATGTAGTGAAGATCTAATTTGATATTTTTACCGAAGAGCAAGGTAATTTCCTAAACATAATATATGTAGCTGATTCTAATTTTAATAGTAGCCACAGTGTTTCCAATATAGAAAATTAATTTTTAACTTGCTGAAACTTAAGGTGAAAATATACAGCATTAACAAACTATATCAAAATAGTGGGCAAAGTTTGGGGAAGCAAGATTGAGTATGAAAGATGAAACTTTGTTTTGTATGCGGATAGCAGTGAATTAAACCACCGTCACAATCTACTTATATGTTGCCATGTGCGTGTAATGAGCTCAGTCAATCAATTCTCTCTCTTCCTCGTGACCACATACATGGTGCTAATAGCAGAAGTAGAAGTAATAACCAATCAAGCATTAGCTGCTATAATCATAATCATAATCAAAGCGCTATACGAGTGTTGACTGAGAATGATATTAACATACTTAGGTAGAGGGATAAATACTATAAAGGGTAGAGACATAGTGCCATAGGGCAAATAGCACCTGCTTAAGGAAATAAGGGAAGGCTTCCTTGAGAAAGTAATGATTCAGTTGAGACTTGAAAGAGGAGTGGAATTAACCACCTAAAGTGGGGGAGGTTGATAGTGGGGAGAACGTGGCAACTGGCAAAGGCAGCAACAAGCATACGGGCCTGAGGCGAGGAAGACCACAAGCCTTTTGAAGAACCAAAGGACCAACATGGCCGTAGCCAAGAAAGCAAGGGGCAGCGCGATATGGGATGAGGCTGGAGATGTGAGCAGGGTCAAACTGTGCAAGCTGTACGTTACCGAAGGATTTTAATTCTTACCCTAAGAGCCGTGGGGAGGTATGGAAAGATTTTAAGCAAGAGAGTAATCTGATCACATATGCATTTCAAAAAGTGCAGGCTGGTTAAAGTAGGAAAATATTAATATATTGGTGGAAGGCAGGAGTAAGTACAAGGAAACCAGTTAGGAGACTATAGCAGTAATTCAAGTGAGAAGAGATGGTGGCTTGGCACCATACATGGATGGATGAATGGATGGATAGTTGGATGGATGCGTGCAAATGTAACCTCAGTTGAGTTGGCAAGGCGCATGGACTGTAATCTTAAGGCAACTTCATTTTCTTGCCCACTGTCCCTTTAAATTTTCTCCGTTGGATTAGTTCTTTTTCCCTTGGATGAAAGCATGAGCAGACTTTGATTTTTTTGGTTTGTTCCAGAGCACACAAAGAGCCTCAGCTTAGTAATTGCAATAGCCAGTTCACATCATGGTCAAAGCTGTAGACTTGATTTAAATGCGAATTGTGTTCCCTACCCAGTCAGGCTCTGCTGCAGGCAAGAATAAGGGGGGCACAGATGGCTTCTTCTCCCCATCTCCACTTTGCACTTCTCTTCCTTCCTCCTATTGCAAACTCGGGTTCTGACTCCTCCACGCCTGGAATGCCCAGAGGAAGGAGAGAAAGAGGGGGCAGCGGGAAGGTTCCTGCTGGACTGGCTCTGCCGTGAGCTGGAAACGGCACTTTCTGGCCCTAACAGGTGTCTGTCTGAAGGTGTTTCCTTTCATGAGGGTCTTTGTCGTGTCTCTGGGCTTCACACTCGGCTGTCACATCCACAGGTTTTTGGTGAAGGCAAATAAATGCATCCCCATCTCAGCTGATCGCTTATTCCCTCCTCAGCCCCTGGGAACCTGGAAACAGGGAAAGAAAACCTTCTTTATCAAGGTCTGTTCATTCTTCCAGGTGGCCTCCTCGGGCAGGACCTAGATGACCCTGTGTGTTTGTGTGTGCACACGCACTCACGCCTGCTCTCTCGCTTGTGGCCCACGTCAGGTTCACACGAGACCCTCTGCATTACTTCCCCGATGACTGAGAGTCAGCCAGCAGTCTTGCCAACACCTCCCCACCCCCCACCCCCCGCCCCCATTTTCGGTCAATGGCTCAGCAGTTCGGCTCTCATCTGCAAGGTTTCTGTTCTGTGAGGGCGTCAGGTACTGATACATTAGAGCCCCCATGGCAGGGGCATCTAGCAAACTCCCAAGTAGAGCAGTTCTCTCCACAAGGCTTGAGGGGAGGGGTACACATCATCCATCCTCCCTTGCGCTGGGCTTGGGGCTCACCCGAGCATATCTAAAGCTTCTCTCCAGAAATCCTCTCTCTTATTTCTCTATTTTCTGGACCTAGAGCGTGAACATCTTGGGACCTTTGTTCTGCCTACCACTCTAACTGAGCTCTTCAAATAATGAATTGGAAAGAATTATTTCATGAACGTTAGAATTTTAATCAAATCCCTTTGTTTCTTCCTTCAGTGTATGCTACTGCTAACGATATAGAGACATGGAGATGTATTAATCAGTTTGGTTTTTCCTTGCTTTTAAAAAATCAATTTGTAGTATTTTACGAAATTATTTTGTTTACCTTAGATATGAAACTTCATATAAATTCACTGCTTCCATTTTCAACTCAATATTAAGCATCTAATCCATGCAGCGTTATAGAAAAAAATGTTTAAAATACTATTTTTGTTTTTTTTTAAATCCAGATTTGGACTTAAAACCACCACTGAAGTCAATTGGAAGCAATTTTTAACATCATTTTATGAGCCTCAGTTGTTGGAAGCTAGTAATAAAATTCCCCTGTCAAAAAGAAATAGGTATGTAAAAAAAAAAACTAAACTAAACTAAATTTTGGTTACACATATCGTAATATGTAAAAGGTTAGAGAATATCTGAATTACTTTTTCTTCATTTATTGAATGACAAATTAGTCTTCTTTGAATCATTACCAACTTTTGCATAATAAGGTATAGCTTATAAATTATTTTCCATATATTTTTCTTATTTAAAACTGCCTTAAACTATAAGGTAAGTATAATTATTATTCCAATTTCTAGATGAAAAAATAAGACTATATGGGGTCTTCACTAGGTCATAGGCTTAGTGAGTCACGGACGCAGAAACAGAGCCCGAATACCCTCAGTACACACATCGACCCTGCCAACATCACTCTCTGAGCACTAAGTATAATCTTGTAAAATTGTGTACAAACACATATTTGTTAAATATTATATGGAAAAGAGCAATGTATGTTAGCTTGTTTCCCAACCACTCTCTGCATGGTGAAAATATTGTGGATTATTTGCCTTGAGTACCAGTATTTTTGTTTTCATTCTAATGTCTTTTTTTTTTTTTTTTTTTTTGCGGTACGCGGGCCTCTCACTGTTGCGGCCTCTCCCGTGGCGGAGCACAGGCTCCGGACGCGCAGGCTCAGCGGCCACGGCTCACGGGCCCAGCCGCTCCGCGGCATGTGAGACCTTCCCGGACCGGGGCACGAACCCGTGTCCCCTGCATCGGCAGGCGGACTCTCAACCACCGCGCCACCAGGGAAGCCCTCTAATGTCTATTATAACTTCACGTTTATATTTATCACGTAAATTGTGGTGGGCGGTGGTGGCCGAAAACATAAAAAAAATACTTAATAATATGACATTTTCGAATTTAGACTTTCCCTCTAAGAACTATTTTATCTTGATGTGCACCCTGTACTGACCGCCCTATGCAAATCTTAAAGAAGAAACAGACTTTATAACCCCTGCACGTTCATTAAAAGCACTGTGCTCTCTTGTAAAGAAAAATGCACCACAGAGTTAATTCCCGTTTTGCTGGGTCCTATCCCTGTCTCAGGGAATTTATGAATATTTAATGAGCTGTCCTGGTCACCAGCCTTCCAGGTATTCGGAGCCCACTGCACTCCCCACACATCGCATTTCTGGGATGCGGCTCTGTGAGTTCATTTCTTAAGTGAAATTACTTCTGTTTCTTTACAATTTTCTTGTCTCACAGCACCTTGTCCAGGACTGTAGGAATTAACCTGTGAATTTTCTTTACTTTAAAACAGTGGTTCTCAACTGGGGACAATGTTGGCCCCCCAGGAGACATTTTGCCATGTCATGAGACATTTTTCGTTGTCCCCGTTCATGCCAGTGCTTGTGGTCTTTAGGAAAAGCCAGGTTCCAGCGGGTCACACAAGGGGCTCACATTCAACATTTCTGCCACTTCATGTGTTTCTTAAAAGGGGTGGTAAGGGTGTGTGTGTTTATGTGTTCTCACACAACTGGAAAAAGCTGAGACGGCTGTACAGATGCAGCAGTAAACTCCCCTAAACAATTTGAGAGTTGTTCAGAGCCAGTGTGATTCACGATCATTCTTTATTTAGCGGAAAATGTCAAGCTGCCCAACTGAACACTGAAAAGGGAGGCCAGCAAGTGTATATTGTTAGGAGATTCTCCAGCCCCCTTTCTGATCCGAGTCCCTGGTGAAGTTGGCTTTGATCTCCAGAGATGGATGGATGATCATGGGTCTTCAAGGGTACATGCAGACTGCTGGCCCTGAGCTCGGGGAATGAGAGCAAGAGGCAAGAAAGGGAGGTGGATCTGATAGTATAGGTGGTCAGGGCCGTTGTCAGCAGGGAGGGAGAGGTGGTGAAGGTTGACCCCCTCACTGCTTCAGAACTGGAAATGTGTGCCCTCCGTTACCAAGTTGGCGAGTGGGCTACAGCAGTCTGCCTGTACAGGGAGGTGTTTGTCTCAGCAGTGATCGTGGCATCTTTCCTGGTCTTTTTTGAGACCAAAGGCGCAGATCGGCAAGAGGGCTGGCCACAGCTAGTCGGCACGGGAAGAGGTGAGTGATGGCTCAGGAAAGCTGATCGATGCCTATGGGAATCGCATCCATGCCAGCTCCCTTACTAGGTACCACGTTAACCGAGTGACAGATGGGCCCTCACAAGCACATGACACTTTCAGGGAAAGGCGCCATCCAGAAATAAAGCACTATTATAGTTGTTGTTAGGGTGGTGCTTTTTGTTGTTGGTGTCGTTTTTTGCATTAAGAACAGAGTTCAAGAACATAATCTCATTCCTGTTTTTCTCTGAATTCTCTTGTAGCATCAACCCTAGAGATCAATTTCGCAAGGAAAACATTATCACAACGTTATTTAGACGTGAAGATCACTGTGCATCGTTGAAGAAAGCACTGCTGATCATCAGCTCGGTAAGATTTTGAAACCCTTCTCTGGTGAAAAACTGAGTGTTTCAAAGAAGGCTAATACTCAAAACAGGACCAATAAAAACTGTGTATCCATTCATTTATCCACTCAACAAATATTTTTTTGTGCTCCCATTGTATGCTAGGAAATATTCTGAGTCCTTAGGGATACAAAGCCTGACCTCAAGAGCTGGGTCTAGTTGGGAGGATAGAAGACATAAAATTGACTGCGATATAAATGCCAGGGGCTGAGAACCACGTGTGTCAAGATGGTTAAGAATGGAGTGACTAGTCATGATTAGCTGTTTAATTCAGGACTACTCCAGACCTGTTGACCCATCTTCCCACGCCCCAGCCTAGAGTTTATGGGTTCATAACCAACTGTAGCCCACGACAGGGACATTTTCTTAGTTCCAAAGTAGCCTGTTTACTTACTTCGTTGTACTGCAAAGGGAGGCTTATTCACGACTCTGCTTGAAACATTAGCTCCTGTCCCACTTTCAGGTTTATTTTAGAAAGCAGCATTCGGATGCTTTCGGTACATAGCAATATTTCCCAAGTTAGGTATTTACTGAGCACGTCCAGCAACTGAATCTCTAGTAACTAACCAGGAGTGCAATGAATTATTTTGCCTCAGACTCATACTTGAGCGAGTACCAAAGAGGAGCTCCTCGGCCTCCGTGTCCACCTTGCAAAGTCTGCCGACCGAGGGGCAGTCTGCACTGTGGGGCAGGGCTCTGGGGAGGCCCCCAGGGCCTGGAGGCGGACCTATAGGTTTGGGGTGTGCTCTCTGCTCTGGAGGCTGGGGCTCCGCACCTCTGTCCGTCTAGAATGCCGCTGCCTGGTGTGGATTCCAAGGTTTGGGGTCCTGCTTTCGTGGGGGAGACGCTTTAGTTGGTACACCAGCTGTCATTAATCTCGATGCCCATATGGCCTGTTCTCTCAGGATGGACAGGAATAGTGACACTGACTGTGTGCCGGGCCCCGTCCTCGGTGATTTTCTCGTATTCGCTCACGTCGGCCGCTCAGCACCTCTGTGAGGTGGACCCTATCGTCATCTTCATTCAGTTCTTTTATTCCGTCCTCATTTGCTGAGGAAGGGAACGTGGGGGCGCGTGCCCGGCCTGAGGCTCCCAGCTAGTGAGTGATGGGGCCAGGATTCGAACGGGCCTCCCCAGAGCGGGCGCGTTCCGCCCTGCGCTGAGCCGCCTGCTAGCGTGTCGGGTGGACCACCTCTTTAAGATAAACGAAGGCGTCCGTGTGTTCATCCCCCTCAGCCTGTATTAGTATACTGCAGAAGTAATTTAATTAAAAATAGTGAAATCTTCATCTCCGCTAACGGAGAACTGTCATAATGCTTACCATGCCAAATATGTCACTGACGGACCGCTCGGCAAACAGACTGACGGACACACATGAGAGGGTGGGGGATTGAGTGCCTGCCCCACGCCGGACCCGGCCTTGGGCGCTTAGGTCGAACTCGTAGATGAATGAGGTGAAGTCCCTGCTGACAATAAGCTCAGCCTCTGGAGCAAAACAGGAGAGCCACGGCCATCAGATGCTTGAGAGCTGCAAGGGCGTGGTTTCCAGTTGAGATGCCCGCTCCAACCCCTCCGACCAGTTACCTGGTCTTGGCCACATTCTGGGACCTGGAAGGAGAAGGAGAGCACAGGGAGAGAGCCAGGAGTGGGCAGGGGTGGCCCTGTTGCCTGGCTACAGAGGGCAGCCCTGGGAAGCAGGTCCCCGTGCTGTAGAGAGGGGCACAGAGCTGTTCGAAGATGCTTTAGAGCCACTCCAAGCAAGCGGTGTGTGCCGCCTCCACACGCTGCCATCCTCCCTCCACGCGGGCCCATCACCCTGGTCACTTCCATTTACATCAGCTGTGGCTCATTTTCCTGCACCCGGAAACAATCTGTACTCTGCCTGTCCACGTACTCTTATTCTCGGTGTTAATATTTGCAGCTCACATGACTTTATACATAGAAAGTCCACAAGAATCTTCAAAAAAATATTAGAATTAATAATAGAATTGAGAAGGTCATTGGATACAGGGTCAATATGCAAAGATCAATAATATTTCTATAACCTGCGGTAAGCAATTAGAAAAAGAAGTTTTAAAATATCATTTCTAATAATATTTTAAAAAACCAAATACCTAGAAATATATCTAACGAAAAATGTGCAAATTCTCTACATTGAAGGCTAGAAAGGTTGCTTATACAAATAGCCATCCTTTACAAACTTTCAGAAGGTATAGCAGGAGCACTTCTCAACTAATTCTCTGAGGCCAATATTATCCTGATACCGAAGCCAGACAAAGAGATCACAAGAAAAGAAAATCACAGATCAATATCCTTTGTGAATATGGTTGCAAAAATTCTCAAAAAAGTATTAGCAAAGTGAATCCAGCAACATGTAAAAAGGATTAAATGCTACGACCATGTGAGATTTATCCCCGGACTGCAAGGTTTGTTTAACTTCCAAAAGATCAATTAATGTAATACAAAATAGAAACAAGGACAAAACTGCATGATCATAGATGCAGAAAAAAATATTAAAAAAATTCAACACTCATTCAGGATAACAGTTTTCAACCGACTAGGAATAGAAGGGAAATTCCCTAACCTGATAAAGGGCACTTACGATAAACCCACAGCTAACAGCACAGTTAATGGTAAAAGACTAAATACTTTCCCCCTGAGATCAGGAAAAACACAATGATCTCAGCTCTAGCTACTTCTTTTCAACATTATACTGAAGTTCTAGACAGTGTAATCGGGCAAGAAAAGAAATAAAATGCATACAGATTGGGAAGAAAGAAGTAAGACTGTCTTTATTCACAGACAACATGATATTTATTGTAATAGAAAATTCTAAGGAATGCACACACACACACACACACTGCTAGAACTAATAAATGAATTCATCAAGGTCACAGGATACAAGATCAATATACAAAAATCAGTCATATTTCTATAAATGAGCAATGAACAATCTGAAAATGAACTTCAGAAAGCAATTCCATTCTCAATAGCATAAAAAGAATAAATTACCTAGGAGTCAATTTAACAAAAGAAGTGCCAGGCTTGTATGCTGAAAATTGTAAAAAACTGTTAAAAGGAAAAGAAGATGTAAATAAGGGAAGAGACATTCCATATTCATGGATTGGAAGAATCAATATTATAAAGGTGGAAATTCTCTCCGGACTGATCTGTAGATTCAATGCAAACCCCATCAAAATCCCAGCTGGCTTTTTTGCAGAAATTGAAAAGCTGATCTTAAAAATTCATTTGGAAATGCAAAGGTGGCAGAATAGCCAAAACAATTTTGGAAAAGAAGAATGAAGTTAGAGTACTTAAACTTCCAGATTTTAAATCTTAGGATAAAGCTACGGTAATAAAGACAGTGTGATACTGGCATAGGATAGACTTATTTGTTGACGGAACATAATTGTGAGTATGGAAATAAACACTTACATTTATGGTCAGTTAATTTTCAACCAATTCAGTAGGAGAAAGGATAATCTTTTCAACAAATGGTGCTGAGACAATTGGATATCCATAGGCAGAAAGATGAATTTAGACATTTTCTTTACATCATATACAAAAATTAACTGAAAATGGACCATAGACCTAAATATAAGAGCTAAAACGGTAAAAGTCTTAGAAGAAGACATATGTGTAAATCTTTGTGACCTCGTGTTAGGCAAATATTTCTTAGATGTGACACTAAAAGCATGATCCATAAAAGAACAAAATCTGTAAATTGGACTAATCAGAATTTAAAACTTTTGTGCTTCGGAAGATACCATTAATGACAGACTGAGAGAAAATATATGTAAAGTATATATCTGGTGAAGGACTTGTATCTAGACTATATGAGAACTCTTAGAACTCAATAAGGAGACAACCTGATTTTTTAAATGGGCAAAAGATTTTAATAGACATTTCACCAAAGAATATATAGGAGTGGCCAAATAGCACATGAAAAGATGCTCAACGTCATTAGTCATCAGCGAAATGCAAGTCAAAACCACAATGAGATATATCACTTCACACCCTCTAGGATGGCTGCTATCAGAAAGACAGACAGCAATAAGTGTTGGTGAGATTGTGGAGATGGAACTCATACACTGCTGGTGGGAGTGGAAAATGGTGCAACTGCTGTGGAAAACAACATAGTAGTTTCTTAAAAATTTCAGCAGAAATTTACCCCATGACCCAGCAATTCCACTCCTAGGTATCTGCCCAAGAGAAGTAAAAACATGTGTCCACACAAAGGGTTGTGTGCAAGAGTCCATAGTAACATTATTCATAATTTCTAAACTGGAAACAATCAAAATGTTCATCAACTTATGACAAGATAAACAAAATGTGCCCTATCATACAATGGAATAGTAATATCAGGAATAAAGAGGAACAAAATACCGATCCATGCAACACCATGGATGAACCTCAAAAACATTATAGTAGGTGATAGAAGCCAGATGGAAGGTGCGTACAGATGCATATACTGTATGATTCTATTTACCTGAAATATCCAGAAAAAAGCAGATATAGAGAGTTAAAAAGCAGATTCGTTGCCTTAGGATAGAGATGGAAATGGAGAGTGAATACCAATGGGCACAAGATTTCTTCGGGGTGATGAAAATATTCTGGAATTAGATAGCGGTGATCGTTGATAAATTTACTGAAAATCATAACTATTAGTTGTCAGTGATTCCCGTTTGGACATTAAACAATTGTCACTCCCAAACCAAAAAGTGCCCTGCACATATCCTCTAAATTACTTAATTTTCTCCAAGAGGACCTTATATCCTTTTCAGATTTTGGACCCCAAAGTCGTAGCTGACATTTATACACTGCTTTATCACTTAACAAGTCTTTGGTCACACTGGTATCCGCCATATCTCCCTATGAAGAGGTAGGGTTCTTTATTTCCCCTGCTTTTCCATTGAACAGTTTCTCTCAGTTTTGATATTGAATTTACTTATCGGTAACTTTTTATTCCGGGGGAAGAAATTTGCCTCGCAGTATTTTGCTCATAATGTTTTCTTTATGCAGCATGGCTGAAATTTTTTCTCTAAGTAATTGTACATTTATGTAAGTGATGAGGTTGGTGGTAGTGAAAACGAGCATGGTTAATATTCTTAGTGAATCGGCTAGTTGTAATTGAATTTCCAGGGAGTTCTGTGCCCCATGTAGCTGAGCCGCGGGGCCCTCAGGTGGGTTGGGGCAGGAGGAGCTGTTGTGGTGCCCCGTGACAGCCAGCATTCAGCCTGTCCTGGGAAAAGGGTCAGCCTCTTTCCTCTCTTGGGACTGTCTCCCGCCATGTCCTGACAGAGAACCTTGTAGGAACTGCACTTGCAAAGTTCTAGATTCCCTTCCCCCCGACCGCTCTTGGCATGTGGGTTATACAGTGATGATCATCAGTTGAGGTGTTCTTGTTTCACATCATGATTCTATCTGGCCCAAACTCACGCTTTATTAAGTGCTGCTAAATACACGTCATGCTCTTCCTTCCTTTTTTTCTTTTTAAAAAATTCCCTTATATACTCTCATGCTCAGAAACCTGACGGACATATAACAGGGGAAGAATTGCGACATATTCTAAATTGCATGGTTGTAAAAATAAGTGATTCAGAATTCAAAGAACTAGTGCAAACGCTTGACCCTGGGTGCACCGGATGGGTCAATGTCAGCACGTTTATTGAACTGCCTGAAGAGAACCCTAAGGTGAGTTTTACGACAACTTCACGTTTGCTTTTCTGTTTACGGCAGGAAACTTAAGTGTTCTTAGTGAAATAAGAGATGCAGGTGAAATATGGTTTAAATAAATGGATGAGCACATTTTTCAGCTGGGTTAATTTTTAAGTAAGAGTTGTGTTTAAAAGTTGTTTAACTTTGAGTTTTTAAGTCTCATCGAAGGATGCTCTTTGACATTTCTGAAAACTTTTCCTTGAGTGACAGCACTTTATACGCTGGATGTGACTCCTTTTCCCAGCATTGCAGCGGCACTGCTCTTGCAATCATGTCTTGCAGTAAAAACAAAAACAAAAACTGCTTATTGCCTCTAGTGACAAACACTTACTTTTAGTATTTGTTTCTTTTGGCTGAAAAGTTGATGGTTTTATTATTAAAAATGCGTCTATAACTTTAATAGCTATTAGCATTTTAACATTTTAAGGACTTTAAAAAATCAGATTGGTTTCAGATAATGCGTGCAGTAAGCACTGACAGAGTCTCGCTGAAACGTCCGTTAACGACTTTCTTTACCAGGCACAGCTTAGCTTTTGGTTTCAGTATTATGGCTTCCTGAACGCCCACCTTGTGCACATCCTAAACCGTGTCACTCAACCCTTCTTGAACGCTGATTCAAAAGTGAGTCCCAGAGCGCTTCTACACGCAAAAATGAAGAAGTGCAACTTTTCCAGAACCCTCTGCCGTGGGACAGACCCTGTGTTAGCTTTTGTAAACCATCGCCTCTGGCTGTCACAGCAGCCCTGCACATAGCCACCTTTTTTTCTTTAAAAACAGAAATACAGACACGTGAGCAGCCTGCTCTCCACGTGGCCCAGCAGCGTGCTCTCTGCCTACTCTTGAGTCAGACGCTGTCAGCCTCCAGGCTGCAAACCCTCTAATGGCGTTGGGACCCGCAGGATAAAGCAGAACTTCCCCACGTAGCGGATGAGGTGCCGCGTGGTCCAGCCCTGCCGCCTCTCACGGGCTCTCCCCACCGCCGCACGGCCCGGGTCCTCGGGCTCCCCAGGTTCCCGCCGCCATCCTCGGCAGTGCAGCTCCTGCCAGCATCCCCTTCCTGCTCCCTGGTCCAGGGCCCATTCTCCAGGGACCCTCCCTGACCCCTCTGATGAAGCCTGTCGTGCAGTCCTCCACCTCACACACCTGTGCCAGTCACAGGGTCACGTTTCTGTCACGATGTTGTCGTGCCTCCAGGAAGGCGGAGGCCTTTCTGGTTTTACTGCCCATTGTACCCACGGGTATAGCCCAGCAGCACTCACAAAGCAGTTTGTTGAGTGAGTGTTAATATAAACAAGTGAATTAGAAAACGTTAGAAGGCAGAGATATGCAAATAGAAGAAACTTAATATCACTGCTAATTCTAACACTGAGGAACTGGGTTACATTGTTACTCTTTTTTTTTTTTAATTTTTAAATTTATTTATTTTTTTGCGGTACGCGGGCCTCTCACTGTCGCGGCCTCTCCCGTTGCGGAGCACAGGCTCCGGACGCGCAGGCTCAGCGGCCATGGCTCACGGGCCCAGCCGCTCCGCGGCATGTGGGATCTTCCCGGACCGGGGCACGAACCCGCGCCCCCCTGCATCGGCAGGCGGACTCTCAAGCACTGCGCCACCAGGGAAGCCCTGTTACTCACTCTTATACTTTGTTGCATATTCTTCCAAACCTTTATACCTACACAGGCATATGATTTTTTGCAGCTTTATTGAGGTATCATTGATATATAAAAACTGCACATATGTAATGTATATAATTTGATGAACTGGATATATGTATACTTTCATATATAGTATCTATTTTATTTTAAAATGAGACCACATAATTAGTGACTTTTTAGTTTGTCATTGATTAACATATTGTTAACCCTTAGTGTCAGTAAAAATTCTGCTATGTAATATTAAAAGATGCAGCATATTCCCTGCTCTTATAATCTAGGTGTTCATTTTTCTTCCTTTTATAAATTTTGCTGCAAGGAATATTGTAGTGCCTCCTTTTTTTTCTTTTTGCATCATCCTATGATAATTTCTTTAGTATAAATTTCCAGAAATGGAATAAAAATTTTATATATTATTTTATTTTATTTTTATTTTTTTATATATTATTTTAAAAATATTTTAATTATTTTAAAAGTTGAATATATGTATGAAGTACAGAATGCAAAAGATGCAGAAGGGAATACAGTGGAAGTGAGTTTTCCCTCTACCTCTGTCCCCAGCCACTCCCCAGAGACAGTCACTGTTACTCTAGAGGCTGTAGATTATCAAATTGTCTGATGTTATCCATTTTCAACACTAGCAGTTTGCTTCCTTTTTAATTTCTGCCATTCCGATAGGCAAAAATGTCATCTCATTATTCTTTCCCTTTGCATTTATTTGATTTCTAGGTGATGGATTTTTTTCATGTTTCCTGTACTTCTTAAAAATAAGCACAAGTTAAAAGTTATTATCCCATTTCCAGATGGGGATTGGGGGGGGGGGCGGAAGCTCACTTCTCAAGGTCTAAAGCTATTGGCTAATAATCAGGGACAAAGCTGGCAATCCAAGTCCGCCTGCCTCCAAATCTCCTACTGCCTTTATGACTGATTTGTATTTATATATTTTCTCTTTCCCAATTAGCTAAGCAAAATATCCTCCTGTAAAGACACCAAGGCACCTCTCTTCCTGGCTTGGGATTCGGTAAGTAACGCTTTCCTATGTGGCCCCAAGGTGCTACCACCCCAGGTTACAAACGTGCAGCTTGGTAAATATGTTTGTTTTTTCTGTTAGGTGGAAGAAATTGTTCATGACTCCATTGCCAGGAATCTACAGGTTTTCTATAATATGCTGCGGTCACATGACCTTGGAGACACGGGGCTCATTGGGCGAAATAACTTCAAGAAAATCCTGCGCGTTTTCTGCCCATTTTTAACAACCGAACATTTAGTAAAGTAAGTTTTCTGGTAACAAAATTTAATTTCATGCCATGTTTTCCATAAAGTCTGTTTCACAATTTTAAACCTTTTTCTACGTATTTTTTTTTTTGCCATGTTAGTAGGTAGTACTGATAATAGCTCCTATTTATTGAGTCTGTGCTAAGCATCGGGCGTTGGTTGAGAGTCTGGCCTATATGCTGTGTCATATAGTCCTCACCACAAGCGTGTAAGGCAGCTATGACGGTTCCTCTCGTGGATAAGGAAATGGAGGCCTGGAGACGTTAAGCACCTTCTTGGGGTCACACAGCTAGTCAGTGGAGCCTGGGTTCTAGCTCTGCGTGGCTGCATGGCTGCAGTCTGCATGACTCCTATGCTCTTAATCGTTATGCCATTTTACCTCCCAGGGTGTCCGGCTATGATCAGCCAGCCCATAAATGGTAACTTGAATTATACTTTTCTTTCATTTTAGGTTAAAACTTAATTTGTGGTGGATGAGCCGAAGCTGGGGGGCGGGGGGGACAGGGATATTAGAGAAAGAAGAGAACGGTGTCCTGAAGGCCCCAGGGGTCCCCTGCCTGGTGTCCCTTTCACCCTCCACACGGAGGGGCTCACCCCTTGGGGCATTCCCTCTCTGCGGATGACCTTGACAACCCGCAGGCCGAGCCGGCACTCTGCAGGGCATGACGCCTCCGACACGCCACCTGCCACCCACTTGCTGCTGTCCCAGAACTCAGAGCTGCACGGCCTCAGGGACGGGGGCCGGTGTTTCCCCGCGTGTGGGCAGTGATCTGGGAGATCACTGTGGGTGGAAATCCAGCGGAATCACAGCGATTCTCTTTCATTCCTTCCGATTGGAATGTTAAAAATCTTATTTATTGTTTTTCTTTACATTACATTGATTTAAAGTGACCTGAAACACAGTTGATCTTATTGAAAATTGTTGGCCTCTTGAATCTCCTTTCTGTGAACACTCATGTCTCATAGCCCGTTTCTGCTGCGGTTTGTAAGAAGAGGAGGGGGAGGCCTAGGCTTTCCCCAGGAAGAGGGCCTTGCAGAGAGCTTGGCGTGCCAGGCCGGGTGTTTGCATTCACCCAGTTTACGGAACGTTTGCAGAAAGATCAGTTCGCTAGTGGGTGGAAGAAACACGGCACAGGGGAGAAGCAGGTGACAGCAAGTCCAGAGAGGGTTGTGGAGGAGCTCAGGGAGGGGCGAGGGCCTGGGCTGGGCAGTGGGCAACGGGGGGAGGCCGCCTTGATGCCCGGGTCTGCAGGGGCTTCAGTCGCTCGCTGGCTCGTGGCTCAGCTGCGCGTGTCCGGGGAGAGGGAGAGAGGGAGAGGGGCAGCGGAGCCCGGGGCTGGCCGGGCGGTTCTCTTCTTCCTCCACTTGGTCTGTCACTCAGGAGTACTGCGCGAGCCTCCTGCATCCTGGCCGTCCTGTTAATAGGTTTACAGAAACCCCTTCATTTACAGAGTGGTCTAATGTGAGGGAAACAGATGCAGATGCACCCCGCGTGGCATGTGAGCCCGGAGGGCGGTGCGCAATTCCTGGAGGACACTTACGGCCCGGAGGCTGGGACGTGGGGGCGTGGGGGCGTGGGGGCGTGGAGGCTGGGGCGTGGGGGCGTGGGGGCGTGGGGGCGTGGCATGTAGGGCGAGACGCTCCCCAGGGATGCGGTGCTTGAATCTGGAGAAGGAAGGGGAGAGCATTTCAGGCTGTAGGCTAGCAGGAGAAAGCCCAGAGGGCTCGGGGCCCACGGCACGTCCACGTGGACAACTGGGGCAGGAGTGTGTTGGGGAGGACGGTAGGGGCACGGTACCAAAGGGCGGGCAGGAGGGACCGTGGCTCTACACCACGGAACCAGATTCACCCGGCGGGCAGGGTTCTCCGCAGGGTCTGAGAGCCACCCAGAGGGCTTTGAAAACCCTGATGCCAAGCCCCGTCCACAGGCTGGCCCGGCACGGGTCTGCTGAAATCCCCGCTGGCTGTACCCTGCAGCCGTAGTTGAGAAGCAGAGCTGAGGGGGAACTGGAGCCTGCGGGTGGCTTTACACGGGGGTGGGTGGCCACTGCAGATTTGTGCCTTATAAAGATCGCTCTGGCTCCGGTGCGGGGAACAGACATAATGGAGAGAGAGGGAAAGAAGAGGCTTGAAAGGAGGGGGCGGCAGAGGACTGCAGGGGGCGACTGCTTTGGGATAGGTGTGGGCAGTAGAAGGACAGACCTGGTGACTCTGGACCGGGAGGCTGATGGCAGAGGAGGGAAAGGAGTCTCCAGTGATGCCAGGGGCTGCTGGCCAGTGAGAGAACAGAGAAGGAGTCAGCCAGTCGGGGTGAAAACACGGGAAAAAGACTCCAGGAGGACGTGGGGCTCAGAGAGGAGTCTGGGCCGTGATGAGTCTCCAGCGTCCTCCTCACACCGACAGTTCGTTCATTCGTTCAACAAGCATTTGTCCGGGGTGGATGGGGGGCCGTCTGAGGTGAGAGGGCTGCAGGTGGGACCTGGCAGAACACCACCAGACAACCAGGGCCCTGGCTGGTCCAGCCGCAAAGGAGGCCGAGAAGGTTGGGGCAAGGGGACAGGAAGGGCGGTGCCTGGGGCTAAGGGGGCAGCAGGAGGCCAGCCAGGTCCGACGTCGCTTGGGAAGCAGGTGGGCTGAGCAGGGGCCGGGGCTGGGAGGGGCGGGTGGACCCCCCCAGCAGGTGTCAGGGATGTTTGTGGAGTGTAGATTGCAGTGCTGAGAAGGGGTTCACCTGCTTCACAGACAGGCTTTGTGCTTGTCTGTGGGCTGGGAGGAGAAGTCAGTGGAAAGCCAGAGGCTGGAGAGAAAAAGTGTTGATAGACGGAGCCAGGCCAGGAAGAGGGGTGGGCGTGGCCGCTAACCTAGGAGTCCCGCCCTCCGGACTTCGGTTTCCTCCGTGCAGTGCAGGGGGAGGTGAGATCATCAGCTGAGGGGGACGTTGGAGAAGGAATAGGAACCCTGGGAAACTGCAACTTCCAAGGGGCAAGAGAGGGGAACCTCTTGGGGGTCTCTGTTTACTTGTCCATAAAAAGGAAGATGTCGCCCCAACTTTGGGCGTTCATGTTCTACCCTGAGTACATTTTATTTTCTTTACATCAACTCCTCTTTTTCTGAAGTATATTAATTTTTTTAAGGCTTTTCTTACCACCATACATGTAAAAGCATCATCACTTGCTATAAAGAGGTTACACTAAGACTGCATTTCATGAAAACAATATGATTAAATCCTAACGAGATGTCTCTATCTGCCAAGCACTCTGAGTGTGAGACTTGCTATCGCTTTGTTAAAATATAGGTTAATAAGTAGAAGGAAATATGAACTACGTTAGATATCACTTGACGTAAAAGAATTGTAAATTTGCAAACACGTTAAAAGATAGAGCAGGGAGGGAGAGAAACTGGTCCTCTCACGTGTGCCTTGTGGGCGTGTAAATGATAAAGCCCCTTTGGAAATCAACTTGATGTAACAAGAACCGCCAGCCACGCGCCCCCCCCCCCGCCAACCAATGGAGCTACCCTTTATCTCTGTGGTTCTCCTACGAATACACACCGTGAACTCGTGTGGAGGTTCAGGGTGTGTTTGGACTGCCAGGGGCGTGGATTGGGGTGGGGTGGGAAGGAAGCGAGGATGAGCCCCAGCTTCCGGCTTGAGCATCTGCGTACTCGGGATTGTCGCCTGAGCTGGGGGAGTTTCAGGGCTGAAAATCAGAAGTTCCATTTTGGACGTGTTAACCTGCAGAGGAGACTGGTGACCCCCACCACCCAGAGTGACAGGTCACTCTGTTCTCCTCCTTCTCCACCTCCCCTCCACCCCACCTCCCAGGGACTCTCTACCTGTCACCCGGCTCCATTTTTCATGGCTCTTGTCATTTGTTTATGTTTATTACCTGTGCCACCCACCAAGGATGTAAAGCACAGGGACTTTGTCTCTTCACTCCCAAAGTCCCGGTACCTAGGAGTGGAACCGTACCCGGCTCACGGACAGGGCATCTGAAGTGTCAAGCGACGGAATGAATGAATGGATGAGTGAACTTAAGTGGATTGGTTGTACAGGCAATTGGATATTTGAGATAGAAGCCCCCCTATTCTCTTCTCCATTACGTAGTCAGTCTTTGTCTAAACTACAAAGACGATCACGTTAAAACCCTGCTTGAAGCAATTGGGTGTCCTCTTGCCATTAGGGAAATACCAGATGCTTTAACAGAGCGTGGCTTCCCAGCCCGTCAGGATCCTCAGACCTCTCCAGAGAGGCTTCGCTGGTGGCTCAGCGGTTAAGAATCTGCCTGTCAATGCAGGGGACACGGGTTCGAGACCTAGTCTGGGAAGATCCCACATGGCCGCGGAGCAACTAGGGCCGTGCGCCACAACTACTAAACCTGCGCCCTAGAGCCCGCGAGCCACAGCTACTGAGCCTGAGTGCCACAACTACTGAAGCCTGTGTGCCTAGAGCCCGTGCTCCGCAACAAGAGAAGCCACCGCAATGAGAAGCCCGCGCGCCGCAACGAAGAGTAGCCCCCGCTCACCGCAACTAGAGAAAGCCCGCGCGCGACAACGAAGACCCAGTGCAGCAAAAGTAAATAAATAAAATAAATTAATTAATTGAAAAAAAGAAAAAAACCTCTCCAGAGCTCGGGCTCTGCAGCCAGACTGCCTGGGTTCAAATCCCGGCTCGGCCCGGAGCTAGCTGTGAACTTGGGCAAGTTCTGAGCCTCTTTCCTCCTGCAAATGTTACTTAGAGAGTTGTGGTCAGGATCAAATGAGGTAATAGGCATAAAGCCTCTCACCCAGTAGCAAGCCCATGGGAAGCTCTCGTATGCTGCGGCTGTTCTGCAGGTCCCAGCTCAGCTGGGCCGACTGGCTTCCTATTTCTTGAGAACACCAAGCTCTCTGTTGCCTCTGGGCTTTTCGGTGATCTGTTCCCTCGGTTCAGAATGAGCGGTTTCCCAGCCTCTTGCAGCTCCAAGAGGTGGGCATTGCTTTGGTTTTCTCACAGCTGTAGCTGTAATACTGAACGCCATGCTCATCACCGAGTGTTACTGAAGCAATTATAACAATTGCTAGTACTTACTGAGCAAAGCCTAGTCTGGAGCTCATGCCCTGACCCCTGGCTACATGCATGTCATCGTCATATTGTGATCCTGTCATTCCAGCTGTGGTTTACTGAGCACAGATACATGTAGCAGGCCAGCCCAGGGCTCGCAGCTTTACGTGGATCCTCGTATGGAATTTTTACAGTAATCCTCTGAGGTGGGGACTTTCATTACGTGCATTTTATAGACAAGGAAACTGAAGCACAGAAAGGGTCCCGTGCCCCAGGTCAGAGCTTCTCCGACCCTTTGATGCTCTTAAAAGTTATCAAGGATCTCAAAGGGTTTCTGTTGTATGGAGTGTGTCTACCAGTACTTACTGTATGAGAAGCTAAGACTGAGACCTTTAACCTGTCATTGCAGAAAATGAGAGTGCACTTACTACTTGTGTTTCCCTGTAGGCTCAGGAAAAACTTTGGGACTTCAAAATAAGGATTTATTGGATAATAAAGAGGTTACAGAAATTATAGCAGGGCTAACCCCCAGGAGCCGGTAAGGAGCTAGTAAAGTGCTGTAAAGAAACTGAGCTGAGCTGATCTCTGAAAGCTCACTCTGGCTCCTCATGGAAACCCTGCACGTTTCTGCAGCTTTAGACCGTGTTAGGGAGCGCAGCCCACACGAGCACACACTCCACCAGCGGTCGGAGCAAGGAATGATCACGTGCCTTGCAGCCTCTGGAAAGTCCGCTGTACACGCACCAGAGACTCAGGGTGGAAGAGACAAATGACATCGTGTATTCGTGTGAAAAGAGTCGTGGCCTCACTGTGCCGGGGAAGTGTCCGCGGACCAGACCTCGTGAAGCCCGCCTTCAGTCACGGAGCCGATATCCAGACCCCGGGAGGCAGAATCCAGGGCTCACGGCCACACCTACTGTGCTCTAAGCCTTGTGCATTTTAACGGATCTGTGGAATTTTTTCTTGGGTCTCAGGCTTTACCAAGTTTGCAACAATGAACACGTACAACCTTTATGATTAGAAAAATATTAACAAACAAAATGTTTGAAAAGAAAAAGATCCTGCCATATTAGTGGTTTCCTATGTTTTTCTCAAATATTTGCATATCCCAAAATTCCAATAAAGTACTTCCATAATTCCATACCAAATTTCTCACGAAATTTTTTATTTTACATTTATTATATCTTTATTGCAGTATTCTTACAAACAATAAACTACACATATTTAAATCACACAATTTGAGGAAATCCATCATGTGTATATATCTCCATGAACCCATCGCACGCTGTCAATCCAGATACCAAACTTTTTCATTCCCCCTGAAGCTTTCTTGTGCCCTTTTGCAATTCATCTCTTCCACCCACCTAGCACCATGTCACTACAGATGACTTTGCATCTTCTAGGATTTTCTATACATGGAAGGCTACAAGATGTTCTCTTTTTTTGTTAGGCTTTATTCACCAAGCATAATGATTTTGTGGTTCACTCATGTGGTTGTGTGGTTCTTGGTCATTGCTGAGTGGAATTCTGTTTCATGGCCTCACCCCACTTTGTGGATTCATTCCCCTATGGATGGACATTTGGTTTGTTTCCAGTTTTTGCTATTACAGATAAAGCCACATGTGTTACACGTCTTTGTGTAGACATACATTTTTATTCTTTCGGCTAAGCGCCTAGGGCTGGAACAGCTGGTTCCTCTGGGGAGTGGACAGTCAGTTGCCAAAGTGTCTTCCAAAGTGGCTGCACCATTTTGCATCCCACCAGCAGCGGAGGAGGGCCATAGTGACCCACATCCTTGCTGGCACTTGGTAGGGCCAGTCTTCTTTCAGCCATTCTAATGGGTGTGTTCTAATTATTTTTGAAGTTCAGACTCTGCAGGAAGTTTCAGGATACTGCTTCAGGCAGAATCCTTTACAAGAGACTTTTGGCATGCCTGGGAATTAATGGCCCACCCACTGTCTCTCCAGTTCCTGTTCCAAAGGATCAGCTGTTAAATTAACATCTTCAAAAAGGGAAGCAGCAGCAGCCAGATCTTTCTGAGAGGTAAAATAAAGCAAAATGGAGGCGTTTATTAAAACCACTGTGCCTACCGCAGTGAAGATAGTTAATAAATATTTGTTGACTGAGTATTTAAATATTTTATGATTTAACTAAGAAAGATGGCCAAGTATAAAAACAGTGATTAAAGTCGGGGATTTTAGAGCAAGCAGCAGAGATCTTGGGAATTAGTGCGTTGACCTATTAATTCTAGAACTGAAAGCTGAGAGATCTGGGTCTTACCTCGGGTTATTCACAAGCATGGTGCTCATCCTGGGGGAAGGACCCAGGACTTTCAACTCCCAGAGGACCCGCCTGCCACTCAACTGCTACGTACCTGCGTTCACACTTATTCTTCTCCAGAAACTTAGATTCCTTACCACTGTTGAATATTTATTGCAAAATATACTCATTAAACTGGTGAACATTTTCTAACATGAACGATGGAATTATTTAAATGATTGCCAAATTGAATTGTAACAATAAAACATAGTTAGTAAATCTATTAAAAGTCAGACTGATGAATACTCGAGCTCTTCTTCATTTTGAAAAACAGAGGTTTCATCTCATGAAAAGGTATTATTTTAACTTGCTTGTTCATAGCTTATAAAAAAATCCACAAGGAGAGGTAAAATGTAGAACTGTTCAGCCGACTTCACGTTGTCATATCCCCTTTAAAAAATTCTTAAGTGTAGAGCAATGGGAATATTTTAATGCTATGCTAATGAAATTTGAATATCTGGGCACTTCAGTAGTAGCTGCTTTATGAATGGGCAGAAAGATGGTATTTTAAGAGAAAGGTTAAATATTCTGTGATGAGATACGTCTGCCTCCTAAAAAGCAGTGAAAGAAGTAATAGCAATTAAGCATTTCATAAAGTGTGGGCATTCCTGGAGAGCTCCTAAAGCCGACGGAAGCAGCAGGAAAGGAGTAGAAGTCTCTTCTCCAGGACTATCTCATGGTTGTCAAAACGGGGTCCAGGAGACTTCTGGAGAGCTGAAGAATAATTATCCTTCAATGACACATACATTCTCACGCTCAGACCCAGAGCACATCACGTAAGATCTCTCTTTTATAAATTAAGTTGATTTTGTGAATCAGCTTGGTTTAATCGTGGACGTCCCCTCCTTCCCACGGCTGTTTGATGACCTCTTTGATCTAGTTACCACATAACGGCCTATTTAATTGAAGGCCTATAATAGGCTCTGACTTTTCATTTTCCCGGTTCACAAAAATATCCTTTTTCAGCCATGTCTTCCCCGTCACACAGCACATTCAGCCAGCTCAAAGCACAGCTGAAAATCTTAGCACAAGGATGACAGCAGCCCCTTCTCTGAAGCTCCCCACCCTGGCCTGCTGCCACGTGCTGGCGTCTCAGGGAGAGCTTTACCCGACGCCGTGCTGCTGGCCTGTCTCTGGACCTGCAAGCCATGGGTGTGTGAGAAGTCCTCAAGTCACTCCATCGACCTCAGCATCTCTTTCCTCCTTTGTGAAAAGGGGATGGTAAACCCCCTTGCTGTCCTGGGTTGAACTGTACGTGGGTGAGGTCTACAGGAAGTGCTCTGCTGCATCTGTGTGCCTGCTTGTGATTTTAGAGCCAAGCCCACTGAGAGTAAAAGTGCTGTGACCAAGAATATGACCAAGGATGCGGTTATTGAAAAACTCAAAAACCGTATACGGCAGCAGGACCCGGCACTCAGAAAACGATTTCTGGACTTCCGCAAGGAGCCTGACGGCGAGATTAATGTACGTGACTTCAGGAAGGTCGGAGAATGGGTTTCTTTTTGTTTCTGTATTTCCTCCTTTCCTGAAGAAGTTCAGCTGTTTTCTTATACTAGCACGCTTTAAAGGATAGACATTTAAGTTTTTTCATTAAGGGTTTATTCCAGGGCAAAGCAGATTCATTTCTAGGCATCTTTCAACAATTGGAAAGGATTCTTCTGGCCAAAAATGTCTTTGGCAACTTTCTCAGAGCATGCTTTTGATTTGGATGTGGCCGGCTTTTGATAGTTAAACTTTCCAAACACAGCGTTCATTGTCGCATTCTTTGGCCATCCGCTGAGTACCTGTCTCCCTGCATGTGGTGGGGCGGCGTGCAGGCGGGAGCGAAGCTGCTCGGGGGCCCCCATCCCTGCCAGCAAGGGGTCCCCGCTATGCTGCGATAACAGAGCTGTGGTTTGTTCCTCCAGAAAGTGGGGAAAAAACCTGGCAGGGAAAATGCGAAGCTCAGAGTGCTGATTTGCATGTGCCTGTGGGAACTGGCGAGGTTCTGCCAGAAAGGACTCCGTTTGAAGGGTTCTGCATAGACTTCTCAGGAATTAATTTAAATGATTGCTTAAAATTCCTATTATGATCCCTTCAGCTATTCTTAAGGGAAGCATTGCAGCTAATAGGTAGCAGTGTCCGTGTGGACAAATTTAGAAGAAGGCAGTGAAATATATTTCCAAGAGGAGAACAATTATATTAGTAGCTACAATTTATCTAGCACCTGCCCCCACGCCAGGCACTGTATTAGGCTCTTTCCGTATCTCATTTCCAAGCCTCCTGACGGCGGCCGCATGGAGGCTGGATGGTGAGGGAGCCGGCTGGAGGCACAGGGACGGGATTAGATGGCTGTCGAAACAGTGCAGACCTCCCCTTCCCCAAACAAAATACACGAAGTGGAGGATCTGATGTTCGCGAGCATACGGGGCGTGGTGAGGAGAAACGGGGGTAACGGGTCAGGGAGAGGAGAGATGCAAGGATGGTTCCTAGATTTCGGCTTGGGGGACCAGGGCCGATACTTAGTCACTGCTAACGCCGACGGGGGCAACTCCAGTGGGGTTAGGGTGCCGAACGGGCGGGGATCGTGGAACTCTCCCAGGGCGCCTGGTCCTAGACTCGAGCCCCGAGCCACCCGGCAGCGGTCCCGGCCCCGAAGCACAACAGTCTCGAATGACCACGGCGCTCAGCGGCCTTGATTCCCAGAGTCAGTTCACAGGTTCAGAGGAAATCAGGCATCAACCCGTCTGCCTCTGACTTTCCAGAGGGGCAAGGCGGCTGCCTTCGAGAAGGGCCGTAGGTGGCGGCAAAGCTGGGACTGACACCCGCGACTCCGAGGCCAGCTTCCCACCTGCTCGCCTGAGAGCACCTTTAGGCCCGTCCGCTGAGCCGAGCAGTTTCCACCTTGGGCTTCGTCGGCCGTCGCTGAGCCGGGGGCTCCCTCGTTCCCGTGGCTAGCTCCTGCCCCAGAGCACTGTCCCACAGGTTCGGCCAGCGCGCGCTCCGTTCTCAGCCTGGGGCGGCCTCTTGGCCAGCGGTTCGGGCCTGGAGTCCTGGAGTCCCCCCCGACCGGCCCCTTTCCCGCGCACCCACATCCAGCGCATCACCCGCGCCTGTCGGCCCCCTGAGCTCGCCCCGGGATACGGCAGCTGCTCGCCAGCCCCGCTCGCAGCCAGCGGCCCCCTCGCCCTCTCCTGTGCTGCCCCGCCCGCTACAGCTTAGCTGCGACCCAGCCGCCCGGGGGGCCCTCCAGCAAGTCAGTGAGAGCGGGCCACGCCTGCTCGGGCCCCTCCAACGGCGCCCCCCATCCCGCGTATACAAACCAGAGTCCTAGAAGGCCCAGCACGGCCCAGCCACCCCTCACCTCTCTGACCCCCACTCTCACCGCCCCCCTTGTACGTACGCTGCAGCAACACTGGCCTCCTGCTCTCCCTCAGACGCGGACCTGCTCCCGCCTTTGATCGGGCTGTCCCCTCCCCCTGGCCCAGCTCCTCAGGTGCTGGCCTGGGCGTCCCCTCACCGCCTGCCAGCCTCGGTCCGAGCCTGACGTCCCCGTCGTGAACACGGCCCGACCTCCACCCCCGTGATCTCCTTTACCCTATTTTTCTTTTCGCGGCGCCGTCACCAGCTGCCGCCCACATTGTACTTACAGTTCTGTAGTCCATTTCTTTATTTTGCTTGTCTGCTTGTCCTCCTCCATTAAGACGCATGCTCCAAAGGTAGACGTTGTTATCTCTTTTGGACAGGGATGCATCCCAAGGGTCTGGCACAGAGTAGGGCCCGGCAAGCGTTTGCTGAATGAACGGATGAACTTGATGAACTTGAGTAACTAGAATCCCCAGCGAGCCCTGAATGGACTCAGGTGGCGGCCTGAGGAGTGAGGGAAGCAGGTGTTTCAGAGGCCCGTTGGAATCCCTAAACATGAGGCCGGTTCCCGTGCCTGTCTGCGGCAAACCCGCCCTAGCTCCCTTCCCTGCCTCCTGAGCGTCCCCGCCTTCCAGCCGACGCGAGGGGCAGCCGCAGGAGTGGCCGTCCTCCCCTTGCTTCAGGGCGTTGCCTCCTGTTCCCTGGCTTTCCCGAGACGAGACGTGCCGGTGGCGGGGAAAGGAAACAGAAACCACTAGAGGACCGAGATGCAGGGGAAAAGGTTTGTTGTCGTGTCAAGAGACTAACAAGTCAGTTCCCTGTGAACGCAGTTAGGCAAATAGTCTACTGGTTTCCCTTCTGGTGACTTGTTGGGTTTAACCTTTGGAAACATCCTGTCGTGACCAACCGTTTAACTTGAAGATCAGTAGCCGTGGGGTGATTTTAAACAGTCTACTCTAGGGACCCAGATTTCAACTCTATAAGCTGATAACCTCAAAGCATTGTATAAATGTAAATTTTCATTGTTAAATAAATTATTTATAGATCAGAGTGATTCTACTACTGGTGAAGTCAGAGCTGGAAAAATCATGGACTTCTACTGTAGAAAGAAACAAGAATTTAGATTAGACATAATGCAGGACATCCAGAGGTTAAAGGTTTCCAACTTCAGCGGCAAGGAGACCTTTGAAACCAACTCCTTTAGAGAGCTTTAAGTATAAATGATAATAATAGTCCTGTAATGGTAAAAACGGCAATAGTAATAACCACGAGGATAATGCTTACCGTCGCTGGAATGGTGACGCTGATGGTGGTGGTCCTCACCACACCTAGCATTCGTTGACCCTCCAGCGTGCAGGCTCTGGGGAAGTTGCTTTACCTACTTTATTTATAATCCTCGTAGGAGCCCCGTGAGGGGCTCATCTCACAGACGAGGAGACCAAAGCTTAGGAGTTAAGATCGTGGCTCAGCGTTGTTCAGCTGGTAAGCCATTCAGGCACTTGGATTTGAATCCACGCTGGTCTGTGTCAGCCTCAGACCCTCGCTGGGTGTGACACCGGCTTGGTGGGTGTAATACAGGCTAGCTGGGTACAATTGCTGGCAGCTTGGAGGCCGGTGGGAAGGACTTTGCTTTCAATAACAACGGCCCTTCACTTCTTCCTACCATTTTGGTTGTGGAGAGGCAATGTTCTTGCCCTTCTGTTCTCCCAAATCTCTGTCTCACCAATTAGTACTGCAGTGGCTGCAGAGTTTCATGCCCAGGGAATTGGGAGTGAAGATCTAAGTCCCATGTACCTGCTCGCCCAATTCCGTGTCCGTGCGCTTGCTCATCGTTTGAGCATAGGCGCCGCTTAGCCCTTGGCCTGAATACCTTACACTCTAAATTAGAAGTGCTGATTATTTATTCTCACCAGCCATCGCCTTCCCTGCGGCGGGGGCGGGAGGTGATTGGCTACACAGGCTCTGTGAGGGAGAGCCGTTAAGAATAGAATCCAGAGCCCGGCACGAGCTTCCAGGTCAGTGAGTCCACAAGTCCCTGCGTAGTCGTTGCTGAGACCCTGTTACTGGTTTTCCCCCCCAGGGTCAGGAAGTTTTTGTCTGCTATACAATTTCTATCTGTTAACTAATAATTGATCTTTCCCCTTTTTCTGTCTTGGGTGTAAGAGATCTCAGAGTTTCTGGTTAGTGTGGGATAACCAGGGACACCACACTGAGTTGACAGCCCCGACAGAGGAGTGGGGTTTTCATGAACTCAGTTGGGGTTTTCATGAACTCAGTGTGTTTTTCATGGTTAAGTGTGGAATTTCCACGGGTGGAGGGGAAAGGAATTTCTGGAATTGTAGTAGACCTGGCCTGCATATTTTGCATCATGCATTAAACCAGCATTCACAACAACCCTGTAACACATGTTCTTTCTCCCAGGAAATCCCCCTCTCCCAGTTCACTGCTCTGACCACTGCACTGCAAAGCCTGTGACTATCACGCATTTTTAAATGTGTCAATTTATTTAAATAACGAGTCAAGAACTGGTAATGTGGCAAGAAAACTGTTTTTGAGTTTTAAGGTAATCTAGAATCTTTATATTCCTTCTCTAGATACATTCTCTTCCCCTTTCCCTGTCCTTCATTTGCTGAATTAGCAGCAAACCCCCCAAACAGTGGCTTAAATTTAAAAAGTAGCTGGCTTTTTTCCTATAACAAGGAGTCCAGAGGTTGTTGGTACTGGGCCAGTGCAGCAGCTCTACACTGTCTTCAGAGACCCAGGTTGCTTCTAGCTTTTTACTCTTCCAGTCTTATCCTCATGTATGCAAGATAGCTGCTGGAACACCAGCCATCACACACATGTTTCAGGCATAAAGAAAGGGAAAAGGGAAGGGCAAAAGGCTTGAGCCAGAGAAGTCTTTCCTTTTTAATGGGCTTTCTTGAAAGCTCCTCCCACTTACATTTTATTGTGATGTATTGTAAGCTTGCACCTGTATTTTATTGACCAGGACTGTGTTATATGGCCATACCGATCTATAGGGAAGAATGGGAAATAGTATAAATACAAATATATATATATGTAATTTTTTGGCTGGGCACATTACAGAAAAAGCAAGGTTCTGTCCCTATGGGAGAAGGATAGAATATGCATTAGGCAGGCAAGTACAACAGTCTCTGCTATCCTTCCCCTCAGTAAACATTTTGAGGGTGCCTGTTGCATACTTGGAATAGGACTAAGCCACATGGGGAACATGGATAAAGCAGAAGTTTCATTGCTTGGGACTAGTGACCCATGGGAAACATAAAGTGACTAAACACCCAAGGACACGTAAGTCAAGATTAGCCTAACTGAGTAATTAGACTAACTGAACGATTCCGTTCATCAGGAATTTGAGGGCAGCTTTACAATTCCAGTTCCCTGGAATTGGCTGTTCCTAATGGGAAACTGTTATTCTTCATACTCAGTAGATACACTGAACACTGTTTAGCTCACTGTTCTTCTCAGTCCCATTTGTGGCATCCCAGCAGAGGCCTCTGGAGAAAGACACGGGCTGCAGAGCTCATCAGCTAACACAAACAGAGCCCCCGAGACGTGGCTAAGGGAAGCAGGAGTCTGTAATGGCCCAGCCCACACTCCCAGGTCCTTAGCAGCCTCGGCCCCTTGCTTCTGCACCTGCTTGAAGGCAAGGGCATCTCACCTTGCCTCGTAGGAGGCGAGCTTTCCTTCCTCCTTGCAGCAGACCTTTGGGTGCTGGCCAAGCTCACACATCTGGGGAACTGGCACTTTCCCCACCGTCTACTATCAGTTCCTAATCCCGTGCAGTCTTACTCGCCTAGGGACAGGGACCCCGATGCAAACCAAGCCCCACAAACACCCTCGAGCATCTCATAGCTGTTCCTTACAGCTTCCCAATCTTGCAGATGTTTTAATGGGGTGTCCAGTTGTGTGTTCGAGGTCCCTCACATCTTCATTTTTGTTGGTCCAAGCTCCACACAACCATCAAAGGTCTATATTTATTTCTGCATCTTCCGGCACCAGCTCTCTGACAGAGGCTAAAACTGGACTCTCTCGGCATCTGGCTGCACCCAAATTGGCCAGTTCCTCCAGGGCAGGGGCAGTTGCAGACCCTCAGTGTCACTTGACCATACCTCTAGGGCTTCGTTTTTGCCTTTGTGTTCTCAGAGCCTTCCTCCCAGGCGTGCCTTTGTCTCCTAAGTAACTCGGTGCGGGGACTTGCATCTTGCTTTTGAAAGTTTTCAGTTTAGGTCCTTAGACTCCAGCCCTGAGCAGTTCCAGAGGTCAGCACATGTCTGGAAGGGGAAACCAGTCATGCTTTAAGCCTGTCCCCTCACATCTCCAAGTTTGCCACTCCAGCACCACGTAACTAGCTCTGCTGGAGTGGCCCTCTGCCGGACCCAAGCCTGTTTCTCGGTCCAAAGTCCACTCCCAGAATCATCGACTGTTCCCAGGGAAAATGCAATTGCATAGCCTCGGTTTGCCTCTGAAGGGTCGGTCCTTCCCACCTTGGAATTTTGGTCTCTTTAAACCTCATGTCTCTCATGGCTTTCTGATGCCTTTTTATTATTTTTAATTGATTGAGCTTTTCTCGTTGTTTTCATTGGGAATATTTGCTTGTTGTGAATTACTACATCCTATCCAAAAGCAGAAGTTGAGGTCTCTCATTTTTGTCTTTTCAAAGTAACAACTTTACTTGTACTGTTATTTTTCTCTTGTGTATTTGTTTTATATTTCTTTATTTCTGCTGTTACCTCCATTGTTTTCCTCCTTCTACCTGATTGGGATTTAATTTGCTTTTCTTTTTCTAATTTCTTGAGATAGAATGTTAGATCATTGCTTTTCAGCCTTTAGTTCTCTAAAGAGAGATAGAATGTTAGATCATTGCTTTTCAGCCTTTAGTTATCTAATGTATGAATTGATGGCTATCCATTGCCCTTTAGATGCAGGCTTAGCCACATCGTAGAAGTTTCAGTTTATCGTATTTTCATAGTCATTCAGTTCAAAATATTTTATAATTTCCCTTGTGATTTCTTTTTTTTTCCAATGGCTTATTGGTTAATTTCCAAACAGTTGGGATTTTCTAGTTTACCTTTTATTATTGATTTTGAAGTTGATTCCATTGTGAAGTCTAAATGACTTCAACTGATCCTTCAAAATATATTGAGGCTTGGATTATGACCCAACATAGAGACAATTTTGGTAAATGTTCCTGAGGCACTTGAAAAGAATGTGTACTCCATCATGGACCTTTAGTTTTCTAAGTATGTGTATTAAGTTGATTTTATTAATTGTGTTTTTCAGAACTTCTATATTCTTATCAAAGTTTTGCCTGCTCATCCCATTAGCTGTTGAGAGAAGGGTGTTGAAGTCTATCATCTGACTGTGGATTTGTCTAGTGAGATTCTTTTTAATTCTGTTGATTGTTGCCTTATTCACGCTGAAGCTAAATTATCGGGTACACATAGAATTGCTGAAACTTCCTGTGAATTGTCTCCTTTTCATATGAAATGACTTCTTGATACAGAGTAATGCTTCTTCCCTTCAAGTCTATTTTTGTCTGATAATAATATAGTTACTTCAACTTTCTTTTGATTTGCGTTAGCGTGGTATATCTATTTCTATCCTTTTACTTCAGACTTTCTGGGTACTTACATTTAAAGTAAGTCTCATATGGACAGCATATAGCTGATATTTTTAAAAGATAAAGTGTGACAGTCTTAATCTTCTACTTGGAGTAGTCACTCCATTTTATATTTAATTACTGCTATAGTTGATTTCATATCTATCATCTTAATTCTTTTTTACTCAGCTGTCTCATGTCCTTTCTTTTTCTGTCCTTTCTTGCCTTCTTTTAGATTATTTAACTATTTCTACCATTCTGTTTTCCCCCTCTATCAGCTTACTGGTGAATACATTCCTCTGTCAGTCTTTAGAGGCTGCCCTGGAGATTGCAACGTGCATCCTTGTCATACTGTATGTGGTTAAATGTAAATTATGTTTACCACTTCTCTAGCAATGCTAGATATAAAAATACCTTAATTTCATTTATCCCTGTCTATCTTTTACATTATTTTTGTCATGCATTTAAATTCTACATCTATGCTAAATCCCACAAGACTATTTTTTTATGGTAAATAAGATGTCGTATGTATCTGCATATTTTCCCTTGTTGTCGTTCTTTCTATCTTACATTTTTGTGTACTTGCACCTGGACTAATTTTTACTCTGCCTGAAGACTTACCCTTTGTACTTCTTTTAACGCAAATGTACTGGCAGCTAACTCTCTGAGTTTCCATAGTTTATTCAGATTTCCTTAGTTTTAACGTCACATCCTTTTTCTGTCCAGGATTCCATTCAGGATCCCATATTACATTTCATCATCATGTCTCCATAGGCTCCTCCTGGCTGTGACAATTTCTCAGACTTTCCTTGCTTTTGGCGACCTTGACAGTTTTGAGGAGTACCGGTCAGATATTTTGTAGAATGTACCTCTATCGGGATTTGTCTGATAATTTTTCTCATGATTAGACTGGAGCAATGCTTTGGGGAGGAAGACCACAGAGATAAAGTGCTCTCCTCATCACATCACATCAGGCACAGGCTGTCAACATGACTTATACTGTCGATGTTGACCTTGACCACCTGGCTGAGGTGTGTTTGTCAGGCTTTTCCTCTATAAACTTAATCTTTTTTTTTTTCCTCTTTCTCTTTTTCCATACTGCACTCTTTGGGAAAAAAAAGTCACTATGTACAGCCCACATTTAAGGAGTGGGGAACTATTATGCTCCACCTCTTTAAGGGCAGGATATCTACATAAATTATTTGGAATTCTTCTGCAAGGGAGACTTGTCTCCTTTCTCCCATTTATTAATTTATTCACTTATTTCTTTATATCAGTATGGACTCATGCCTCATTATCCTTCAGATGTCTATATGATCCTTAATAATGTATTCGTTTTCACTCCTGATATTGGTGATTTTTAATCTCTTCTCTTTGCTTCTTTAATAGTCTAACTAGAGATTTATCACTTTTATTGCTCTATTTATAAAATAAGCTGTGGTTTCATTGATTTTTTTATATTGTTTGTCCATGTTTTAGTTCACTGGGTTTTCTGCTCTTATCTTTATTATTTCTTTTTTTTAACATCTATATTGGAGTATAATTACTTTACAATGGTGTGTTAGTTTCTGCTTTATAACAAAGTGAATGAGCTCTACATATACATATATCCCCATATCTCTTCCCTCTTGCGTCTCCCTCCCACCCTCCCTATCCCACCCCTCTAGGTGGTCACAAAGCACCGAGCTGATCTCCCTGTGCTATGCGGCTGCTTCCCACTAGCTATCTGGTTTACATTTGGTAGTGTATATATGTCCATGCCACTCTCTCACTTCGTCCCAGCTTACCCTTCCCCCTCCCCGTGGCCTTAAGTCCATTCTCTACGTCTGCGTCTTAATTCCTGTCCTGCCCCTAGGTTCATCAGAACCATTTTTTTTTGTATTTTTTAGATTTCATATATATGTGTTAGCATACGGTATTTGTTTTTCTCTTTCTGACTTACTTCACTCTGTATGACAGACTCTGGGTCCATCCACCTCACTGCAAATAACTGAATTTCATTTCTTTTTATGGCTGAGTAATATTCCACTGTATATATGTGCCACATCTTCTTTACCCATTCATCTGTCAGTGAATACTTAGGTTGCTTCCATGTCCTGGCTATTGCAAATAGCGCTGCATTGAACATTGTGTTACACGACTCTTTTTTTTTTTTTTTTTCTTTTGCTCTGCCGTGGCCTCTCCCGCTGCGGAGCACAGGCTCCGGACGCGCAGGCTCAGCGGCCACGGCTCACGGGCCCAGCCGCTCCGCGGCATGCGGGATCCTCCCGGACCGGAGCGCGAACCCGCGTCCCCTGCATCGGCAGGCGGACTCTCAACCACTGCGCCACCAGGGAAGCCCCACGACTCTTTTTGAATTATGGTTTTCTCAGGGTATATGCCCAGTAGTGGGATTGCTGGGTCATATGGTAGTTCTATTTTTACTTTTTTAAGGAACCTCCATACTGTTCTCCATAGTGGCTGTATCAATTTACATTCCCACCAAGAGTGCAAGAGGGTTCCCTTTTCTCCACACCTTCTCCAGCATTTATTGTTATTTTGGATATGAATCCTTTGTCAGTTGCTTCATTTGCAAATATTTTCTCTCGTTCTGAGGGTTGTCTTTTGGTCTTGTTTATGGTATCCTTTGCTGTGCAAAAGCTTTTAAGTTTCATTAGGTCCCATTTGTTTTTTTTTGTTTTTATTTGCATTTCTCTAGGAGATGGGTCCAAAAGGATCCTGCTGTGATTTATGCCATAGAGTGTTCTGCCTATGTTTTCCTCTAAGAGTTTGATAGTGTCTGGCCTTACATTTAGGTCTTTAACCCATTTTGAGTTTATTCTTGTGTGTGGTGTTAGGGATTGTTCTAATTTCATACTTTTACATGTAGCTGTCCAGTTTTCCCAGCACCACTTATTGAAGAGGCTGTCTTTTCTCCACTGTATATCCTTCCCTCCTTTATCAAAGATAAGGTGACCATATGTGTGTGGGTTTATCTCTGGGCTTTCTATCCTGTTCCATTGATCTATATTTCTGTTTTTGTGCCAGTACCATACTGTCTTGATTACTGTAGCCTTGTAGTATAGTCTGAAGTCAGGGAGCCTGATTCCTCCAGCTCCATTTTTCGTTCTCAAGATTGCTTTGGCTATTTGGGGTCTTTTGTGTTTCCATACAAATTGTGAAATTTTTTTTTCTAGTTCTGTAAAAAATGCTAGTGGTAGTTTGATAGGGATTGCATTGAATCTGTAGATTGCTTTGGGTAGTAGAGTCATTTTCACAATGTTGATTCTTCCAATCCAAGAACATGGTATATTTCTCCACCTATTTGTATCATCTTTAATTTCTTTCATCAGTGTCTTATAGTTTTCTGCATACAAGTTTTTTGTCTCCTTAGGTAGGTTTATTCCTAGATATTTTATTCTTTTTGTTGCCGTGGTAAATGGGAGTGTTTTCTTAATTTCACTCTCAGATTTTTCATCATTAGTGTATAAGAATGCCAGAGATTTCTGTGCATTAATTTTGTATCCTGCTACTTTACCAAATTCATTGATTAGCTCTAGTAGTTTTCTGGTAGCATCTTTAGGATTCTCTATGTATAGTATGTCATCTGCAAACAGTGACAGTTTTACTTCTTCTTTTCCGATTTGGATTCCTTCCTTTTCTTTTTCTTCTCTGATTGCTGTGGCTAAAACTTCCAAAACTATGTTGAATAATAGTGGTGAGAGTGGGCAACCTTGCCTTGTTCCTGATCTTAGTGGAAATGGTTTCACTTTTTCACCACTGAGAACGATGTTGGCTGTGGGTTTGTCATATATGGCCCTTATTATGTTGAGGTAAGTTCCCTCTATGCCTACTTTCTGGAGGGTTTTTATCATAAATGGGTGTTGAATTTTGTCAAAACCGTTTCTGCATCTAATGAGATGATTATATGGTTTTTCTCCTTCAATTTGTTAACACGGTTTATCACATTGATTGATTTGCATATATTGAAGAATCCTTGCATTACTGGGATAAACCCCACTTGATCATGGTGTATTGATCCTTTTAATGTGCTGCAGGATTCTGTTTGCTAGTATTTTGTTCAGGACTTTTGCATCTATGTTCATCAGTGATATTCGCCTGTAGCTTTCTTTTTTTGTGACATCTTTGTCTGGTTTTGTTATCAGGGTGATGGTGGCCTCGTAGAAGGAGTTTGAGAGTGTTCCTCCCTCTGCTATATTTTGGAAGAGTTTGAGAACATAGGTGTTAGCTCTTCTCTAAATGTTTGATCGAATTCGCCTGTGAAGCCATCTGGTCCTGGGCTTTTGTTTGTTGGAAGATTTTTAATCACAGTCTCAATTTCAGTGCTCCTGATTGGTCTGTTTATATTTTCTATTTCTTCCTGGTTCAGTCTTGGAAAATTATTTCTTTTCTTCTACTTTTTTTGTAATTTGCCTGACACACAGGGGATCTTTCTTGGAATGTTCATCTTGTGAACCTGGTGGTAAAATCCAGGAAAGTGTGCCCACCTCTGAGACTGGACCCCCAGGAGTTTCTCATTCTCAAGCTAATCCTCACTCAGCTTCCAGTACTTGGTCAGAATCACCACTTAAGTGTTCCTACCAGTTTGTGGCCACAGTGGTTTCTGCTCCAGGTAAGGCTGATGTTGGCCATGATTCTCTGTGTACATCTGTCGCTCTAGATTTCAAATTTCTCTGATGGTTCTAAGAAAAGCCATTGATTTTTCATTTGTT
Source organism: Physeter macrocephalus (assembly GCF_002837175.3). NCBI lineage: Eukaryota > Metazoa > Chordata > Mammalia > Artiodactyla > Physeteridae > Physeter > Physeter macrocephalus. Next base: position 47,151,745 of record NC_041219.1, on the reverse strand, counting down.
CAGCTTTTTTCTTGTTGTAAGGATGGATGTGATTACTTCAAAGCTCTTTACATGTTGAACCTGAAAGCAGAATTCCATTCTTACTTTTTGAAGATATTTTAGCTGGGAGTAGCATTTTACGTTGGCAGTTATTTTCTCCCAGCATTTTAAAGATATCACTGCATTGTCTTCTGGCTTCTGTCAGTTCTGCTGTTAAATAAACCACCAGTCTTATTGTTGCTTGTTTGAATGTAGTGTGTCTTTTTTTCTCTAGAAGCTTCTAAGATTTTCCCTTTGTCTTTGGATTTCATCAGTTTTTAAAATGTGTCTAGGTGTGCCTGTCTTTGTATGCATCCTGCTGGGGTTTGCAGTTCTTCTTGAATCTGTAAGTTGTTGTGTTTAATCAAAAATTTTTGTGAAAAATTCTCAGCCATTATCTCTTCTCCTTTTACTTATGCCCCATTTTCTCTGTTACTCTTGGATTCCAATTGTGTATGTTAGTCCTGATCACAATATCCCATGGTCTCTTTCATTCTTTTATGTATTTTCCACTATTTCTCTCTCAGTGCTTCAGTCCCATTGACCTGTCTTCCAGTTCATTAATCCTCTGTTCTGCTTTTTCCAATCTGTGGTTTTATTCATATAGTTCTTTTTTTTTTTTTTTTTTGCGGTACGCAGGCCTCTCACTGTCGTGGCCTCTCCCGCTGCGGAGCACAGGCTCTGAACGCGCAGGCTCAGCGGCCATGGCTCACGGGCCCAGCCGCTCCGCGGCATGTGGGATCTTCCCGGACTGGGGCACGAACCCGTGTCCCCTGCATCGGCAGGCGGACTCTCAACCACTGCGCCACCAGGGAAGCCCCCTATAGTTCTTAATTTTAGTATTTTTTTCAGTTGTGGGATGTCCATTTGGTTTAAAGTATATTCCATACCTGTGTCTTTACTTCTGTTGTCTCAAAATATTCCTGAGTTTTTAAAAACGTATTTATAGCCATTTAAAATCTTTTTCCTGCTAACTCCAGTATTGGGATCACCTGTAGAACTTTTTCTATTGTCTGTTTTTCCCCTTGATTTAGGGTCACATGGTCCCGGCTCTTGGCATGCTGGACAGATTTTCACTGAATGTCAGATATTGTGTTAAGAAAATTGAGAGGCTCTAGATAATGGGTCACCCTTTCCTTTGCTTGTCAGATAGACCGGGGACTGATGACCGTAATCCAGTTAGGGAATGAATCGATTTGAGGCTGGATTGCAGTTTTTCAAGGCTCCAATTGCCTTTTTTTTTTTTTTTTAAACTCCTTTTTAGGGTGTAGTCATCAAAGTTTTTAACTCAGAGTGTGGGTTATTTTCTGAGCTGTCACCCCTGAGAAGTCCTGAACTCCATCTAACCTTAGTTTCCTCAGGACCCAAAAAGGTGACCAAAAAAAAAAAATCTCTTCAGCTTTTCTGGTCTTTCTGCCTTGATTCCTCAGTCTTCTGCCCCACGTGGCTTCTGAATTCAGCAAGTATCAGGGAAAAACTGGCAAGTGTCATGGTTGGTTCTCTGTTTTCCCTTCTCGCCAGGAACCTGACCATTCAAGTCTCTAGTTTTGGTCTTTGTGGCCCCCTGAGCTCCACTTGTGTCTCTATCAGCTGGTAGTGACTGTCTGCCTGGGCCAGCAGCCCCTGTCCTGAGCCCTGGCCCTACTCCCAGAATGGGTCCATGACCTACTTTTCCTCCGAGTACTGAGGTCCCCCTTTGCTCAGACTTGTGTCCCTTTGAGTCCTGGTTGTCTCAGCAGCTATCTATATGTCAAACAGATGTTTTGCTGTATTTTATCTGGCTTTTCTGTTTTTTCTCAGTAGAAGCAAAGATCTGCAAGCTGAACACCAGCCCTTCCCTTTTTGATGGGCATTCACTTCTTTTTCTCTTTTATTTTTCCTCTTTAAACAATTGTTCTTTATGTATCTCTACATACTGATGCTTTCATCTCTATGGAATGGATTCCCAGGAGTAGGTGCTTGGTCTAAGATAATATATTTTTTAATTTTAACACGTCTGTGTGCTTTTTTAAAAAAAAAGAACTATAGAATTCCCTATTTCTAACAGCTGTGTGTGAGAGTATCTTTTTATCTAACCCCTGTTATATAGCATTATAGCTCTTTTTAATTTTTGCTGGTCTGATAGTTTTAAAATGATAGCTCAGTTTAAATTTAATTTGCGTTTATTTCCCTGACTACTAGTGAGCGTATGTTTTGTTTCGTTTTTTTGCCATGAGGATTTGTTCTTTTGCAAGTTGCCTATTTACATCCTTTGCCTTCTTGTCAACTTATAAGAGGTTTAGACATCGTTATTTATCCCTGTCTTCCTAAGAAGCCCGGGCCTCCCACTTTACCCCCATCCTCTAGATTGTCACCGCGGGGAATTTCTCCCCATATGGCTCCTCTGTATCCCTTAACCTGACCTCAGCCTTTCCCCTCCCAGCTGCCACAGCTCTTCTCTGACACTGTCCCATTTGCATCAACTCCAGCCTGGTTCTCTCCCGGGGGCACTGCTTCCCTGCAGCCCTCCCTCCCTCCCTGAGGTGTACATCTATGAGGGCAGTTATCTGTGTCTTTTTTATTCTCTGCCCTGTCCCCAGCATCTAAAACAGGACCCAGCACAAAACAAGTGTCCAGTATTTTTGGAATGAGCCCATCAATTTTGAAGCATTGTAGAATTGTGGTTTAAAATGCCCACTCTGAGCCTGGCTGCCAGGGTTCAAATCCCAGCTCTGTTCCTTAACAACTATGTGACCTTGGGCAAACCTCGCTGTGCCTCAGTTTCCGCATCCCTAAATGGAGATCATTTTAGTAGTTATACCGTAGGATTGTTATAAGGATTAAATGAGCGGCTTAAGCTGAGTATATTAATTTCCTAGGAGTTTGTAATAAATTCCCACAAACTGGGTGGTTTAAACAACAGAGATCTCTTCTCTCACAGCTCTGGAGGCCAGGAGCCTGAAGTCAAGGTGTCAGCAGAGTCCCGCTCCCTGCGACGGTTGCAGAGGAGGACTCTTCCTTGCCTGTTCCAGCTTCTGGCAGTTGCTGGCCATCCTTGGCGGCGTTCCTTGGCTTGGTAGCTGCCACCACTCTGATCTCTGGCCTCTCCCTTCTGTCTCTGTGTCTTCGCCTGATGTGCCCTTCTCCCTGTGTCTGTGTCCAGGTTTCCCTCTTCTTATAGGACTCCAGTCATTGTATTTAGTGCCCCCACCCAATCCAGCATGACCTCAACTTAACTTGATTACATCTGCAAAGACCTTGTTTTCATGAAAGGTCACATTCACAGGAACCTGGGTTAAGACTTCAGCATATCTTTTGGGGAGACACAATCAACTCAGTACAATACACGAACCCTTTCAGTAGGGCCTGGCACCAGAGGTCAGGGACTTTGCTGTTTTGTTCGCTCTTGTATTCCTGGTAGCTTGAATAGTGCCTGGCATATAGGTGTCCCCCTCAATCTCTCTTTTATTTTGCGGTACACGGGCCCCTCACTGTTGGGGCCTCTCCTGTTGGGGAGCACAGGCTCCAGATGCGCAGGCTCAGTGGCCATGGCGCACGGGCTTAGTTGCTCCGCAGCATGTGGGATCTTCCCGGACCGGGGCACGAACCCGTGTCCCCTGCATTGGCAGGCGGACTCTCAACCACTGCGCCACCAGGGAAGCCCCCAATATCTCTTGAATTAACTAATGATTTATTAACCCTTTGTCTTCTGCACTACAGATATATTTTACAATCTATCATTTGTCTTTTGGTTTTATTATATCTTTTGCCATTAAAATGTTTTAAGATTTTGTACAACCCAATATCTTCTATCCTTTCTTCCTCTTTTCTTTTCTTTTCTTTTTTTTTTTTTAAAAATAAATTCTAGGCTTGAAGTCTTGGTTAATAAAGTTTCATTCTTCTACCCACCCCCCGCCCCCACCCCCCTGCACCCAGTTCTCTCTCATATTTTGCAGATAATCTAGACTTTATTGCAAGAATTTTTACTGCTTTGTTTTTTAAATGTGAATGCTTAATCTGTATGGAATTAATTTTTGTATACTGTGTAAGATGGGGCTCTTCTATATTTTCCCTTTGTCATTTGTGAAATTCTCATTATAGTAGGGTGTACGTCTGAAAATTCCCATTTTGTTACACTGATCTATACATCTTTTTCTACATCAATGTAATTTTTTTTTAGTTTAGTAAAACAGATCTTTCCTTATTTTTATTCCTTTTTATATTTCCTTGGCTACTCTCAGGCCAGATTTCTATATTTCCATATAAGCTTTATCGCATTACCTCCAAATGCATTATTAGGGTCATAATTGGACTTGCATTAAGTTTATATATTGAAAACGTATCTGCTTCTGAAATCGAGAAGAGAGAAATAAAGACACGCATAGAGGAGAGGGTGCCCGGCTGCTCAGTGGTAGCTTCTCCTGCCGCCCTTGACCTTATGCTTGGCTTTGGGCCCGTGGTTTGTCTCCACCTGCCCTTTGAACAACAGATGTGATTCCAGGACTTGAGAACAGCCTCCTCTGAAGGAGGACTGGCTTGTCTGCTTTCATCTGCAATCTTCACAATTTGTTACTGAAGTACTGGTTCCATCTGCCCGTGGAATGCGCTAAGATTTTACACGTGTGCAAAAGTGCACTAGGTTCTGGGTATTTGCCTCCAAGGTTAGACATGTCTGGTCGATTTGCAGGTCACCCCTGGGATTCCCCCTGACCCCGAAGGCTGTCAGGTCACCTTGCCTTTTATCCTCACTTCACAGTTTCTGAAGGTTGCATTCAGGCTCAGCATTTTGTCATTCTGAGCCATCTAAACACAATTTTAGTCTTGTTGTGTTCTACAGGGATAATATATTAAAAAAAAAAATACCCACTGAACCAAATCATCATTGTCATTGTTTTCATTGTCATCGTCATGCCTGCAGCAAAAAAGAAAAGAAAAACCCTCCTGTTTTACAACTTCCTGTTTGCTACCAAACTATCAGTCTGTCTTGAAGGTCCAGAGTAGGGCAGTATGGTTGGAGGAAGGATTGTTTTTGGAAATGTGGTTCAGCACCATCACCCGTGGATTGGCTGGAACTGGATCAGGTGGACTGGGTAGATCTAGCCTATGGATTAGACATTTCTAGATTTGGGGGACTGGTTGGACTGTGATCATGATATCTTTCTAGAGGTCACAGCATTGCCACCAAACGTATAGAATCCCATAGACTCAAAGAGCTGGGAAGGACCTCAGAGCTCATGCACCTGCCATCCATCACTCTCTCTTCATTATCCTCCCTCTCCGAGGTTCACCACCTCAGGGGATGCTTCCCTTGCCCAGCGATGTTGGACACGGAGGGTGGCAGATGTGACCTGAGCAGCACCCTTCAATCTGCTTGTGTGGTCTGGACTGGCCTTGGGCTCCAGTGATGGGCTATTAGAAGAGCTTGCCCAGGGCAGCTGCTGTCCTTTCAGTTTGGTCCCCAGAATGAAGGCACGTGAAACAGGCCTAAACCCGACCTGCAGCCTGAATCAGAAGCATCTAGCCATCTTATATCAGCCAAACTGCACTTGACCTGCAGATCCACTAGGGCAAGAGTAAATATTTGTCTTGTTGTCGGCCAGCAAATTTTGGACGGTCGTTATGTGATAGCTGACTCAGAGTCTCTGTCCCTGGTGTCGCTCTGTTCCAAACACGTGGTCCACAAAGTCTTGGGGAGCACCCAAACCCGGTCTGAACTGTGTCCTCTGCAGACTGCCAGGCGGCTCGTTGGAGTGGGGAGTGATTCACCTCCCAGTGTGTGGCTGTCCATTGCTTGTAGAGTCTGAGCCTCAACTGTGAGTCCAGACTCAGCCACCAGTGCTGGGCTGTTGTCATTGGCTACCAAGCATCCCTTGGCAGTACCCCCAGTGGAGTTATTTGAGCGTCTCTGTGCTCAAGCATGTCCTTGGGGGCAGGTGCCGGTGTCTCTGGGCTTCAGCCTCCTCATCCGTAGGTGACTCTGTAAATGTTGCAACCAATGCGCCAGGCTCTCCAACTGCTGAGTCAGGATGACACGTGTTCAAACCTTTGCTCCACTGCTTACCGCTGGGTCTTTCGAGCAAACAGTTGGTTTATTTAGCCTTCCTGAACTTTGGTCTCCTCATTTGTAAGATGGACTTAGTCATATTTCCGTTGAGGAGTTGTTGCGATGTTTAAATAAGATAACGTGTACCGTGGCTGGCACCTAGTAGCTCTTCAGTCAAGTTCTCGTTCTCGGTGACACTTGTGAAGCTTCTGTTACTTCCGGAGTCCGCGTTCGCTGCCCTGAAGTCAGCTCTGGCCCTTGTCATTAGGCCATGAATGCTGGGACTCTGCTTGAGATGCTCACCAGGTTTAACCCTCAATTCTGGGCCACTGTCTCTGGAACAGTGCCCCCCTGCCCCCGGCCACCATCAGTGTTCTCATGCAAGGGGCTTTTATCTAAGATGCTCCACCTCCTTTGAACACCCATTTCATTCTTCACAGTACTCCTGTCACTTAAGAAACAAAAAGGAAATCCCGTTACTTTAACTGCACTCATAACAGGCAACATCTCAAACTAAATACACTGCGACCTGTGCGGGTGACAGCATCGTGTTTGCCTCTCATGTAGGTATGCATCAGCTTTGAACACTCTGTCTTGCTGGGGCCACATGGACAATCAGATGTGTGTGTCTCAATATTCTAGGAAGCATTTGCTAAAAGAATTTCAACTTTCTATTCACGTACAAATCTGTTTTGAGAGTTCTGTGTTCTTTTCCAGCCATGGTACTCTCATCCCTAGTACCAGGTTTGCATGTGACCAGATAGTCTTGATGATTGAATTCTCTGATTATTTCTACATTCTGGATGACTGTGGCAGCTAATAGTGGGAGAGGACCCAGAAGATCAGGAATCTCTGGGATGGGGGATGGAGGGTGGGGAGATGGAGTCAGTCTGAAATTCTAGAGAAGACTTTTTTTTGCCTGTTTCATTTTGACTATGAATAGGTATGTCAAGAAATACAAGTAATATTACTTATTAAAAAGAAAGCCCAGAACTCTCTTTGGTTTTATCACAAATGACTTAGGTCAGAGAATCTCCAGGTAGGGAGGAATGGCTAAAAAAGCAGTCTCCAGATTTTGTGTCCCTGAATTCTACCTTCTCCTTGGGTCGTGTCCTTTAAACCTCTGGCTTATGTATAAACATGAGTCTTTTCCTTGGTTCCCCTTAACCGAGGCAGACTGACATTTTCAAAGGAGAATGTTACTAAATATAGTATTAAGGGGAGAACAATAACGATATCATGGCTGATCCAGCACCAAAGCAGTGACATACCCAAGTGTGAAGCATCTGTAGGTCAGGTCTCAAGAACAAGTACAACTTCACAGTTCCTAGCCTGACTCCCTTTCCTCCTGCTTCCTTTTGTACGTCTCACAGGACAATGTCTTCTTGTCCTGCCTCACGATATTCTCGATAGTCTAACTACTTCCTAGCCAAGGCTGGATGACCACTTTGCACGCTTATCTGCCTCGTGTGGACTTGGTCACATCAGACCCGAGGTTCATCCTCATGCCGTCGGAGTTGGGCGAGGGTCCAGGGTTCCTTTACACTGACATCCCCCCTCTTCTTGTCGTTCAGCATTTGTTGAGCACCTACTGGGTACTCTTGGGGTACAGAGGTGAAGAAGAAGTGCTGCTAATTTCTCTAGCCACCGGCAGTTTGTCAGGTGCTTGCCATGTGGTAGGTCCCATACGAGGGACTGTTTATGATAGAAGCAAGCAGAGGGGCTATGGACGCTCAAAAAAGAGTTTTGTCTCTAAGGGCTGGGAAGGCTTTCCCGGGGCTGGTGATAGCTGTGATTTAAGGGTGCGCTTGCTGTAGCATATGCAAGCGAGCGTTACAGGGGGCTCTGCTTCCTGTGTGGCTGAATAAGCTCCTACTAGACCAACTTTCCCAGAAACATCAACTATAGACACTGGGCGATGTTAAACAAGTTAGTAAACAAATAATCAAGTACCTGAAGGCTGTGGAGAATGAAACTAAGCAAACAGATTCCAGAGAGGAGTCAACTCTTGGAAGTGGGAATACATTGGGAAAATGTTCCCATGGAAACGGGAGTAGCATGGGGAAACGTTCCCATGGAAACGGGAATAGCTTGGGGAAATGTTCCCATTTTTTTCAGCTTTTCACCTGAGTGAAGGCTAAAGTTGGTGCCACATAAGGTAGATAAAGCACTGAGAGAAAACCAGCAGTTTTTCCAGCCTGAAGAACCAGAGAGCAGGGAGAGGTCTGAGTGACTAAGGCCATTGGGAAGTAAAGGGGGATTTCTGTAAAGGACAGAGCCAGAGAGTGGATGCTCCAAATTCTGTTTGTAAATTCCGCCCAGATCTCTGGCTGACCCTGAATGAAGCAAGAGTGGGGCAGACTGCAAGGAGCCTGGCTAAGGATAAAAGAACCAAACTGAGATTTAAACTGCTGCCCAGCAGACAGAATCCAACCAAGTCTACTGTCTACTCAAACAAATAAACAAAATTTAACAGAATCCAGAATCTCCACACCATAGCATTCGTAACGTCCAAGATACTATCCAAATTTATCAACATATGGAGAAATAGGAGAACGTGACCTTTCTCGAGAGAGAAGACTCTGAGATGATCCAGATGTTAGAATTAGCACTCCAAGTCTTTAAAGTAACTACTATAACTATGCTCAGTGATGCAAAGGAAAGTATACTCATACTGAATGATAATATAGGAAATCTCAGCAGAGAAATAGAATTTTTGAAAAAAACCAAATGGAAATTCTAGAACTGAAGAAAAAAAGAATATCCTAAATAAAAATTCACCAGAAGGGCTGAACCACAGAATGGAGATGACAAAAGGAAGAGTCAGTGAGCTTTAAGATAGATCAACAGAAGTTACACAAACTGAAGAAGAGAAAGGAAAAGGTGAAAAAAAAAACAATAGAACAGCTGCCTCAGGGACATGTGGAACAACATCAAAGGTCTAGCAGAGGTATAATTGGAGTCATAGAAGGAAAGGAAGACCAGGGAAGAAGACATATGTGAAGAAATAATGGCTGAAATTTCCCAATTTTTGGTTAAACCTTTACATGTATAAATTTGAGAAACGCAGAAAACCCACAGTTGGGTAAATACAAAGAAAAATCATAGATAAACTGAAAACCAAAATCAAAGAGAGAAATCTTAAAGCAGCATGTGTGACACATTAAAAAGGGAACAATTAAAAAAAAAGGGAACAATTATTTGAATTAACATCACCTTATCAGAGACGATGGAGGCCAGAGGACAGTGGGACAGAAACTTTACCATTCTGAAAGGAAAGCAGAAACAAAAACAGACAAAAACCCCTCACATCCAGAAAAAGTCTCCTTTAAGAATAAAGGTGAAATAAAGATGTTTTCAGATTAAAAAAAAACATAGATAAGTCCTTGCAAACAGATCTTCACTATTAGATATGCTAAAGGAAGGGAAGGAATTTGATACTAGATGGAGACTCAGATGATCCTGAAGGAATAAAGAACATTGGAAATGGTAAATATCCAATTAAATATAAAAGGTTATTTTCTTCTTAATTAAAATGCATTTGAGGGCTTCCCTCGTGGTGCAGTGGTTAAGAGTCCACCTGCCAATGCAGGGGACACGGGTTCGAGCCCTCGTCCGGGAAGATCCCACATGCCGTGGAGCAACTAAGCCCGTGTGCCACAACTACAGAGCCTGTGCTCTAGAACCTGCGAGTCACAACTACTGAGCCTGCGTGCTGCAACTACTGAAGCCCATGCGCCTAGAGCCCGTACTCAACAACAAGAGAAGCCATCGCAATGAGAAGCCCGCGCACCGCAACAAAGAGTAGTCCCTGCTCGCCACAACTAGAGAGAGCCCGCGTGCAGCAACAAAGACCCAACGCAGCCAAAAATTAATTAGTTAAGTAATTAATTTTAAAAAGTGCATGTGAGTGCTTAAAGTGACCATTTTAACATTGTCTTGTGGGGGTTAGAATATATGTAGATGTCAAAAAACCTACAATTACAGCTTAAAGGACAGGGGCAGGGTACGAATCTACATGGTTGCAAGGTTCCTACATTTCAGGTGACGTGGTTCAATATTACTAAATAGACTGTTAAAAGTTAAGGGTGTGTGTTATATTCCCTAGATCAACCGCCACAAAAATGATGCCAGAGGCATAGCAAACAAGTATTACTCACATAGAGACTGGTGGATATATCCCCAAAGCACGAGATGCTTTGCAGGAGCTGGGCTTGGAAAGACTGAATCACTCACTCAACTTCCAGTTACTGGGCACCTACCCGGGAGCACCTGCCTTCGCCGAGAGAGCCCAGCAACCACTCCATGAGATGGTGTGGCCTAATGTGGAAGAATCAGTCTACCATCTAAGTGATGTCCCGGGAACGGTGGAAGTGACAACTTGGTGAATCAGAATATGCCAGGTCACAGTTTGTTATCCTTTGAGGAGCTTTCTTAGGGAAAGGCCTCCTAGAAAAGACCAAAGGACAAAACTTGAATGGTTAAACACTTGAAAATCTGTTTTATAAATGTTGCAGTTTCGCCTTACATTGTATTGTAAATTGCCTCCAAGGTTGTGATAAGTGTAGCTGATTCGCTGCCCCGTTCATCCTAGGAATGAGTGGTGCGAGGTGGGGCAGGAGGCACACTGACGTTTGTGACCTGCTCAGTGCCTCTCTGGGCACTGCGCTCCTGGGCATTGTATCCTTGGTGGTGCTCTGTGCCCACAGGGGATGGCATGCCTGCAACCTCCGGACAGGCTGCCTGAGGCATGCCCAGCCTCCCCAGTGCTTCTCAACGCTCCCTCCAGGCTGTGAAACATTTGCCTACAGACATTTTCTTACTATTTATTACATATGTTTTTATGAAAGGACTGAGCAGGAGGAATTGGCAATGAATAATTCATGTATAATTGTTTTCAAAATATAAAGTAATTTTTCAAAGAAAGCCACCAATCTATCCGTTTCAGAGCCCCACTGCTGCTTGGGTGCCTGTGCGTGGGCCACGGCAGTCTGTCTAAAGGCTTTTGCTCCCTCCTGAGCTGGGACAGGCTCCTGCACAGAGCGGGACGGGCTGGGTGTGTTTGCAGATGGCGCAGAGCCTCCAGAATTCCCAGTCACGCGCTCCTGCGCAGGTCCCCAGGTGGGCCCCTGGGGCAGCCTCGGAATCCAGCGCGGCTCCCCACCTCCGCCGAGCCCCCGGCAGCACCGCAACACCTGCATTGCCCTCCCTTTCGCTCTGCTTCCAATCCCGCACCAAGCGCCTCCTGCAGCTGGTTGCTTCACCACACATACAAGCCAAGCCAAGGCCGGTGCCCGACCGACTGGCGGGCACAGACACGGCGAGCTGCTGTCACATTCAGCTCATTACTGACATAGATGGCCAGGGGTGCCAGCTCCCTGGTCCTAGCCCACACGCCAGAAACGGCGGCACCAAAGCAGGGGCTGATGGCTGTACTGCTGCTGTGGGTACCCTGTTGCTGCTAGGTAGGTTTATATGCTGCAGACCTAGTCTGCGGAGGCCGGGGCACAAGGCTCCACCTGTCAGACCCCCGGGAGCAGAGGAGAAACTGTCTCCTGACAGCTTCCCGGGAGTTTCTCCTCTGATCCCGGGGCTCAGGGGAAAGTGGGAGGTAGCCTCATAGCCACTTCGTAGAGGCCTCCCACCCTCTGGTGTCCCAAGGGCATCTCAAGGTGTTCTGTCGAGACCCAGATTAGCCTTTGCATGTGTGGCCTGTTCGGATACATGTGAGAGCGCCAGCGCCCCATGGAGTAGCACTTCCCCCACTTCCTCCTGTCGTTTCCTGTCCACTTCCGCCTGCCCTGTTCTTTGTCTGGGCCCCAGTGACCTTATTCCAACAGTGGAGTTCATCATAGGGGTTAAGAGGAACTGGGTTCGAACCCCAGGTCTGTCACTTTCTAATCATGTGACTGGGGCAGCTCTCATAGCCTCAGTTTCCACATCTTTAAAATGGAGTTAGTAAGAGTGCTTTTCTCATGGCTTAAGACAAGGATTAAATGAGACGTTACTACCTGTAAAGATCTCAGCACAATGTCTGGCATGTAATAGGCATAAGCACTGCTACATCATGATGATGATGATGATGGTAATGGTGGTGATGATGATGATGGTGATGATGGTGATGATGATGATGGTGATGATGGTGGTGATGATGGTGATGATGATGTTGATGGTGGTGATGGTGGTGATGATGATGATGGGGTGGTGATGATGACGGTGATGGTGGTGATGGTGGTGATGATGATGGGGTGGTGATGATGACGGTGATGGTGATGATGGTGGTGGTGATGGTGATGATGATGATGGTGATAATGGTGATGATGATGGTGGTGATGGTGGTGATGATGGTGATAATGGTGATGATGGTAATGATGATGGTGATAATGGTGATAATGGTTATGGTGGTGATGGTGGTGATGATGGTGATGATGATGTTGATGATGGTGGTGATGGTGGTGATGATGATGATGGGGTGGTGATGATGATGGGATGGTGATGATGGTGGTGATGATGGTGATGATGGTGGTGATGAT
>NC_041219.1:47115699-47139162 GCF_002837175.3 Physeter macrocephalus | reverse complement strand
TGATGATGATGGTGATGGTGGTGATGATGGTGATGATGGTGATGATGGTGATGATGGTGATGATGATGGTGATGGTGGTGATGATGGTGATGATGATGATGATGGTGGTGATGGTGGTGATGATGATGATGGTAATGATGATGGTGGTGATGATGATGATGATGATGGTGGTGATGATAATGGTGATAATGGTGATAGTGATGATGGTGGTGATGGTGGTTATGATGGTGGTGATGGTGATGATGATGGTAATGGTGGTGATGATGATGATGTTGATGATGGCTTTGATGGTGGTGATGATGGTGATGATGGTGATAATGATGATGATGGTGATGATGATGGGATGGTGAAGATGATGATGGGATGGTGATGATGGTAATGATGGTGATGATGATGGTGATGGTGTTGATGGTGATGATGGTGGTGATGATGATGTTGATGATGGTGATGATGATGTTGATGATGGTGATGGTGATGGTGATGATGGTGGTGGTGGTGGATGATGTTGATGATGGTGATGATGATGGTGGTGGTGGTGATGATGATGGTGATGATGGTGGTGGTGGTGATGATGGATACTATATCATCCCATTCTCCTGCTCCCTTTCCCCTATTCAGCTTCCTCCACAGAATGCAGTCAGTGTGGTGCTACCCCCGCTATTCCTCTGCTCTCTAACTTACTCTGGCTTCCTGTGCCATCACAACCCCTGATCATCCCCGTGTTAATGGCTGATCCGTGTGTTCCCCAACACTCAGGCACAGCCTTTCTTCTAACCCATCTCCAGACTTGGCTCTCCCACACAGCTTTCCTGCATCTGTCCTGGGAGAGTCCAGTCATCCTGAGTGTCTTTGGCCCTTAGATACATGGACACATTTGAATTGTGATTCAATATCCTTTTCTGGAAGGAAAGCCATGTTTTTCTCATTTAAATCATGAATACCGTGAGAACACCAGGGGTGCTGTCTTCTGTCGCACCTCTCTTCCCCTCAGCATCCCTTCTGGGAGGTTCACCTCCAGGCAGGCAGCTCTGTCCAGGTTGTTGACTAACTGGCTATTGGCAAAGGGATGCCAGCGTCACGTGCCCTTCGAACAGCCCACCTCATCAGTTTCTCCTAGGAAGGCGTCGTCTCCTGGGAAGAGTCATCTAGATGATTCTGCTTCAGTTTGCAATGAAGGGAAGTGCGTTTTCTCGGTTGCTTCCCACCCCCTGCCCACCAGGGGTATGAATTTTCTATTCACATGAAGTAGAAACCGCTGGTAAAAAGTAGGTTATGTGCACTGGAATGAAGGGATCACGGATAACTTTCAGTGAGTGGATCACACCAGGAGAGGAAAAAAAGGGTGTCCATGGATCCCCCTGCAAAAAAACATAGTAACTTACAGTTTAAACTGTGGACAATCATAAGACTTCGATCAAAATTCTAGTTTTCCCTCCTCAAACTGCCTTGCTTTATCTTGTTCATGTTTCCTAGGATATATGTGAATATAAATCTCACTTATGAGCCTTGAAAGCCACTGCTGTCACAGCAAACGTGAATCTGGAGACCTGGGCGGCATGGCCAGGGAAGAGGTCTGCAGCGATGCTTGCAGCCCCGAGCGGCTGCCGTGCCGACCGGCCAAAGCCAGGCCGGCCGCCCGCCTGTCTCTTTGTTCACTCACTCACTCAACAAACAAGCCTGGCACTGGGCCCCAACCCCAGGACACTGGGCCTCGTCCACAGGGAGGCCTTGGGTGGAGGCAGACAAGTAACAGTCACAGGCTGGAGCGCAGGGGCCATGGTGGTGAGCCTGCCGCAGGGCTGGAGGGGCTCGGCTGGCAGGGACCCCGGGACTACCTAACGGCCTCTCCCCTTGCTTGTCTTCCTTGTCAGGTCCTGGAAGATAACGGAATGCCGATGGATGACGATCAGTATGCTCTGCTGACTGCAAAATTAGGATATAAGAAAGAAGGGATGAGTTATGTTGATTTTGCAACAGGATTTGAAGGTAGCTAATGGCCAAGTGCAAACCTGTCTCCCACCCGTGGCCCTGCTGGTCTTTCCGAGTAGTGCCACTAGGCTGCTGGGGTTGAAGTAGTGTGAGCTAAGATGTTGAAACGGTGTGTGTGTCCTAAGACTGAAACAGACATTTAAAAAAAAATTTTTCTTTGTGTTTCGGCCTCTTTTTTTTCACTCAGCCGCACCGTGAGTGCAGAATTTTGTCGGACAGAGCCTTCTACAAATAGTAGGAGCCCACATGGTTTCTAAAATTTACTCCCAAGCCTATGCTCCTCCAATCACACCTCATGTCCTTTAAGGGTTTCCTCCTAAAAACAGATGCTGGTTATCTGTAATTAGTGACACCCAGGCACCAGCAAGGCAAATGTTTTTCCTCCCTTTCTGCAGATCAGGGAACAGAGTTGCTAAAAGATTCAGTGACTTGCCCAAGATCACCCGGCCACTGTCCCTCCCCTCCTGCCCCCCGCCCCGGACCCACATGGTTGTCAGGAAATTTGTTGGGCACCGTGGAGTCCGGGCCGGAGGCGGGGCCTCTCGTTCGCCACCTGCTCTTTAATCTGCTCTCCCAGCCGCATGCCAGGCAGACGGATGACCAGCACCCAGCCTCCCGCTTCTTGGCTCTGTCATCTCTCCCCTCCCTTGTCTCCACTCTTACTGAAGTTTAGGTAGACAAATAAGCCCTCTGGAAAAGCTGCAGAAATCACGCATATATACGCATGATTCCGTGGATATATAAATGCACTGCAGGCTGGATGGGGCAGAACCCGGAACCCTATTTGCATTTTGCCGTCTTCCCCGGGGTTGGCCTGGGAGATGACTGGGCGGTGTGGCGGGCCTCGCTAGAGAAGCTGGCCGCTGGGGCTCCTCACCCATCCAACACCACCCCCCACCCCCCGATTTCATTTGCCGATCCTAAGGGAGAGAGGTCCCACACCCCCCAAAAAGACAACACGGAAGCCATGGAATTTTAGGATTTTTGACACTTTCTTTGGCTACGTGTTTTGACTTTTTTGAAGGACAATGAAAAGAAGGGAAAGGAACCCCCGTTTATTGTAGTGAGTCATCCTCCGTTGAGGTGAGGAAATCGGAGCCCAGGGTGAGTGGTCGCTTGCTTGAGGTCCCAGGGTGGCGAGCCTGTCGCAGAGCGAGAGCCCTGCACTCAGCAGCTTCCTCCCTGCCCTCGTCCCCGCTCCCTGCCCTCCGTCAGTCCCCCCAACATATGGCCAGATGCCGAGGGTGGGGGAAGATGGCAGCTCCAGGCCGCTGGGGGGTTGGGGGTGGACACGGCAGAGGGGATCAAGCAGCGGGGGGGGTGTTATCTGCCAGGCGTAGCGAAGCCCGGGGAGGCCACTCCAGGCCCAGGTACGGGTAAGGCAGAGGCCAGGTTCAGGGCTGGACTCAAGGATGCCCACAGGCTCCAGACGCCCTGCCCGCTGCCCGTCCTGCAGACCACGTGGGGGGCAGGGGGGCTGTGGGTGCGACACGTGCAGAGGTTCACGTCCAGAACCAAGTCCCGGGTTGTAGCCTGGCTTTAGACAAGGCCACACTGAAAGTGTCACAACCTGATGGAAATGGGTTGGTTTTTAAGTGGAGGTTATACCTCCTTCCTCCGTTTTAGGAGAGAGAGAGGGCCTAATGGCAGTAATCAGCCGGCTGGCTTCTGGAATCCGACGGGCCTGGGTTAGCTGTGATGTCTGTGAGCCCTGTGACCTTGGGGAGGTTGAGCCTCCATCTCCTCATCGGAGAATGGGCATAAGAGTAGGTTTCCTTGTGTGTAAACTGGGCTCAAGAAGAGACTGTACCTCTTAGAGTTGTTCAAAAGACCAGGACTTGTCCGGAGAGCTCTAGCACAGAGGAGGTGAGGACCTGCCTCATGACTGAATTACACTTTCCTGTGTTTAGGACCTGATTCTAGGAAACAGAACAGGCAGGGATCCTCATTGTCTGCCTCTGGGAATGGAGAGATGGGCAAGATGTGGTCCCTGCCCTGGAGGACGGACAGAGGAGCCAGACAGGAAACGTGCTGGGCAAGAGCATGGCCTTGGTGGTCTGGAGAACAGGTTCTTCTCATGGTGACGGGGACATGTCTAAGATCATAAGAGAGTTCATGCTAGGTTCAGTCCGCAGGGTCGTAGTACTGTGTAGTGCTCTAACAGGCCTGGGGACCGAAGAAGTCAAGTGTTGAGATAGAAATAAAGAGCCGTGCTCGCCACTAAGGGAAGTCCCCTGATTTACGTCGTTGTTTCAGATCCTAAGATGAACGGGCCAGAAGTGAGTTCATCTCAGACTCCAGTTCTTTCCAAAGGGAACTTGGATGGCTACTTTATAACTGCTGAAGAGTGCCTGAGACAGTTCCCCCGGCGACTGAAGGAGTCCTTCCGGGTAAATCATGACCTCTCTGCTGCTTGGCTTGTCCGGACGCCCCTCCTGCCCTCTCCTCGCTCGCAGCCATTCAGCTGCAGCGGGTGTGAGCCCTGCGGCCCCAGCATGTCCTGCTCATCGGGACACAGAGCGCTCCATCCGCAGACTCGGGCTTGCCTTTTCTCCCCTTCCCGGGACAGGGCTTAACTCTGCGATCCCCTCCCCTCCCCGAGGCCCTTCCCTGCTGCCACTTTGCTGGGTCTGCCTTCTGCTCCTCAAAGGCCTTGGAGAAGTAAGGAGACCCTCCTCACAAGACAGGGAGGGGTGGGAAGGGGCATGACACCCCGAGTTACAGTGAATTCAGGATGCTTTCAGGCATTCCATCCACTCTACTCCTGCACTCACCAAACAAGCATTGTGCACTTACATGTCGTAAGCTGGACTCTCTGCTAAAAGCTGGGGCTGGAATATGGGAGCCCTGCTCAGGGAGCTCAGTCCAGCCCAAGACACAGATGGTCAACAGACAATTCGACACATCATGATTGGCTGCCGTAGAGGGACCGGTACTGTGCTATGGGAGCACAGGGGAAAAAAAACATTAAGGAGGGCTTCCTGGAGGAGGTGACCCCTGAACCAACTCTTAAACCCTCAGCATGTACTGGCCAGAAAAAGAAGGGAGTGAAAAATAGAAGAGTGGGCTTGCTTAAGGCAGGTGGCAGACAGGTCATGGGCTTTAGGGAGAAGCTCCCAGGTCTGCGTGACCGAGGCGTGGTTCGCATGCAGAAGCTGTAATGGATAAGACAGGAGAAATAGCAGCCATTCAAACACAGAGGCAGGAATGACCTCAAATGTTTTTGTGTTGAGAAGTAAAAGAGTGTCATAAAAGTGGGAAGGAAGATTGATAAATCGACCACATTAGCTACAAAACGGGACAGAGGGCACGAGGGAGTTAGAATGTGTCCTCGCCAGGGCGTGGAGACCCCAGGGCGTGGAGACCCCAGGGTGTGCAGGGGCAAACACCTCAGTAGGTGAAAATCCAGCGAGTCCAGGGGAGGAGAGGTGGGGAGCACCCTGTGGGTGGAGCCAGCCCCCAGGGGCAGGGCATCCAGAGTTTGCTGTGCTTGAAACATCTTCCCCGCGTGGACTGCCAATTGGAGATTCATTTTGGTTATTCCTGAGCTCCCATTTTAAAACATACACTTATGATGACTGTCTAGCTTGGATTTGTGGCATGGTTCTGACTTTGACTATTCGGTCCAGCCATCAGACCGTACGTCCTAATTCTTGGTTTGAAAACATATGGTCACCGTAAGCAGACAAGGAGAAGGGTTAGTCTTCATTATTTCGTCCAATGTGATGCCCAGCCGAGAAGAGCACGGAGCAGGCGGGGGTCATTTACGGGGCGGAGAGCCTGGCGGGAGGGAGAGAGGGCGGAAGGGGAAGCAGAGGCACGGGAGCCAGCAGCCCCTCTGTGCTGGTAAGCAGGGCCGGGTGGCCATCGCCCGCTGCTGCCTTTGTCCTGCTGCCTCACCCATGGCAACCCAGGCCCCTTGTTCTGGCCCCTGCCCGCCTGTCTCCTTCCACTCACCTTTCCCAGTGGGGACACGGGGAAGCCAAGCTCACTGCTGGCACCACCGTCTTCCTACATTTATTATCAGTGTAGCTTGGTTACAGCGCACAGATGTCCCGTATTTCCTAAGATGGTCTTTATTTTAAATAACTAAAAACGTTCACGAACACCCACTCCATCCTGCAAAGAACTTATAACCTAGTAGATAAGACAAAGACGTGAACCCCTAATTGCCAGGCTTTGCCTGATACAGACTCGGGTGCTGGTTATATCCGGGTTCCCTGGGGGGCTGCTCATTGCCCTCATGCGTATATGTAAACGGGACAAAAAGTGTGTCTTTTTAAAAAAAATAAATTTATTTATTTTATTTATTTATTATTTTTGGCTGCGTTGGGTCTTCGTTGCTGCGCGCGGGCTTTCTCTAGTTGCGGCAAGTGGGGGCAACTCTTCGTTGCGGTGCGTGGGCTTCTTATTGCGATGGCTTCTCTTATTGCAGAGCATGGACTCTAGGTGCGTGGGCTCAGTAGTTGTGGCTCATGGGCTTCAGTAGTTGTGGCTCGCGGGCTCTAGAGCGCAGGCTCAGTGGTTGTGGCTCCTGGGCTTCAGTAGTTGTGGCTCGTGGGCTCTGGAGCGCAGGCTCAGTAGTTGTGGCTCGCGGGCTCTAGAGCGCAGGCTCAGTAGTTGAGGTGCACGGGCTTAATTGCTCCGCGGCATGTGGGATCTTCCCGGAGCAGAGATCAAACCTGTGGCCCCTGCACTGGCAGGCGGATTCTTAACCACTGCGCCACCAGGGAAGTCCCAGACACTGTGTCTTGACTGTTGAGTGGAAAGGCAGTCACTTTATTTCCTTATTGAGTTCCCGTTCATGAGAAATTCTCGACTCTCTCGCTCCATCAATAATGAAAAGGCTATTTTGTATCAGTTGAAAATGCTATTAATCCTGCTGCTGCTGTTGTTTGCCCAGTGATTTTGTAGCCAGATGAGTCCATCTCAGCTCAGTTAGGTTTCCGGACAACAGCACAGTTGAGTGAGGCAGCCTCACCCTCATAGCCCAGGCCAAAGACCATGAACAGTCGAAGGAAATAATTCATTGTGACCAAACAAGGGGCGTCCCCCCTCCCTGACTGTGGTGAGGAGAGCAGGCACAGAGACCCCCTTGGTGACCTGGGGACATGACCTGGGGACAGGTTCCTGTGGCCCTTGTGGGTTCACCTTCAACCTCACCCTCTAGGCAGCGTCCGTGCAGGTTCAGGCGCATGTCTGTGAAGTCACGTATGTTTTAAAAAACAAGCAGGATCAAAATCCCCGCGCAGATAGGGTCTTCTACACGCATGCTTCTGGCGCTGCATTTTTCGCTTCACAATCTGTCTCGGACACCTGACCTTGCAGGGTGATCCCGACACGCAGCTCTGGTCAGAGTGTCCCCCTTCTCTTAGGATGAGCCCAGGTCCTGCCCGGCTGCTCTGCAGCCCCTCTCTGGCCCCTCTCGACCCCCGTCCTCCTCCCGTCACACTCCAGCCAGCACCCAGCCTCCGCTTCCTGGCCTTGCACAACCTGCTCCTTTGCCTGGATTGTCCCTCCTCTCTCTGTGACCAGCCAACTCCTACCAAAGCGCTGGTCCTTCTCAAGCTCTTGGTGCTCCCTCCTGCCCTTCAGACCTGCTGGGGGGTCTGCTGCTGTCCACTCACCTGCCGGCATGCAGTGTGCGGGGACTTGTAATTCCATGAGACGGCAAGGCACGATAACACAACTGGCTACCACGGTGCGTGCCATGCAAATAGATGCTTGCTGACTGCATAAGGGAATTCACTTTACATGCCAGGCAGTGAACCTACGTGGCCTCAGTTGTTTCAGTCCCCACAACTACCCTATCAAGTAGGCGCTAGCGTTCCCATTTTATAGGTGAAGAAGCGGAGGGTCAGAGATGGGGAGAGACTTCCCCGAAGCCACATACCTAGTAAATGTCGTAGCCGGGAATTGAAGTAATATCTGTTTCACTCCAACATGTATTGGCTTCAGTAAAATTAGGAGTCTTCATGCTGGGAAGTCAAAGACTGAGATTCAGGGACTGAGTAAATTTTTTAAATTTGTGAAGATTATAAATATGGGTTTCCATGGCATCTAGATGGTTCCTGTAGTCCAGCAATTAGGGCTGCGTCAGAGCACTTCTCCCCCCGCCTTTTGCTGCATTTATCACGCCGACTTGCTGTAATTTGCTTACACATCTTTCTTCCCTACTGGACTGAGAACCTGGATGTCAGGGGCCAGTTATCAGTACGTCCCTGTACCTAGCAGGGTGCTTGGTGCATCGTAGGTACCCAGGAAATATTTGCTGCATTGTTCATACCCAGCCTCACTCCACGGATGTCTCTTAAGCACTGCTCTCTGGACTGGAGCTGTCACGAGGAACGGATCAGAGCCCAGATATCACGGTTACCTTTAGAGGGGGAGCAGACAGTGAGCACGTGAATCTCCAGAGTGTCAGGTGGTGAAATGTGCTATGAAGAAAAATAAAGCAGGGTGAGAGGCCAGAGACCCATCAGGGTGGTGCCCTTGTACACAGGGGACAGGAAATGCCTCCCTGGAGAGGTGGCATTCGGGCAGAGCCCAGAGGCCCATCAGGTCTGGTGGAGAATCCCTGGGGTGCCGGAGGCAGGCTTGGCATGTTCCAACAACAGCAAGTAGCTCTCGGCTCTCCGCTCGGAGGAGGCCAAGGTGCAACTTTCCTCAGTCGTCCCGAATCCGGGTTCATCTGACACCAGCTGCCTCCACCATGCTGCCTAAGTTCGACCCCAACAAGATCAAAGTCGTGTACCTGAGGTGCACCAGTGGGGAAGTCGGTGCCACATCTGCCCTGGCCCCCAAGATCTGCCCCCTGGGTCTGTCTCCAAAAATGGTTGGTGATGACATCACCAAGGCAACTGGTGATTGGAAGGGTCTGAGGATTACAGTGAAACCGACCATTCAGAACATACAGGCCCAGATTGAGGTGGTACCTTCTGCCTCTGCCCTGATCATCAAAGCCCTCAAGGAACTGCCAAGAGACAGAAAGAAGCAGAAAAACATTAAGCACAGCGGAAACATCATTTTGGATGTGATTGTCAACATCGCCCAACAGATGTGGCACCGATCTTTAGCTAGAGAACTCTCTGGAACCATTACAGAGATCCTGGGGACTGCCCAGTCTGGGCTGCGGTGTTGATGGCCACCACCCTCACGACACCATAGGTGACATCCACAGTGGTGCAGTGGAATGTCAGTTAGTTAAGAACTGCAAAGGAAAATAATTCAATAAAGGGTTATTTGACAAACACCCCCCCCCAAAAAAAAACGAGCGGGGAGGAGATGAGGGCAGAGGGGTAGGGGCTGGGGCCACGGTCAGGATTGAGGATTAGACCCCGAGTGCCGTGGGCGGAGCAGAGGAGCGACGTGTCCTGGCTTGAGCTGCACAGGTATCACTGGCTGCTGTGAGGATAGGGGGCTGGGTGAGGGGCAGCCGGGAAGCCCAGGAGCCTTGGGTCCGGGTGGAGGCAGTGGAAGTGGGAGAAGTGAAGCTCTGAACCCATGGCTGTGTGGGCAGATTGGATGCGGGGTGTGAGGCAAAGGGAGGACCCGGGGACGCGCCCTAGGTTTGTGGTCTGAGCAACAGAAAGAAGGCGCTGCCACTTCTTGAGCTGGAAGGACCCGGAGGACGAGCTGGAAGGACCCGGGGGACGAGCTGGACGGACCCGGGGAGAAGTGAAGCTCTGAACCCATGGCTGTGTGGGCAGATTGGATGCGGGGTGTGAGGCAAAGGGAGGACCCGGGGACGCGCCCTAGGTTTGTGGTCTGAGCAACAGAAAGAAGGCGCTGCCACTTGACGAGCTGGAAGGACCCGGGGGACGAGCTGGAAGGACCCGGGGGACGAGCTGGACGGACCCGGGGGACGAGCTGGAAGGACCAGGGGGACGAGCTGGATGGACCCGGGGGACGAGCTGGAAGGACCCGGGGGACGAGCTGGACGGACCCGGAGGACGAGCTGGGTCCAGCGGAGGCCAGGAGTTTGATTTCGGCCTTGCTCGTTTTGACATCCAAGGGTAGATACCCTTGGAGAGCGGGTTTGGAGGCTCTGGAGGACCTGGAGCTGTGACGTGGAGGGAACCAGCAGCAAAGAGACGGGCCTACAGCCCCGGCCGGCGGTGCTCCTGGAGAAGAGGCCGCTGGACGGTGGCATCTCTGAGAGGTAGGGTCAGCACTTGAAGTCGGTTCCCACCGTATTTAGTGCAGTGATTGCATGTGTCAGTGCTGAGTAATTTTTGGTGAAAGAACAAGTGAGTGAGTACGGATAGATCTTGCCACAAAATCCCAAAAGGTTTGAACTGGACGCTCGAGTCGTGGCAGGGCTTGCCTGACGTGACCTCTGTGGAGGGTCCTGGGACGTGAAGGTACAGGCAGGGCCTCCGAAGTAGCCAGAGAGATCCGTGGATGGGGCCGCCTCAGGGGCTGATGGCAGCAGGGGTGCTGGGGCCACAGCGGCTGCAGGTCCCCAAGCCTGAGACGCAGGGTCGCGGGGGGGCCGCGGGGTGTTGGCCCGACAGACCTGATTCGGGTCCTGCCGCCAGGCACTTGCTGTCCGACCTCAGGCAACAGTAATAGTAACAACGTTTTAGAGCCCTTAGGAAACCTGTCAGTCACCTCCTAAGTGCCTCGCCTCCTTAGCACATTCGATCCTCACAACCACCCCGGAGGCAGGGACTTTATACTCCTCCCGTTATACATGAGAAGCCTGGCAGGGTTAAGTCTCTTGCCCTTGGTCACTCTGCTAGTAGCCGGCAGAGCTGGTCTTTGAAACTAAGCAGCCCGCCTCCAGGGTGTGCCCTGAGCTGTGCAGCCTGGTCTCGACCACAAGTTCCCTGCAGGCCTCTGTTTCCCCATCTGCAAAATGGGAATCACCGCCCTCGTGCAGCACGACCTGCAGACACAGAGGCAGATTTCAGGCGGGGCCTTCAGCACAGGCATCAAAACAGGGCCCAGCCTCTGGGCGGCAAACTCAGGGTGAGTTCAGCACAGCGCTGCCTTTCCCGTGGACAGAAGTTGCTAAACATTATGGAAGTTGTATAAAAACTTGAGGGCAAGATTTTTATATGCCCTGGAAAGCTCCAGCGTACTCATTCTTACTTCTGGTACTAGAAGTACCCGTCCCAGAGGCCAAGGGAGCAGAAGGGAAGGAAACACCTTTCTTGTCCCTTTTCCTGAACTCTTTGCATTAAAGGAGGGCACCTGAGGACATAGTTCATCATTTCCTGGGGAAAGCAAATCATGGCAAGGATATTCCTGGAGCGCTGAAACCTCCAAAAAGCCAAGTCGAAACACGGCTGCTTCCTCGCTTTGGAGATGGGTCCGCGGCGCGGGGGGCAGGGGTGGGGGGATGTCGTCAGGTTCCGGGGGACAGGCTTTGACGCTGCGTTTTTGGCTCTAGGACCCCTACGCGGCCTTCTTTAAGATGGACAGGGACAGGGATGGCATCGTCACCATGCACGACCTTCATCGGCTGTTGCAGCACCTGCTCTTCAACCCGAAGGACGAGGATTTCGAGCGATTCCTGGGCCTTCTTGGCTTGAGGCTCAGCGTCACGTTAAATTTCCGCGAATTTCGAAACTTGTGCGAGAAGAGACCGTTCAGAATAGAAGACACCGCGCCTCAGAGACTCATTAGGTAAGAGAGCAGCCTGGGTCAGCATTAACGCTGTGTCCACACACGGGTGCAGATGATGGAGTT
This sequence comes from Physeter macrocephalus, assembly GCF_002837175.3. Lineage (NCBI taxonomy): Eukaryota > Metazoa > Chordata > Mammalia > Artiodactyla > Physeteridae > Physeter > Physeter macrocephalus. The sequence continues at coordinate 47,127,477 of NC_041219.1, read as the reverse complement.
GCCCCCCGGGAGCTGTTTATTTTGTCTTTTCCTTAGTTCAAGAAAAATCACATTCAGAATTACACATTCAGTGTAGAAAGACTAGAAAATGCAGATACGGGTTAGAAGATACACCTGACCTAAGCACCTGTGAGCGTCATTTTTGCATTTCAAAGTGTATCATCCCCGTCTTGTTTCTTTGCACATAAATATATACATATATGTTTTTCTTTTTATGAGCCTTGGGTCAGATATATACGCGTGTTGCTCAGCCTTCCAAGACATTTGGGCTCACCGTATGCAGAGGGAGGTGCGGTGCTTGTCAGGAGAACAAGCGTGGACTTCCTCCAGGCCTGAGACGTTAACCTGGCCAGTAGGTGTGAACTGGGGAAGCACAGAACACCTATGGTAATTGATGGACACTGAGTGTCATTTCAGCTTTTTTTCTGTGTGCATAAATACACACATATACTTGTATATTTTTCTTTTTATAAATTTGGGGTCAGCCGTGCCAGCTGCTCTGGGAGGTGGGAGGACCCCTTCCAGCCCTTTCCCAGGCAGTGCTCCCCGCCAGGCCCCCGGCCACCCAATGCCGGCCTCACTCACGGCAGGAAAATCTCTGCGTCCAGCTGAGCTGTGACTCCGTTTGTCTCCTTGGCTTCTCTCAGTGGGAGCATCTGCTCCTTGAAGCGGTGATGGGTTCCCATCTTGTCCGGGACGTGTCACAGGCTTCTCCCCATTGAGATCTGTTGACAGGCATGAATGAAGTAGCCATTCAGCCTCTCCTTTACCAGTTCTTATAAGTACGCTATTAATAGTTTTTGAAACGTTACCACCCACTGCATTTGCCGCGACAGTGATACAACGCAGTAGTGGCATTCACTGGGTCCTTCTGTCCTGGAGGTGCTCCCAGCCCCCAGGGGCTATAGGCAAGTGCCCCTTCCACCCGGCAAGGGCAACCCCTGGAAGGGGGATCCCCCAGACGCCCCTGTCACTGAGCCAGACTTTGTGGCACTTGGCTAGGCTGCAGAGCCCCTCTGATCTTGCACTTTAATTTTTCCCTCTGAATTTGCTGGTTTTATTTTGTCTATACTTTAAAAAAAAGCCAGTGAGAAAGAAAACGACTGTAGTCTCTTTCTAAGTGAAACGATCATGTCACACGTGAGTTAAACACCTGCTTCCAATTGCTCCACGTATGAGGAGCTTTAATATGAGACTTGATTGCTTAATGTTAAAACAAAGCACAAAAACATCCTTCAGAAAGAACTTTCTGGAGAATGTATGCAGAATGGATATGGAAAATTTCAACCACAAAGCGCAATCTTCCTGTCCAAATGATTCCGCCTTCTTAGTTGTATTATTTGTTCATTCATCACACATTTACTGAGGGTCTGCTGTGTGCTCAGTGTCGCCCCAGGACTCGGAGGTACAAAGATGGATGAGGTGAACACTCCCTTTGAGGGGCTCGGGGCTGAACTGCGACAGGTACAAAAATAAAGGAATAGAAGGGTGTCTGAAGTGCCACAGGGAGGCGAGAGGCTAAGCCTGCTTGAGGTGCACAGAAAAAGCAGGACATTTCAGTTGGGTCTTGAGGTGTGAGTAGGAGTTCGTCCGGTGCGGGTTACCAGACTGTGGTTCAAGGCCAGGGAACAGCATTTGCAAAACCACAGAGGTGGGAGTGTGGAGCACATTGAGGGAATGGGGAGAGGATGCGTGTGCAGAAGTGGCATGCACAGTGGGAGAGGAGGCCTCGAGATGCAGGAGGGCTGGATGTGACGGGGCTCGAGTGCCAGGCTTGGTCAGTAGGCAGGAGAGGATTTTATGTCGCGGAGTGTGTGGGTCACGTTGTGCCATAGAAACATCCTTCAGCAGCCCCAGGGTAGAGGATGGATATAGAGGAAGCGGCTGGTTCCAGGGAGACCCAGCTTGGGCTCCAAGGGTCTGGTGGAGAGCGAGCTTTGAGACCCCAACCAAGGCACTGCTTTAGAAAGCCAAGCCTTCCCGTGGCCGGACCCCATACCTGTGTTTCATGAAGGTGTATCTTTTCATACCCCACAGCCCTTTAAGGAGGCATCACTACCTGCCTTTGCAGATGAAGGAATTGGGGCCTAGAGAAAAGTTACTGACTCGTCCAAAAGGACCCAGGTGTTGGGTGATGGACAGAGATTGGAACCCAGGATGCCTCTGGGGAGGGGCCACTTCCTCTGGCTGGAGAGCTCAGCCTCTTTCACCCTCCCCAGCCTCACTCTCCACCAGCCAAACCTAGGCGCCTTGCCTTATTGGAAGCCATCCTGCCCTCTCAGTTGGGCCGCTCTGCCTTCTGGGCCTTCGCTTTCCACCTGCATCATCAAATTGCGCTACTTTTGAAAACTTTGAAGGTTCATAATTTTGTCAAAGAGAGGAAGACCATCTCGTTTGCTTCATAACTGCACATCATTTTTAAATGTGTAAAGACCAATTAGAGTGATTGGTCCAATGACCTGTTTCCTTTACACCATCCATTCCCTCCCAATCTAGTCGCTTGTTTAAAGCACACGGGCCTTGTCCTTTTACCTACTGACAACCCACATCGAGTACCTTTTGGTACATGTGCCTCATCAGAGATGAAAGAATACTGTCAAGTGTCCTTTCAGCAGAATTAGACGGTCAGCTTCTTGTCATAAAATATCGTACGATCCAGTCCTTCCTGATGAATGACTAACTAAATGAAAATGACAAATTTCCTTGTTATTCTTAGACGTGTATCTCTTACTCACTCATCAAGAGATTTGGCTTATAGGATCAAGTTCACCATCATCTTCTGGTTCATCTAATAATTGCAAAACATTTTCTGATCTCAGTTTTCTTCCCTTTGCCACTTGCGCATGAAATAAGAATTCTCAGTTTTCAACTACATTCAGTGAAAGCTAACGTAAGACGACAAGGATGGTGTCACTGTCTTCTTTTTACCTTCTTGAAAGATGCTGTTACACTTCGAGCAGTGCAATCAGAAAACTGAAGGATGATGTAATAGTGGTGATTCATTTCGATATCGTATCATCCTGCTAGGAGATTCCATCATTTTTGTTTTCTTCTTATTATTTAGTCACCTTTTTTTAGCATAGCTGGAAATAATGAGCAATGATTGAATATTTCTTAGAATAATGAAATAGATCTAGTATGATTAAATCAAGATCACTAAGATCCCATGATCTATCGTATTCTAAGAGGTTTCAGTGGACCCACATGGTAATTGCAAGATAGGAGTCTTATTTCATAAAGAAAATAAATACCTTTTTTGTTGTTTTTCTGGAAGACCTCTAAGAAAGAATAAAAGTCATGAATGCCACTCTTCTATTTTCTCGATCATACAGAATCACTATATCTTCTTTAAATATTTGATACAATTCACCAATGAAATCATCAGGTCCTGGAGTTTCCTTTGTCAGAAGAATTTCAACTACAAATCTAATTACTTTAATAGTTATGAGATCATTCAGGGTTTCTATTCCTCTTGACTGAGTTTTAGTAATTTTTGTCTTTTAAACTATTGGTCCGTTTCATCTCAGTTGTTAAATTCATAAGGATGAAGTTGTTCATAGTATTCCCTTACTATTCTTTTAATATCTATGGGGTCTTTAGTGATGTCCCTTTTTTCATTTCTTATATTGGTAGTTGATGTCTTCTCTCCTTTTTTCTTGATTCATTTAGCTGAAGGTTCATCAATTGTATTGATATTTTCAAAGAACCAGCTTTATGTTTCATTTCTTTTTCTCTATTGTTTTTCTGTTTTGATTCCATTGATTTCTATTCTTTACTATTTTCTCCTTTCTTCTTGCTTTAAGTATACAGTTGATCCTTGAACAACACAGGGGTTAGGGGCGCCAACCCCCTGCACAGTCAAAAATCTGTGTATAGCTTTTGACTCCCCCAAAACTTAACTGCTAATAGCTTACTGTTGACTGGAAGCTTACCAATAACATAAAGTCAATCACCACATAGTTTGCATGTTATACGTATTACATACTGTATTCTTATAATAAAGCAAGCTAGGGAAAAGAAAATGTTATTAAGAAAGTCATAAGAGACTTATATATACTACCAAATGTAAAATAGATAGCTAGCGGGAAGCAGCCGCATAGCACAGGGAGATCAGCTGGGTGCTTTGTGACCACCTAGAGGGGTGGGATAGGGAGGGTGGGAGGGAGACACAAGAGGGAGGGGATATGGGGATATATGTATATGTAGAGCTGATTCGCTTTGTTATAAAGCAGAAACTAACACACCATTGTAAAGCAATTATACGCCAATAAAGATGTTAAAAAAAAGTCATAAGAAAGAGAAAATACATTTATACTACTGTATTTATCAATACTGTAAGTTTACATTGTCCTTTACAAGATAAATCATCTGTCTGTCAGTACCCATATCAATATTGTCTCATACGGTACAAGACACTGCAGGCGTCATACATTTCGGTGTGTAACTCTGGACATCAAAAATGGAAAGATAATGTGAAAAAGAAATTCATATTTGTTTAGAGGTATAACGATTCATGCATTGTTAACAAAGAAGCAGCAATATGATTGCTTTATGGGAATGTGGTGTAATCGATATAATTGCTTCATGGTAGCCTAGCCTATACACTAAAGAATGAATCATTATAAAATTTTTCTAGCATACAGTATTCCAATCATATTCATAATATAGTATTGGAATCGTTACTCTAAAAAAAACCCACTTGCCTGTGATGATAGGCTGATACACAATTTCTCCAATACGAGAGAGAGAGAAGCACACTGTACAGTAATATAATTCTTTGAAAGCAAAGTTATAAAACAGGAAGAAAACTAACATATTAATTTTATATTAAATATCACTCACCTTATGCCTATGTAAGGATACACTAGTATCTACATATATTATATTTTATACATTCATGACATATCTAACTTTTTCTTAATTTTTTTCAATATTTCTAGGCTATGTGGTTAATCTGTGAATTGTTTTCAAATTGTCACAAATCTACAAAAAATTTTCCAATATATTTATTGAAAAAAATCAGCATCTAAGTGGACTTGTGCAGTCCAAACCTGTGTTGTGCAAGGGTCAACTGTAGTTTGCCCTCCTTTTTTATTTTCTTAAGCTGAAAACTCAGATTTTTAAATTTGAATTCTTTCTTTTCTATATGAGCCCTTAATGCTATCAGGTTCCTTGTAGGCACTGATTTAGCTGCATTTCACAAATTTGGATATGTTATAGTGTTTATTTTCATTCAGTTCAAAATATTTTCTAATTTCCCTTTAGATTGTTTCTTGAAACCTTGGATTATTTAGAAGTATGTTTTTTTTTTTCAAAATATTTCCATGGTTTCCAACTATCTTTCTGTTATTGATTTCTAGTTTAATTCTGTTCAGTTTAGATAACATACTTCATATGATTTTAATTCTTTTAAATTTGGTAAGGTTCATTTTACGACCCTAGAAATCGTCTGTCTTGGTGAACATTCCATGTATCTTGAAAAGAATGTATATTGGCCTGTTGTTGGGTGGAGGGTTCTATAAATGTCAATAAGATCAAGTTGGTTATAGTGTTTAGGTTCTCGCTTATTTTCTATTTGTTCTATCAATTTCTGAGAGAGGAGTGTTGACGTCACCAACAATAATTTTGCATCTGTCTATTTCTCCTTCCATTTTTATCAATTTATGCTTCATGTGTTTTGAAACTCTGAGAAAAAGTATATTTGTATTTACCATTTCTGCTTCTCTTCTTTTATTTCTCAAGCTCAAGTGTCTCTCTCTGCTGTCATTTTCCTTCCCCTGAAGAACTTCTTTTAGCATGTCTACTGGAGACAAGTTATCATAGTTTTCCTTCATTGAGAATATCTTTATTGCTTCTTCATTCCTAACAGTTTTTTTTTCTGGATATAGAGTTATGGGTTGACAATTCTTTTGTTATAACACTTTAAAAATGTTGTTCCATTGTCTTCTGGCCTCCACAGTTTGTGAGGAGAAATCTACAGTCATTCAAATGGTTTTCTTTCTGTAATGTGTCATTTTTCTCAGGTTGCTTTCAAGATTTTTTCTTTAGCTTTGGTTTTCAGTAGTTTTAGTATGATGTGTTTGAGCATGAATTTCTTTGAGTTTATCTTTTCTGAGGTTTGCTGAACTTCCTGAATCTGTAAATTTATGTTTTTCCACCAAATTTGGGCAGGTTTCAGCTATTATTTCCTGAAGTTTTAAATTTTTTTCTGTACCAATCTTTTTCTCTTCTGCTTTCAGTACTGCAGTGACATGGATGTTAGACCTTTGTTTTTGTATCACAGGTCTCTCTATCATAGTCCTTGGAGATATATTCTTTTTTTTCCCTCTGTTGATCAGATTAGATTATTTCTAGTCATCTATTTTCAAGTTCACTGACTCACTCCTCTGTCATCTCCATTCTGTCATTGAGCCAATCCAGTGAAAATTTTATTTCAGTTGTTGTTTTTTCCAGTTCTAAAGTTTCCACTTGGTTCTTTTTTTTTTTTTTTTTTTTTGACTGCAATTTCTTTGCTCAGAACTTGTCTTTCTGACAAATGTACTCTTACTTCATGGTTATAATAGCTGCTTTTAAATATGATAATTTCAACATCTGGGTCGTCTTGGAGTTGGTGCTTTTTGTCTTTTATCTTGAAAATTGTTGGGATTTTCCTGGTCCTCTGTATATTGAGTAATTTTGGACTGTATCATGGACATTTTTAATGTTATATTGTGACACTCTGGTCCTGTTAAAATCCTTGGTAATGCGTTGACTGATTGATCTTTCTTAGGCAGGCAATCAATCCATTTAGTTTCAGAGTGCAAGTCCTGACCTGCCTTCTGTAGTTTCAATATCAGTTCAGTTTTCAAAGCCCTTGTAGCTCTATCAGGTCAGCCCATGAGTGCAGCACGCAGGAGACAGTCTTAACTACACTGTAGTAAAGTTCTCAAAGCTTTCACTGCTCTGCTTTGGGTTAGTTTCACACATGTGCACATCACAGGTGAACCTGGAACTTCCTTCATTCATTTGGGTGTCCCTTTTTCTAGCCCTCTCTATGATTTCTCCCCACACTCTCTAGCACTCAGGGACCCCTTTTTTGTTCTTCTGGTTGGAAAATCTTAGGTTTTAGCCATTCTGTGCTACTGAGTGCTTCTCATGACTGGGTCCACCTCCAGGCCAACATGGTGAGAGAAAAACGAGAAAGAGAAAATAATGTGGATTTCTCCAATCCTCCTTGAACACAGGGACCCCTTTTACCATCTCCTCTGGTTAGAGAGAAGAATTTCAGTTGTGGGTACCTACTTGGCCAATACTATTGCTGGCACCACCATAGAAGTGCAGTTTTGTAAATGAGCTTGCCTCAGATCAGGAATGGGACAGTAAAAAGAGACAAGAAAGGAGGGATTCCCCCATGCTCTTTGTACTTCAGGGGCTCACCTTCCTAGTTCTTCGGTCAGAAAAACAGGCTTTCTTTTGGAGAGTTTTCTCCAAAACTCTGCACAGTTCCAGAATTAGGACTGCCTTTAAGCAGCCCTTAAGTTGGAAATATGGGAGGAAAAAAGCCCATGAATCTCACCATTATATAAGTCATTCTTCAAGTTTTGATTTCCCTCTCCATAAGCCTCCTATTATTTACTTTTTACTGTCTTCAGAGAGTTACTTTTTGTATTCTGTCTAGAGTTTTTTTGGTTGTAACCAGTGGAAGAGAAAAGATGAAGTAAGTATGTGTGTCTACTCCATCTTACCTGGGACTGGAAGCACATCTCAGGACTCTTGCCCTGCTTGGAATACTGCTCCCCAGGATCACACAGCACCTCATCAGCACTCATGCCTCAAGGAGTCCCCACTCTCTGGTCTTCTTGGCTGAAGTGCCCCAGACCCTGCCCTGGTCCATCATTCTCAGTCACATTCAGTCGCTGAAGTTATCTGATTCACTTGTTTTTCCATGTGTTTGCTGTACATTCCTGCCATCACAGGATGAGCTCCTGGAGGACATGGGTTCTGTTCACCATGCTCCTCACTGTGTTTGTAGGACTTAGAGCAGCACATTGTATGTATTTGTGACTGACCGTCTGGCTGATAGGAAGGCTGGATCTAACTGATGGTCAAGATCTAAAGAGGCAGACAATAGGAGAGAAAATAAGTAACTTCTGGAAAAGGCCACAGAAAAACCTTCCAATCTCTCTAGAGGAGACACGGATATAAAATGGTACAGAGGAGAAATGAATGGGAAATAGGTAGGAGCTCCTGGTTTGAGCACGAGTCACTAAGAAAAGTAATCAAGCCTCACAGCCTGAGAAAGGAATTGGGTAGGGAGGCTGCTTGGACACGTGTCTAGACAGTGAGATCAGCTTGATAGCGAGTTGACTTTGCAGAGATAGAACATGCCTCTCAGGATCTCCATCCTTTTGCGGGAAGTCCAGGTGCATCCTCTGGGTTCAGACAGGATTTACGAGGCACCTAACGGTGAAGGCAGGGGAATAGGCCTCATGAGGACCTACAGTCCTTTTAAACAATAGTTGTGAAAATGCAACATAATCCACCCAACCTTCCAAAACCTTCGTGGTAAAGTAGCGATAGAAGATTAGACTGCTTGATCTTTGGATCCTTTTCCACCCTTGAAATTCCATGATTCTGTGAAGTCCGGTAGACAGTTGGAGACGGAATGGAGAAGCAGGTGAGGTTACCATGCAAATGGCACAGAAGTTAGGGCAAACGGCATCCAGGTGGTAGCTGGGGACAGGACTCTCCCTCTCAGAAGAGGTCATCTTTGGGGTGGAAGGAGAGAGAAGGAGTGGTCGAGGGGGCAGGCGGAGAGGGAGAGTCACTCGCTGAGGGCACACGTTTGCCAGGTGGTGGGTGTTCCAACCCATGGTGTCACTTAAAGAGCAGCATCATGAAGGTGACTAGAGAGGGGGAGATGGTTAACAGCGTCACACGTTAAGCCAGCAGGGACCCCCGGGCTCGGTAATATAGAAGCAACTGGCGGATTTAAAGACTGTGTGTGTTGGGGGGGTCTCAGTCAGGGGAGGTGTGCCAGCCATAGTTCACCTGTGTTCCCCACAAGCTGGCATCTGCCAGGAGAGAAAATGAAAGTACGCATGACCTCATTTGGTCCATTTCAGCAGCGACGTGAGAAGAGGGAGAAGACCCCGCCCAGCTGCAGCGGGTCCTCAGCACCTGCCCACTGAGGAAATGCAAGAATTTTAGTTTGCCAACCACAGGAGTCAAAGTTTATGTAATTCACCAAAGAAGCGCTGGTCTGAATAAGACCCTTTCCATGTGACACATGGGTCAACAGCACAGCGTGGGCTTCTCGGGTAATGAGGGCCACGGTGTTCTGGGTGACCAGTGCGTATGGCGCACTGTCAGTCATCAGGGAACCTGAGAAGTGGTCCAGGATAGCTGAGACCAGCAGCAGAGTTTCTTAGAAAGGATTTAAAGGAGAAGCCACATGAAGAGCAATGATTGCTGCTTAATTTGTTGGTTCCAGTGCTGTGCCCTGCTGTCTGCTTTTAAAATGTAGGACAGTAGTGGGATGTTCCAGGAGGGCCTTCTCGGGGCCGCTGCAGGCTTCACGTTCCCCAGGACCTCACACAGTGCCTGGCACAACAGCCGTGCTCAGCAGAACTGCTCTCGTTGAACTGAAATAGACGCATTAAGTGAAAAGAAGATCCTGCGCGCGTAAAAACCATGGGTGGCCCTCACCTCTGTGAAATGTAATATTTAATGGATCCTTTCCTCTGAGGAGTGAAGTTAGAGGGGCTACCAAAACTGTAGCTTCAGACGGAATGACAACGGTGAGAAAGGCTTTCCTCTGGCATGGGAAGGCCCTGAGTTTGAGGCCAGGATTCCCGGTACTGGCTGTGCAATTTGGGCAGGCGATTTCACCTCTCTCAACCACGGCATCCCCTTTTGCAAACTGGGATGGCAATGCCAGCACTGGTGTGAAAACCCAGATTCGGTAGTTCCAGCCTGACTGGTCACAGAGCTTGTGGAGGCCACGATTACCCTAAAACCACAGTGCTCCCCACCTGGCATCACATACAAAGGGTCAGCTACAAAGCCGCGTCTTGGGGGATCACATAAACCTTTGACTGCTGCATTTTCTCAACGGGCAGCCTCCTGGTTGACTTTAGATTTTTTTTCCTCATGAGCAGCTCACCTGCTGGAGCCTGAATAATACCACTTCTTTAAAAGGGCGACATGGGGCTTGTGTGCTGTCCCCACCCTGGTTTTCCAGGTTCCCTTGAGGGAAAGTTCCTGTGAGCGTCCCTGTGGGGCCTCGCTCAGGTGTCCCCCTTACTCACCCTCAGGCAAGATGCACTGATCACCCACGTGCCTGTGCGCAAGCGTGGTTCCAAGCAAGGCGACCGCAGAGAAAGAAGTGGCGAAGGGTTTTACAGGGTTTCACGCGCCCCTAATTTGTTTTAGTGATTGGAAGAATCCAGGGCACCCCAAACCCCTTCAGCCACAGTCTTCACTGCGCCCCGTGGAGGCCTAGCCACAGTCTTTTTTTAAAGTGTCCTTGGCGCCCATCGTTCTGTGAGCACACAGAGTTTTGATCATTTTACATCCCACAGACCTAACCTTTGGACATGAGCTGAGACTGAGAGTCTGTAGGTCACGTTCCCACAGTGTTCCTGGACTGTTCGCTTTGGTCTGCGTGATCACGCCAACGTGTACATTCAGAAATAAAAGTTTTTAGTTGTCTTCATCTGAAGACAATGTTATAGTGTGTTTTTTATCCCTCTGGGAATAAATGAGCCCTTTTGTTTTGTGAACTGCAGGAAAAGTTGAACAGCATTTATCTGGAAATAAGCAAGTACTCCTAAAATTTAAGATTTCCCTAACATGCAGCTGGGGAAATAAGACTGTATTTTAAGAATTAAGTTAGACCAGATGTGGAATAGCAGACTTTAATGCTATCTTTGAAGCAAACGGGGGTAGGGGAATCCCTTGGGAGATTAACGAGTCCATTAAATTTAAACAGATTCTTTTTTTTTTTTCTTTTAAGACCAAAACAGAAGGTTGCAGATTCAGAACTAGCTTGTGAACAGGCTCATCAGTATCTTGTTACCAAAGCAAAAACCAGATGGTCAGACTTGTCTAAGGTAAGAAAATGATTATTTCCTTAAAAGGGAAGGGGATCTATTTCAGTGTTCCAAGATCATTGTGATGAGGGAGCTATTTTCCATACAGTCACTGAGATGGCAAAGCAACTTTGTATACCAATTTAGGGACTCATTTTTTTCTTAAAATACATTTTCAAAATAAATTCTCACATTCAAGGTCAACTGAGCTTTAGAAAAATAAGTAATTTTAAGAGTTACATGGACTGAAATTGCTGGCTTTATCTCAGGTTTGATATGAATTAAAAATTTAAATGAAAAATGTAAGATGCTATCATTCTTGCTTTTACACAGTTATAAACATGCTTTTTAAAGAGGTATTTCTTCCTGTCTTGCTAAAATTATAGAAAGCATAGTTTGAAGGTGAATACCCTCCATGTGCAATTGTGTAAACTGTGATTATGGTGTCAAGATGGGAAACGTACTCTTAACAATGGCAGCTGTACCTGCAGGACAGTAGATCTGAAATGCAAGCCTGGGTCATCCTGAGGTCTAGGATATGGGGTCACCACTTCTCAATGCAACAAGGACACAAAAACTTCATTTTAAAAAGTATTTGGGGCTTCCCTGGTGGCGCAGTGGTTGGGAGTCAGCCTGCCGATGCAGGGGACGCGGGTTCATGCCCCGGTCCGGGAGGATCCCACATGCCGCGGAGCGGCTGGGCCCG